>NC_134475.1:13901149-14006524 GCF_964194025.1 Convolutriloba macropyga
ATAAAAAACTAAATTTTTTTTCTAAAGCAACTTTGTTTCAGAACTGCTGTTGTTACTGCTGTTGTTCCGATATTGTTGGGATTTGTATCTAAACAAGGTTCTTTCCCATAAGCCAATCACAAAATGATTACGATAGTGCACCAGATATTGCTCAATATCGATATATAGTGCGCTATAGGAACTTTGCAGGAGAAAACCCTAATTGTCAGCTAATTTGAAACAAAATTGCCTAATTAGCCCCCTAGAATTTGGATTTCGTGAACTACACTCAACATCAAATGCCTCTGCCTTACTTCTAGCGAAAAACAAAAAAAAACTTAATCGAAAAAGTTGGCCTGAACAGTTATGTAAAAATTGCGTTTCTGAAACTCTGGAAGTCTATGATCTAATTTCTCGTAAATTATTTTAAATTATTTCGTAAATTGCAGATTGTACAAAAATAGAATTCTATGAAGGGTAAAAGCATCAGAGAGGCCTTCTTATTCTTATTCAACTGCGTTTGCGCCCAATCCAATCTAACTGGGTTTTGATGGGAAAATTTCCTTACCTCATATATTATAGACAAATTCAAAAAATTGACCAAGTCTAATCTAGGGTGATGTTACCTATGTTTCAACACTTAAAAGGGAGCAGCCATTCGCAAAAATTACCATTTTCATGTTGAGTTTTCTTCTTTAGAAAAGAACAACTAAAAAAACATATTGCGGAAAAATACTCATATGAAGATTGGTAATTTTCCTTATACGCTAATCCACACGGAAAATTGTGAAAAGTTTCATCACACGAAGAAAACTTTTTCAAAAGACCCTAAACAAGACGCATTTTTAAAACAAAAAATCGTGCGATTGTTTATCACACGAGAAAAAACAATGTGATTTCATTCCATAGAGTTTTAGAATGAATCAGCCAAAAGTCTGATTGGTTGATAATCTAAGTATATTCCACAAGTTACCCTTCATTGTTAGTGCTTAATTAAATGATACGCACAAACATTTTGGTGGAAATTGTAACAGTTATCAACGAACAATTGACACTCTTCCTTTTTAAGGCCAAAATTATGAATATAGGTAAAATTATAATTGAAGCGAACATATTTTTTTCAAAGACACATACTCAATTTAATTGCAAATAAAATTGGACTGTTTTGAATGAAAAGCAACATAAAATTCAAGAGAAGTTGAGCGAAAAGAAAAATATAGTTGTGCAATTTCATCATGTTCTATTTTATCAGGTTTAAAAAGTGCAATTCGGTGGACACTTCTTCAGACATCCGGATCTGGATTCCCGGATATTGGGATCCAATTACATCCGGTTCTAAGTCTATAATTTGGACAAGACCTATGTTGTTAACGATATCATCTTCATTAATATCAGACCGAAAAACAGTTTTGAGGACTGGTTTAATTGGGACAGGGTTCTCACGACATCTCAGTGGAATTTCTCTGATTCTCTTAATGTCGAAAATGGTGGTCACATATTTTCCATTCAAATGGAATTTCCATCACACACAACTCATCGGGAAAGGTAAACTTCCTGTTTTCTCTGCAAACACTCCAATAGTTTGATTAATTCATTCATTAAAACTTTTTCTGTAATTGAGCACTTAATCTTATAACATTTACTCTAGGTGAATGTTGTTCTCATCGCATCTGCTTTAGCACATAAAAACTAAATTTTTTTTCTAAAGCAACTTTGTTTCAGAACTGCTGTTGTTACTGCGTTCATATGTAGTTTCCGATATTGTTGGGATTTGTATCTAAACAAGGTTCTTTCCCATAAGCCAATCACAAAATGATTACGATAGTGCACCAGATATTGCTCAATATCGATATATAGTGCGCTATAGGAACTTTGCAGGAGAAAACCCTAATTGTCAGGTAATTTGAAACAAAATTGCCTAATTAGCCCCCTAGAATTTGGATTTCGTGAACTACACTCAACATCAAATGCCTCTGCCTTACTTCTAGCGAAAAACAAAAAAAAACTTAATCGAAAAAGTTGGCCTGAACAGTTATGTAAAAATTGCGTTTCTGAAACTCTGGAAAGTCTATGATCTAATTTCTCGTAAATTATTTTAAATTATTTCGTAAATTGCAGATTGTACAAAAATAGAATTCTATGAAGGGTAAAAGCATCAGAGAGGCCTTCTTATTCTTATTCAACTGCGTTTGCGCCCAATCCAATCTAACTGGGTTTTGATGGGAAAATTTCCTTACCTCATATATTATAGACAAATTCAAAAAATTGACCAAGTCTAATCTAGGGTGATGTTACCTATGTTTCAACACTTAAAAGGGAGCAGCCATTCGCAAAAATTACCATTTTCATGTTGAGTTTTCTTCTTTAGAAAAGAACAACTAAAAAAACATATTGCGGAAAATTACTCATATGAAGATTGGTAATTTTCCTTATACGCTAATCCACACGGAAAATTGTGAAAATTTTTATCACACGAAGAAAATTTTTTCAAATGAACCTAAACAAGACGCATTCTTAAAACAAAAAATCGTGCGATTGTTTATCACACGAAAAAAAAACAATGTGATTTCAATCCAGAGAGTTTTAGAATGAATCAGCCAAAAGTGTGATTGGTTGATAATCTAAGTATATTCCACAAATTACCGTTCATTGTTAGTGCTTATTTAAATGATACGCACAAACATTTTGGAGAAATTTGTAACAGTTACCAACGAACAGTTGACACTCTTCTTTTATAATAATATGAATTTGAGTAAAATTATAATTGAAGCGAACATATTTTTTTCAAAGACACATACTCAATTTAATTGCAAATAAAATTGGACTGTTTTGAATGAAAAACAACATAAAATTCAAGAGAAGCTGAGCGAAAAGAAAAATGTAGGTGTGCAAGTTCATCATGTTCTAATTTTTCAGGTTTAAAAACGTTTTCAGAAAAATGACCTGTGGCAGTTAATCAATTGCAGCATTGAAATATAATCTGCTAAAAACATCTGGTTGTTTTAAAGGGAATTAATAGTTACTCACTCTCAAAATTGTGCATTTTTGTATATACTCTGCAATAACACGAGAGTCACTTTAAAAAGGCAAAAAATGAGCAAAAAAAGTTCGCTTCACTTTTATCGTAAGCTAAAAATCGCTGAGGGAAAAAATCCTCTGAATTGGAAAAAAATCAAAAAATAATTTCTCTCATCAGATCGGTTTAATGATCTCAGAACAAAAATTGTTTTTTTTTAGTTTGAAACAGGATAATTACGCGCTATCCAATATTCCATGTTCACAAGCGTTGAACTCAGATATATCACAAGCATTTCAGAGGTCTTTTTTAGATAGGTTTCATTGTAACGGCTAATAAATTTTGGAGCACTCTATCTGCAGAACTAGAATCAATTTAAAGCAGCTACTCAAAAATAAAACAAAATATAAGGAAGTTGGCGGCAAAAAATTGAGAAACCCACACCTGAAATTGTTGGGGAAAATATGGTCTGAATTCAATTTGTATTAGAACACGTTGAATTGCCTTAAATACATTTTGCTTTGACTTCATATTCATTACATAAATTCTTTGTTTTTAGAGAAGAACTCTTTTTCTATATTTCATTACGCTACCATTTGGTTATACTTTGTATATATGCAACAAAAGCAATCTGGGTTCTTTTACCGGTAATCGGGGGTTTCGGGTTTTCTGATTGATTAGCGGGGGGTTGCGTGTTAATGGGAAGACACCATTTACTTGGGGGTAAGCATCCCAAAACTCCCTTGCTGTATCCTGATTTTGGTAATTTCGAAATTTGAGCTAAAGTTTAGTTTATCTCAAACTAAAATCAAAGCGCGAAGTGAGTATTTTGTCTTCTGTTCAAAACACTTTCAACTGAGCAGTATATAGCTCTCAGGGCCTTGTCTTTAATTTTACTCTGTTTGAAACTTTAAATTTAAATCAATTCAGCTAGGTTTTGATTCAATTTCACGTTAAACTTTAGCTCAAACCAATTGTGCGCTTATTAATAGCAACTTCCCAAAGAAAGTTTGCAGTTCATTATTTCGGCGAAGACAAAAAAAGGTGGTGATGCTTGTCTTGCACGAAAACAATCATTTCTTATTTCAGACTTTTTTTATCTTGGACCATCAGTGTGCAAGATAAAAAATATTTTTTTCGATGAACGCTTTAAATGTGTTCGATTAGTATTGTTTAAGGTCATCTATCTTAATTTTTGCTTATTTTTTAAAGAACGCGAAATAATTTCAAACTTTAAAGGCAAAATCTGTACTTTGATTTGAACGTGCTTTTTGTCACACAACGTTGCTCATCAGAACAATAAACGCGAAACTTGCTTGATGTGCGCATAAAAATTTACCTCTAATCATAACACTCAGTTTATTGAGACACCTAGGAAAGTGGTTTTTGAATGTAAACTGGTTTTTTAACACTCTCACAGAAAAATTCTTGATTATCGTGAATTTCGAAGTTCTCGTAAGCGTGTTTTTATATCGCTATTCAGTTCATAAGCTTCATACTTAATTCACCTTATCTTCTCTTAATTTTCTGTTAAGCCAACAAAAATTGTTACGATACATCCAGACAAAAATTGCGATTGATTCACAAGTTTATGCGTTTACTGAAAATAAGTGTTTTGAGACCCATAGTATAGCTTAGATAGCACAATTAGAAGAAAAACAATGAACACCAAATAATTGACAAAAAAATAAAATGAGATACTCTTGGAACACTCACAAAAATTTAAGGCAATCACTTGTTGACTATCATAGAAATAAAATCTGTATCCCGCAGCCGCGATTAAATTGACCTGAATTTAAGTTGTTTTCGTTATAAAAATGCATGGTAGAGTCTTTGGTGTTTGTTAGCGGAATATTTAGTGGCAAGGGTTCATTGCGATGGATGCAATAACCATTGTGCTGTGATTAGGCGATGCGTACAATGATGCGTCTAATGATGCGTACAAAAAAGAGCAAACATACGAAAAAGTTCTGTTAAGTAAAGAAATTTCATCGTTATTCCATTTTCCTCAATCAAATCAGTGACAAAGCTCTTAAGGAGTTTGCAAAAAAGTTTTTTGTTGAGACATATGATTGAAGTTGATTGAGTATTGTAGTTCTAATAATATTTTTAGCTCTGTCAGAGAAATTTTGAATATTGTCGATCTTTTTGCAAAATGTTTGTGACAAACACATGCGACAGTCAAACGCGACATAGCTGCTAAATTATGTTGACTTGTAGACCAGGAGATTACAAGTGTGATAGTTTGGTCGCAACTACAAAGAAATTATTGAGAAACTGCACAGGTGGTCTGGGAAACCTGAACACATAGTCTCGGTCCAAATTAGATAGACTCGAAAACTGGATTAGGTCTTGAATGTATACGCAACCATAAATATGGGCATAGGATTTACTATTGGAACATAATGAATCAGTACTGATATACTGTGGAAATACGATCCGGCATAACATCTTAGAGCATTTGGTTCCAGAGAGGAGACATATGCAATGACATACTATATGTGTTCCAAAGGCCTGCAAATGTACATTAGAGGTTTATCAAAACAAGAGCCATAGAGATTATTGCTATGATTTTTTACTATTTTTGGTGTCAAAGTGCTGGAATTTGACAGAGAATCAAAGTTTGAATTAGATTCAACATCAACGATTGTCAAAACTACCGTCAAAACTAAGTCAAGTAAAAAAAATGTAAAAACACGAAAAAGCAACAATAGCAATGGATATGAAATAGGCGAACCAAAACAAAATAAACTGAATTAAAAAAGGAATTTTAATCAAGCTACTTTGCTGCGATAGCCGTCAATTTAACTCAAGAACAACACGCAACAGTTGAATTTGGACAATTTTTTCACTTCAGTAGAATATGAAAGCTGAACAAAGCTAAAACCTATAGTAGTCAGGAAGAAAGGAATCGCATCCAATCACAAAAACAATTCTTGTCTGGTTAAACAACCAACTCTCAAAAACAAAGGTGTTCTTATCAACTCGTATCTTCCAGAAAGCGAAAATGATAGTACGCAAGCCCCCTAGCCATTTTAATATTCATAAAAACGATCTGAACTTGATTCTCATCATGTAGATCATACAAAAAAAGAACAGATTTCTTAATCATAGTAAAATTTGGAGAAAATTTGTTAGAATATTGATCAAACTGTAGCCTTAAACTCAGTGAGAATTAGAAAGAAAGTTTAACTTACCAGATTAGAAAGACAAAAGCAATTTGAATTTGATCAGAGAATTTATATAAATGAATCGTCAAGAAATGGTGCTTAGAATCAATATTCGGTTCAAATTGGTGAACATAGATAACTAATTTTAGAGTGAGATTATTTGATGTAAAGTCTTCCCAGCAAGTATTGAATGATTATGATACCACCTGAAATGTGAACGAATTCTTAGAAAAGTGTAAATGAATACAATCTATGGTACCCCCTGCGACTGATTTCTGGGAAATTTGCAGAAGCAAACCATATTGGGTAACCCTTGCGACCCACACTGTAAATCATGGTTCTAAGATTAGTTTTGTATCTTGACTTTCTCGCACTGATAATGGGTATATATACAGCTGATTTTTGAGCCTTTTTCATCCCCAAAATCAAATCACCATCTTGATCTAATAATCAGATCTCTCCTGTAAATCTCGAAATTCTACTGTAAAATATCATTCTTGTTATTCTCATTGTTTTCAGAAATTAATTTTTCTACCTAATTAAAAACGCTTTTTATTCCGCTTGCGAAAACCAATAACCCAACAAGCTTTGGGCCCAGCAATTTTCTGAGTCGTATTACTAATTTCTAAAACAAATATAATTTATTGTTGACAGTCATAATCCTTTTCTGCTTAGTACTTTTTCTTTTCACAACTGTTTTTCCTGCTCAAACTACAATGGACCAACATACAGTTAAGCTGCTGACCTACAGAGGAAAAGCACAGGACTTTCCAATCTAGAGCACAAGATTTGTGGCAATGATGCAGACGAAGGGACTCTACAAATCACTACTTGGGGCAGAGGAGCAACCCAATGAGCCTGCACCACTAGCCAATGGGGCGAGCAATGATGAAAGAAGAACCACAAGGTGCTGAAGGATGCATATGAGAAGGAAGTTGCAGACATCAAGGAGAAACGTAATAATGTGTGGAGTCGTCTGGCACTGAGTCGAGATGCAACAACCATTATGCTGATGAGACTTGACTTTGTGAGAGATGACGGCATCGGAGATGAAGCAAAGGCTTGGAAGTTTTTGCAAGAGAGATTTCAGCGTGTTGAGACGCCGACAGTGGTGACTTTGGTGGCACAGTTTGCTCGACTGCAACTCGAGGAAGCTGAGGATTTGGATAGCTTCTTTATCAAAGGACAGGAGTTGCTCACAAGGCTACAAGAAGCAGGGGAAGCAGTCTCAGAGACCCTCTTCAACGCCTTGGTCCTCAATGGTCTGCAAATGAGGTAAGAAATTTTGTTGTACAGGAAAGCTTTAATCCGGCAACATACTTCACAGAGTTGAGGAAACGGCTGCAGAACTTCCATGAGAGGACAGCACAGAGGCTCAAGGCACAAAGTGGTTCAGTGGCACTGGCAGTGAAGCGTGACTTCAAAACGGGGCCCAAGAAATGAAACTGATCTGTGTGCGGGATCCCCGGAAACTTTGTTAAGGACTGCAGGAGGAAGGAGACAGCACAATGCAGCAAGTGTGGTGAGAAAGGTCACCTAGACAGGGCTTGCAAGAGACAGAGAGATGGAGGCAAACATGAGTAAGTGGTAATGGGTCCGACATTGGCTGCACCAGACTAGAAATACTGGGCAGTTCTTACCCAGTGGAAGACAGCAGGAATGCTGGTGGACAGCGGTTGTACAGATCACATAGTGACGGAGACGCGTTCTGAGACTTTTTGCCCATTAAATCAGTGCTCAGAAATCCCAACGGAGAGGCTTCCAGAGTGGTGGGCAGAGCCTGTGTGAGGATCAGCATGACCTCAAATAAAGGGGAATTCCAATGCGAACTCAAAAACGTTTTGTGTGTGCCGGACTATTCTTCAAACCTCTTATCACTCTCAAGATGCACGGAGTGGGGACATAGCTTCACTTTCGAGAAAGGAAATAGCTGCATGAAACTCCAGAAGGGAACTCGGGTAAAACTAACACAAGGAAATAGTTTGCTTACTTACCCTGCAGCGTTCTGGAATTCACGATGAGTTTCAACAGCGTGAAACTTGACAGTGCAAGGAAGTGGCACAGACGATTGGGTCATTTGAATCAAGCGGATGTGGTCAGGAATGCACCAGAGACAGTGGTGGAACTAGATGATGTATGCAATGTGTGCGCATTGGCCAAGATCACAAAGACTCTAGTACCAAGAGCGGCAGAGACCCAAGCAGAAGAGAAGCTGGACAGGGTGTTCACAGACGTGATGGGACCTTTCAGAGTAAATTCACTGTCAGGGTTCCAGATCTGCATTGCGTTTGCAGACCAGTACACGAAGTTTGTGTTTGTGGAATTGCTTAAGGCAAAGAGTGAAGCACGGGCCAGCCTGAAGAAGTTTGTTTTCAGTGTGGGGACACCCAAGAAGCTGAGACAAGACAAGGCAAAGGAGTTTCGCTCAGTGCAGTTCAAGATGTACAGTTTAGATGCAGGCATTCTACAGGAGAAGAACATACCAGAGACGCCACAACAAAGTGGGTTAGCTGAGAGGTGCAACAGCACACTGCTGGAGATGGCAAAATGCTTGCTCATTGACTCGGGTCTTCCCAAGATGATGTGGGGAGCAGCAATTCTCCATGCAACAAGGATCAGCAACTTGGTTGTGAGACGAGGTGAAGAAAAATGCCCATCAGAGCTGATGCAAAGTAGAAAACCTAAGCTTTCAATTAGTAAACTATCTATTTTTAGTTGCACAGTCTTCATGAGGAAGCGGGACAGAGAAGTCAGCAAACTTGAACCCAAGGCACTGGAAGGAAAGTTTGTGGGTTACACTGAAGGAGACAACGGATACTTGGTGTACGTACCCAACACACGCAAGTTTGTGGCAGTTCAAGATGTGATCATCGAGGAACCCGAAGTGGGTTCAATCCTTGACAACACAAAGATGCCCGACCTACTAGATGAGGGGTCAGAGCAACTCGGAATCTGGCACCCAGATTATGGTCATCAAGACGATTGCAACAAAGAGGAGCAGGGCACATCTACTGCAATAAAGGAGGAGTGGCATGATGCAGAGAGCGTGAGCACTCAACAAACGACACTGAGACGAGATGCCTCAGTTGTTGAGGAAGCAGCACTGGATGGAAAATCTACTGCAACAAGAGGGAATCTCAGAGACTCGGAGTCACTGGAAGACAGTGAAACGGAGGACTTCTCACAGACAGTTGGCTTCTTTGAAGAGGCAGTGGAGCAAGCGGACAGGAGAGAGCCCAGACGAGGGACACGAGCAAGGTATGTTCCCCAATTTTTGGAGAAGTGAGGACCCATCTTGCTGTGACTGAGGATGACTCTGTGGAACACAAAACAGTCTACAAAACCAAGCAAGGTGATAATAGGAACCCATGGCACTGTGCAATGAAGGACGAGGTCAGAGCACACCAAGACAACGAGACTTGAAAACTAGTGAGATCACCAATAGACAGGGAGGTCATATTAAGCAAATGGGTCTACAAAGTGAAATTGGGACACAGTGATCAAGTCAACAAATACAAAGCACGCTATGTGACAAAAATTTCAAACAAGTGGAAGGACTGGATTACATTGAGACTTTGGCGCCTTCCTGTAAGCCAGAGGAATTCAGGATTCTAATTCATCTATAAGCAAAGCAAGGCCATATGATGGACCAGTTTGATGTCAATACGACATTCCCGCACTCACCAATAGAGGAAGAAGTGTATCTTGAACAGCGGCAAGAGTTTGTAAAACAAGAATGAGATTAAGGGAAATTAGTATGTTGACTGAATAAATCAATTTGAATGGTTTGAAACCGACTGCAAACAACTGGTATAAGGAACTGGCAAAATTCCAACTGAGAAAGGAGTCCACCAGAAGCAGGAACAATGATTGCTTGTTCGCGCGAGCAGAGGCAGAGGGTCACACCTTCATCTTCTTCTGTGTTGACGACTTCATATTAGCATCAACAAGAATAACATTGATCTCCGATGTAAAGAGGGCACTCAAAGCAAAACACAAAACAGTCTACGAAGCCAAGCGAGTTGACATTTGGGACCAGTGGCACCGGGCAATGAAGGACGAGGTCAAGGCACTCCAAGACAACGAGACTTGGAACCTAGTGAGACCACCCACAGAGAGGGACGTCATACCGGGCAAGTGGGTCTACAAAGTGAAATTGGTACCCAGTGGTCAAGTGGACAAATACAAAGCACGCTATTTGGCGAAAGGCTTCAAACAGGTGGAAGCAATGGACTACATTGAGACTTTTGCGGCTACCTGTAAGCCAGAGACATTCAGGATTCTACTTAAACTATCAGCGAAGCAGGGCTATGTGATGCACCAGTTTGATGTCAAGGCGGCTTTCCTGCACTCACCAATAGAGGAAGAAGTGTATCTGGAACAGCCACAGGAGTTTGTAGAAAAAGGATCAAATGAAGAGAAATTAGTATGCCGACTGAATAAATCAATTTATGGTTTGAAACAGGCAGCTAACAACTGGTTTAGGGAACTGGCAAACTTTCTCCTGAGACATGGGTTCACCAGAAGCAGGAATGACCATTGTTGTTCGCAGGAGCAGAGACAGAGGGTCACACCATCACCTTGGTCTGGGTTGATGGCATCATAGTGGCATCAAGAAGCATGACAGTGATATCCGATGTCAAAGAGGCATTCGAAGCAACATTTCATTAGGAAGAGAGAGAGATTACACTGGTTTCTGGGTCTAAGAATCAGACCAGAAGAGGGCAAAGTCACAGTCGAACAAAAACGCTACATAGAAACAATGCTTGAGCGGTTTCAAATGGATCAATGCAAACTCTCAAGAACTTCAGCTGATTTGAATTTGAAACTTCAGACAGCACAGAACGGAGACGAAGAAGTGGACCAGAGGATCTACAGAAACTTGGTTGGATCACTTCTGTATCTGGCCAAACAGACGAGGCCAGACATCATGTTCACAGCCAACATTCTGTCCATACACATGATTGCACCCACCAATCAACACTGGATGTGCGGAAAAAGACTTCTGCAATATCTTCAAGGTTCAAAAGGTTTAAAACTTACTTACACAAAAGAAGCTACTTACGATTTAGTGGGGGATGCAGACTGGTCTGGTGACGTGAACGACAGAAAATCAACGACGGGCTACTACTTCAAGCTCAACGGACGTGGCGCAGCACTCAGCTGGGGTTTCAAGAAGCAGGCAACAGTTGCTCTTTCTTCATCAGAAGCAAAATATCGGGGCATGTCAGCAGCAGTTCAAGAAGCATTGTATCTGAAACAACGTCTGGAGGATTTCGGCATCCAACAGAAACATCCAATAGCAATTGGAGAGGACAAACAGAGTTGAATTAAATTGTGCTAAAACCTAGTCATGCACAAGAGGAGCAAACATAATAAGACAAAATTTCACTTCATTCGGGACAAGACGGAAGATGGGACTTTTCAATTCATTACTTTCCTACTGACAAAATGGCAGCCAACATTTTCACGAAATCTTTACCCGTATCGAAGGTGGAAACATTCAGAACTGTTTTGATGGGAACAGAGACAAAAGGAAACTGACTTTGATCAGAGAATTTATATAAATAAATCGTCAAGAAATGGTGCTTGGAATCAATATTCGTTTCAAATTGGTGAATCTAGATAACTAGTATTAGAATGAGATTATTTGATGTAAAATCTTCCCAGCATGTATTGAATGATTATGATACCACCGGAAACGTGAACGAATTCTTAGAAAAGTGTAAATGCATACCATCTATGGTACCTCTTGCGACTGATTTCTGGGAAATTGGCAGAAGCAAGCCATATTTGGTAACACTTGCGAGCCCCACTGTAAATCATGGTGCTATGATTAGTTTTGACTTTCTCGCACTGATAATGGGTATTGATACAGCTGATTTTTGAGCCTTTCTTATCCCCAAAATCAAATCACCATCTTTATCTAATAATCTGATCTCTCCTGTAAATCTCTAAATTCTACTGTAAAATATCATTCTTGTTATTCTCTCATTTTGAGAATTTAATTTTTCTACTTAGTTAAAAACGCTTTTTATGCCGCTTGCGAAAACCCATAACCCAACAGAACTTGATTCTTTTCATGTAGATCATACAAAAAAAAGAACAGATTTCTTAATCATGGTAAAATTTGGAGCTAATTTTTTTCACTGTGGCAAGAACTAACCAAGAATAAGCAAGAACTAGCTCACACATAATCTAAACGTGAACTATTTTAACTGAAGAAAAAAGGGGCGGCAAACAATCGTCCGTCTCTAATCCTTTCACACCGAGTGTGATTTTCGTGTGTGAACAAAATCATACTTTAGTTAACTATGCTAATTATTACAATTCAAAGAATTTGAATTGTATTGGGGTGCTGTTTTTTTAAGATCTGTTCACACACTTTCATGATTTTTGAATTCAAATTGGAGTGGTGATTTTGGTCACGCCGAAACAGGAAGTGGAGCGAAAAAGCGAGTGGTTTTGTGGCGTGAAATTTTTCGCTCTAATTTTAAAGTAGAGTGAGAAAACGGTGTTTGAACAAAAATTGGGTTTCTCGCTAGTGGTTTTTTGTACACATGCGGCAATTTCACGTCAATTTTTACTGTTTTTTCGATTTTTTGGATCGGATTTTTTCGAAATGTTCCCAATCTATTCATATTTCATTCTAGGCCTAGTTCTTTGTTTGAACCAAATTTCCTTTTCTCGCTAGTGGCTTTTTTTGTTCACATGCGGCTTTTTGACATTAATTTTCAGTTTTTTTAAAATTTTTTATCTGATATTTTTAGAATTGGTTTTCCCAATTCAGTGCTAGTCCGTTCTAGGTCTAGTGTTTTGTTTAGTCGATGAAAATTCTTTGAATTGTACGTCAGGACTTGTCCTGCTGTTTTTTTGTTTCCGCTAACTTATATCATTTCCATGAAACATTTCATTAACAGGGAAATTTTATTTGCCCACTCGCTCATATAATACAGTGTAACTTTCAATCTACGATACGGTCGAAATCGATTATTAAACGAAGGCATCATTTAACGGACTTTTGGGTCTGTAGGATGTCAAATTTGTTGCGTTAACAAGCTTGCTTTTTTGCAAATGCTTGCAGGTCGAATGAAAGGCGTGCCTGTGAACAGACAGGTTCTAAATTTCTCCCAATGGTGTTAGCTTTTCGGGTGTTTCACGACTACGCTAACAAAATACCCCCCCCCCATTATAGTTTCATTTTGTAGTTCCCGACTCAATTTTGGGTTCCACACTCAAGATTGAGCTGGTCTAAAATGGGGTATGGCCAGCTTATCTGAGTTGGGAACCTATGTGATCATACTAACGGTACTAATGGAAAAAAGTCTGATATCTTTGACACTATAGCCTACTATAGAAATCGGGTAAATAGTACCCCCCCCCCCCCTTGTATACTTATTTGCGGGCAGAATGACGCACCAACACCTCTGCGCTCGGGGTTGTGGGGGGGGGTGTTATGTTATACTAGTAGAGACCCCAGACATACCGTCAATGGCTGCTATTTCTGTGATTTAGATTTTTCTACATAAACGACGTCTGGAATGCCTGCCATTCTGACGCAGGCTGGTTCGTAGCAGTGACAAAATTCTCAGCAAATGACCCCCTAATCTGTGCAGACCAATGGGCTAATTGGTGGAAACATCCGATGCTGCAAAACAACTCCCTGGCCAATCAGCCGCCTGCTTTTTTCTACTCATATACTGACAAGCCAATGAAAAACACGGAAATGAAACTGGGTGGAAAAATCACAATTGAAGTGCTAACATAAATATTATAGTTTGTTGCACAACAATTGAAGAGTTTCAAGAGGACAGAGATTAGAACTGATAAAAGTTCGACTCTATCTCCATTTGAAATCAGAAATTGATTGTTCAAGCAAAAATTTTCTTGAAACTAAGCAACGGTTTGGCCTGTGATAGTTTTGCTCTGGCGATGTAATTCTTTATATCGCATACACGAGTCGAGGTGTATATGTAAGAAATGCGCGAAACCGCTGAAAATTTATAAATTCAGAGCATTTTCCAAGCAGTTTTTGCATAACCGCTTTGTTACAAATATTTCAGCACTTTTACAAGTGCAGAAGCCTGCTAAAAATTTGCAAGACACGCGCAGAATATTAAAAAAAAATACCAAAAAAACCTATTATTGATCATATTGCGCTGAACTAAGGTGAAATAAATATTAAATGGATTGAAATTTACATTACAAATTAAAATCAGCTCAGCTCACTACTGCGTACAGTTTTTGAGCACAAACTTTTGAAAATGCATTTAAAATTTAGAAAGTTTTATTGACATTGGGTGTCATAATACTTCTGAAACCAATTTGTTATAATACAAAAATTTGTAATCATAGCCGAAAGAAAAAAAATAAAACGAATGAAACCTGCAAATTGAGATCGGTTTTATATTCCATTATTTTCACGGAGACTATTATCATTTTTCTTTTTTTTTCAATGGAAAACATACAGACAAATGTCCAAACTTCTAAGTCATGAGGAATCATAGCATCTAATTCAGTGTAGATTAGAAATTCACGAACAAAAATAAACTGTTGCAGCACTCCAAGTAAATCTGTCCAAAAAATTTTATCAAAAAACAACTCAGACCTATTCGCGCCAACAATACGTGGTGTAATTTTTGTTGCAAACAATATGAATCACACCAAGTATCAAGAAGTCCTGATAATTCGTGTGAACATTTTCACGACAATTTTTATTTTAAGTAATGCATTGGATTTTTCTCAAAATGAGAAGAATTAAAACAAAGAAACTAAGGAGTAGGGAGTGCTCTAAATAATTCAACAGTGAAAGGTTACAATTTTCAGCAGACTCGCATTATCCCAACCGTATATTACCAATGAAATATACTTTTTTCATTGAAATTGATTTCTCGTTCTCTGAAAATAGCAACAGCAATGGTTACAACCTAAAGAAAAATAACTGCAAACAAGAAGAAATTGTTTCCTACAGAAACGAGCCAGAACTCTGCAAGATTGCCTGTTGCGTGCTCAAACACGTTCTCGGGAACAAATCCTTCTGCTGAGCCTCGCGCTCTCCTGGTCTTCTCTTGGGTTTCTGTGCTTCTCCTCTGCAAGGGGGCAACTTCACTTCAGCTGTTGGCTACTGTACTAGGAAGAAAAGGAGAGTTGCAGCTAGAAGATTGAATTGAAGTCTTCTTCAGGAGAAGGTAGCTGGAGAGAAGGTAAAGTCCGTTGTTGAAGCTCAAAAAATTCGAAAAAACTGATTTTGAAATTTTCAGAGTCCTCCTTTTATCCTACTTGTCAACATGCCTCAAGTTCAGCCAAAGCAAAGCATTGACGTCAAAACTCTGCTTCTTTTCTTTTGTTAACACCTACCGCATGGAGCTTGAACTTGGAATTGCCGGCCCTCTCCTCAACATCTTCTCCTCTTTGGTTCATGTATACAAAATTCAATCAGATCGATACACACACCCATATTTCAAATAAACTTCTTTTGCAATAAATTGCAGATATGGGTTTCTACTGAATGAGGGACATGATATTGGTACTTCATTGTTCTGTTACTCTACTCCCTTGCCTTCCTATACAATTTTTAAATGGCAGCTCGAAAAGCGCACAGCCTATTTTTTGATCCTACAAACTTTTCGAAAAAAAATTCATTACTGTAAATGATTTTTTTTGATATAAATGTGCTCTTTTTTGCTATCTATTACGAAGAAAAGTTATCAACACTTGACGTTTTTTTTATTCTCTAAAAACTTAAGATATCTCTTTGCTAATAAAGAAGATATGAAGAAGTTATCTCTTTGCTAAAAAATTAAACCAAAGCATCAAGGTGTTTCTCATTAAAGAAGTTCTTTTTCTCAAAGCTTGCAATTTCTTCAAAATGATCGATAAAGAAATTACAGCAATTATTCTGAAAATCGGTTGCTATGAAATAAAACCAAGAGCGACTATTGATCCAACCTCTGTCAAGATATTACATGTAATCAGTCTGATATTGTTTACTGTAGAATTGTTTGGTGTCTGCTAAGAGCAAAAAATGTTGGTTTTGATCCACAGACTTCAATCAGAAAAAAGTTATAATTTCACTTTCTTTATCAGACAGTTACCCTATTGTTATTTTCTCGTTGCCCTATCGTAACTTAAAATGATTGAACTGTAAGATCTTGCCAAACAACAATTTTCCACGTTTTTGTCTCAACAAGTATTTACATAGAGAGCACCATCTTGCAATACTGTAATTCATGTAAGATTTACCACCTAACACCTAGGAATCTTTCCAGCTGTTTTTGTTCCAGATATTTGTACCAAAAACTATTCATCGAGCATAACTCATGGCAAAAGTCATATGTTGTTATCATAATCTCAAGTTCCAAAAGAAAGAGTGAAAGAATGTTTGGTATTTAACTTGTATAATCTGTCATCTTTATAGATGAATCGTTCGAAATTTTGGTAATTGTTTTCATCTAACCTCAACCAAATCATATTTTTGATCTGTATGCTACTGTTTTTTTTAGAACAGAGAAGAATTTCAAAAAAAAACAAGAGATTTTCAATTTCCACACTCTGGCCAAACATAACTTAGTGTCGAACAAATTTTGTGCTACGTGAGTTTCTCATGTAGATCAGGACTAGCTAAACATATTGATATTTCTTTTAGATAAACAAACTGAATGTTTTTGTTTTGATGTTAACTCTAGTAAAGACTTCTTATTTGACTCATTGCTCTCACAACAAAAGCTCCGAATAAATAAATTTTTCAGCTCATGAAGCGTTACATTTAACCGGAAAAATCAATTTTTTTTAATTTAAATGAACACAGGATACAAAATATAACTCGGCAGTCAAGCTGTAAATTATAAAACTTTCAGTTGTCCCACTATGACTGACATAGACGCAAGACCGAATAATTTTTAGACGCAAGACCGAATTACTGAACAAGTTTTGGCCTGTAAGCAAGTTGTGTTATAGGTGACATATGATAAAAATGTACTCCTGAAGAATAAGTTGCGCGTCTGCTATTAAAATGACTTTTTTGAACCGCTATGATGAAAACGTGAGTTTTACATCATTTCAAATTTTGAATAGTGTATAGGAAATTTTTAACAGAAAACTTTTAACTATTTTATCCAAACTTGTCGTTTTGTGTCTTTCGGTTATGGTGAAAATCGTTCATAGAGTAACAAAACCTTATCAAAAATTACAGCTTATAGAAAACAAATACTATACACTTCTATCTTAAAAAATGAAAACTCTTTTACAAACCACGTCTACCATGATTGTTTTGGTGCTAACTTGATCATCAGTCAAGAATGGACGATCATCAGTATTGTACATTTTCTAGTGCAACTGACAAACCTCTTTTGATATAATGTTAAATTGATTTTTAGGATCGCATGCAAATTGTGGTTTAATTATGAGAAAAAAGCAAGAAACATTTTCATGGCATTTCATTTAAATATAAAAGACAAGATGTTCGCTGATTTTTTTTAAAATTAACTACTTTAATAACCCGAAACTTTTCTTCAGATTTTCTCTATTATCTGAGCACAGGTTTTAAAAGAGAAATTTGATTATAGCTTCACCAAATTTCGTCATCTTTTGTCCGTTTGCGCATGAGGGTAATTATCATGAAAACAGAAGTTAGTCAAAAGCTACAGCATACATAGTAAAACCAGTCTACTCATATTACTTTTCAAATGCTACCAAAAAATGGTAAAATTTCCATTCATAAGAAGTATTGCAGAAATAATGAGATGGAAATTCATGATTAAGCAATACATGCAAAACAAGCAATGAATCTTGTTTTTGAACAGATTACTCTCAATTAGCTGAAAAAGCTTTTTTCTATAGCAAAATCATTCATCCTACTGATATTCGCTTTCAAGTAAAACATTTGACAATATAGTTTTAAAGGCTTCTGGAAGTTACAATCAACCTTCGTTTTTAACCATACGGTGCTCGAAATAATAGTATCGTCACTTCAGTTACTTCTTGTTCAAACAAGAAGTAAATGAAATGACAGAGCAATTATTTGGAGCAGCGTTTGATTAAGATTGAAGGACAATTTGAAACCTCTTGGAGTCTTCAAAGCTATATTGTCCAATGTTTTACTTGAAAACGAATCACAGAAGATAGAAAGATTTCACTTCAGAAAAAAATCTTCCCAACAAAAAGATTCAATGCTGGTGTTGCATGTATCGCTCAGTCATGGGTTCACCACTCAGTTTTTTCTGCAAGTCTTCGTGTGAATGGATATTTTAACTTTTTTGAGAGCACTTAAAAAGTCATATGAGTCCAGTTGTTCATATATCTACAGTGGTGCATATATCTACGCTGTAATATTTGACTAAGTTCTGTTTTCATGATAGTTACCTTCATGCGCAAACAGTCAAAAGATGACGAAATCTGACAAAGCTATATTCAATTTTCTCTTTTATGATCGCTCAGATAATAGAAAAAATTGCTGAAATGTTTTTGGATAATTAAAGTAGTTCACTGATAACAAGTTCAGAGAATATCTTGTACTCTATGTTTAAAAGAAATGCCATCAAAATTTTGCTTGCAATTTTCTGTCAAACAAATCGAAATTTTCTTGCGATCCTAAAAATCAATTTAGGAGACCTATAATACTGATGATCGTCCATTCTTGACGGATGATCAAGTCAGCTCCAAAACAAGCATGGTAGATGCGGCTTGAAAGAGCTAGGAAAACATTTTTGCATTTTATTCAAAAAGAAGTGTAAAAAAAATTTGGCTGTTCCCAATTTAATTAAGAAAATTTGCGCAAAAACATAAACAATTTGGCAGGAAACTCTGTTTGACGTTTAGTAATGACTTTGAGATATGTCTCTGAATCCAACTCCTATCTGTGTCTCATTCCCGATTATAACGCATATAACCAGTTATAACCGGATTATAACCAGTGATATAACAGTTATAGCTCCATAATTATAACTAGTTGTACTGTTCGGGGTTTGTAATTCTGGTGCTTTGCACCAAATGAGGGTCAGCTGTCAAATGGTCTTGAACAACCGGACCTCGGGCTATCATGGGGACCCTGACAGTAGCACCCCTTTTTACAATTCTGCCTCGGGTCAATTTCGACGTTTGGTTTATCTGCAAAGAACATAAATTTGTTGATTTCGGCTACTTTAGGGGTTGAAACGGCTGAAAGATGGCTGAAAATTGCCCAGAACACCTGAAAAAACCTCAATTAGTACTGAAATACCCTCAATAGGCACCCCGGGGTGCTAATATACAATTTGGTATGCCCCGGCATCATTTTATAGAACCCCGGAAAGTGCCCAAAAAGTAATGCCAAATTCGTGGCACGTTGAAAAATTTTTTGATTTTGAAATTTTTAATCATAAATTTTTTTGAAAAATTGGTTTTGACTTGGGAATCAACTTCAAGCAAGTGCTACCCATGTCTTGGCCAAGACTTGTCAGACTTGCAAGGCTTGTTTTGAAACCTGCCCAAAACGAAATAAGACTTTGATTTAGAATTGCCTTCTTACTGATTTAGACTTGTAGTTCGGTACCGGATGATAAACAGCTGTTTCTTTTGAGTAAACAATTGATTTTTTTATTATTATTATGCGACATAAGTATGCGATGTTTGCATTAAGAACTAAATCTGCCTCATGCAATATTTTGAAAGACAATCCATAGCACAATTGAGTTGAAAGTTTAACTGAGACCATACAAAACGTAACAATGGTACCCAATATTAAAGCACAGTTTATTACTTGAGGGAGCAACAATTTAGGGAGCGAAAAAGTTAAAATTCTGGCCCAATCTATGAGGAATAAATAAAGAGAGTTGGTTAAAGAAAGCAAATAACAAATTAACTAAAACTGGGTAATAATCATTTATAACAAAAATAGGTAACGAAGAACTAAACGAAACATTATTTGGTTAACTGTATGATACAGATCAAAAGTTAATCCGAAATGTCCTAGGAACTTTTAAAGTTGTTTTCTATATTTTTCGAATGACAGGGAAGTATTGCTTTTGCTTCAAAAAGCGAGCCAACCCAGTGTAATTTAAAATTTTTTGAGAACAAGCTGTTGAACAGCACGATTAAAAGTATTTTTTTGTATCGCTCTGTCAAAATTTCACTGCTCAGATTTTTTCGAATTCTTCTGCATCTAGATTTTATAATTTTTGTTAAAAATGTTTGACTGTTAATCAATTGATATGTTTTGTTGGTACATTATTTGTTGTCTATAAACCTTTCAATTTCAACGATTAGAGAAAAGCTCTCTAAGTGGTTATGGAAGTGAATTTTACAAAATAGATGCACAAAAGTCATCGATCAGGACTTTCAATGTGAATGAAACCATGAAAAAATAGAAACCAGCTTCTTTATTATGCTTCCATTTAGGATACAACACAAATCCTCATGGTAAATTTACAAATTGTCTACTAAAATCCTCTTAACATTAATGAGATATCTTTCATACAGAAAAGAAATACAACCTTGGAACCTTATATTTCCACGACAAATTTTTCTCAGCAATTGCGTGACAAACTCATTGAGTAAGAAACGCTATAAAAAGATGTTTCTATAACAAATATATCGACAAATAAGAAGCAGAGGGAGCTATTCCGGACAACATTTGATCCACACCACACTTTTAAAATATTGCATTACAATGCAATGGGCCTGCAAAATCAAAAAAGATTGTTTCAACAATTTGTACACCTAGGTTTTGCTTAGGTGTAAGAGTTATTAACAATCGAATTGAACATGGAAGCTCTCTTCGACAAAAAACAAAACCTCAAAATGAGGAAAAAGCATGTCAGGGTTTCCAGATTGCTCAGACACTTTTCCACAAACATTACAGCAAATGACGAGAACAGAACTGTGTAAATTGCTAAACAAATTAAACTCTTATGATAGCCTGGATGACAACTGCTTTGACACATTTTCTGGTCCTTCACTAAGAGTTTTAGAGTCTCCCCATGTAAATATTTGCCTTGTAAACAGCATTTTGCAAGTTATGATGGATTTATTGTGGCGTGTGTTCCATAATGAGATGTTCATTTGCAACTGAAATACTAAACAATTACCTTCAAATATCCCAAACAAAATCCGACAAAATTTAACATTTAACGCGACAACTCCAAAAAAATGAAGTGTATCTTAACATATCACACGCCGGATAGACGCCTCATGTAGGCACAGAGGAGTAAAAACGTAAGACGTGTACACACCTCCGGACTCAATATTACTGTATTAATCGTGCCATAAAAACAAGAACAATTCTCAAAAACTGATAATCCATGTCGTGGGTCAGAAACAAAAGTAATTAGAGAGAAATTTTTGCCCAAGTGCAATACACTCGATTATAATTTTGTTTACTTTTGACTGCTTCCTTTACTTTGCTTGTTTACTTTGAATCCTTGTTTCTGTAACACAACCCTGATTTTATGGTGTTCTCATAATATATCAAAGAGCATTGGATAATCATAAATGATACTGGCAGCATCTTGCCAGCATATGACAAAACCTGTTATGGGTCTGGGAAACTTAACAAAGGAAATAAACTCCAGTGAGCTCTAGCCCTTTTCGAACACAAGCTTTTTTGATTTGTTTAACTTATTGGATAAAAACTCAAGGATAAAAAAGAATCCACGTCATGCAAAAAATTTTGCACAGTCTGAGAAAATAGTTTTTGGTTCTGATCTGATTTCTTTTTAATTATTTATTTTCAACTCAGAGAAGCAAAAAAAATTCTGGAGTTAGACCTAACGATTTGAACAAGATCTACCGGCGGCTCTATCGGACCAATTGCTCACAGAAAAACCTTATGTTTTCCTCAAAACAAGAAAACTAATTCAAAACTAGCTGAAAAGAGATGTTTTTTTTTACTTTTGCTTCTAAATAGGTTTTTGACACGGCTAATTTAAGTATCTAGAGAAGCAAGGCGAAGCAAAAGGAGTTTATTCATTAAATTTTGCAACCATTTGTTTAAGAAAATGAGTAGTACATAGTGAAAACAATAGATTTACTGGAAAAAATCATATGGTCTGAACACAAAATATAAGTGTACGAAAAAACCCAAGAAAGTACGCCAAATTATGAACAAGGAGTTACTGCTCCTCTGAGCGTTTTTTTTTTACTCGACCAGGATAGAATCAAACTTAATTTCCTGCCAAGATCTTGCCTTGACTTGAAAATTCATGTTGTGGGTCACAAACAAAAGTAATTAGAGAGAAGTTTTTGCCCAAATGCAATACAATCGATTATAGTTTACTTTTGACTGCTTCCTTTATTTGCTTGTTTACTTTTGAATCCTTGTTTCTGTAACACAACCCTGATTTTATGGTGTTCTCATAATATATCAAAGAGCATTGGATAATCATAAATGATACTGGCAGCATCTTGCCAGCATATGACAAAATCTGTTATGGGTCTGGGAAACTCAACAAAGGAAATAAACTCCAATGAGCTCTAGCCCTTTTCGAACACAAGTTTTTTTTTCGTTTCTCCCAAAATGAACGATTTTGATTTGTTTAATTTATTGGAAAAGACACAATGAATTAAAAAGGACTCAATATCTAGCGAACATTTTTACAACATCTGAGAAAATAAGTTTGGGTTCAGATGTGATTTTTTTAGTTAGTTATTTTCAACTCAGGAAAACAGTCGAAACCAAATTTTCTTGATTTGCACTAAACGGCCTTAATGAGATGTACAAGTGTCTTTATTGGCCCAATTGCTCACAAAAAAGTTGATATTGACTTCAAAACAAAAGTAATAATAAAAACTAGTTCAAAAGAAATGTTTTTTTTTAGTTTTGTCCTGAAAAGTTTATTGACACGGCTAATTTAAGTGTTTAGAAAATCAGCGCAAAACGAAGGGAGTTCATTGATTAGATGTTGCAAACATTTGATTCGGAAACGTAGTATTACATATGGAGAAACAATAGATTTCCTAAAAAATTTTTATGGTGAAACACAGGAACAAAATGTAAGAAAAACACCAATTAGGCCAAATTATGAAAAAAAAAGTTCACGTTTCACTGATTGGTTTTTTTGCGTACTTGCCCAGGACAGTAGGAAACATAAATTAAACGCTGGATCATGCCAAGATCTTGCCATGATCTGAGAAGTCATTTTGTGTGTAAGAAACTAAAGTAAAGTGTGAGAAATTTCTGTGCAACTGCAATACACTCAATTACAATTTTGTTTGCTTTTGACTTCAATTTGAGTTTAAATTGCACTTAAAAAACTCAGATTACTGGGAAAACCAGACGCGATTTTTCAAGGTGTTGAAAACGTTGTGAATCTTGGGAAATCCAAAAAATTGTGCGGAATTGCAAAAAGTGTTGCAGAAATGGAGGTTCTGGCGTGGACGTGGCTTGGACGATGCGGGTTGTCGCAATGGGTAGGGTATTAAATTTGAAGAGTTTGACTAATGAATTTCAAATAGCTATGTATCTGAAAGTTTGAATTAACTAATATACCGCGTTTACAAATAGGTCGAAAAACAATTTAAGTTGGTGTTTGGAGGCCAAATTCTCCAATTGCACTCAATTGGGTGACTGTAACGCACTATCTGAATGCAAAGTTTGATTTTTTTTCATCTTTTTTTACAAATTTTTGATAACCTTCAATTGGTTAAGCAAACAATCATTAAAAAACAGAAAATCATTACTGACCGTTTGTAGATGTTTCCAACCACGAACTGTAATTTTTGCGACAAAAAGTTAGATCAGTAATACTCTACAGAAAAAAAGTGCATTCCGAGATCTAATTATTATTGGGAACAAAATGTGGCAAAAAGATGCATCCTAGATTGTGCCAAGATCTTGCAAGGGAATCATTTTTCTCCGATGAGGTATACAATTCCATATATTTATCTCGCAACAAGCGCTTTTACAGCGCAATCAAATAATATTATCAAAAGATATCAATAAAGCAAATTTTTTGCAAAGTTCTGGAGAACATTTAGCAGTATTAGCCTCGAGAATACTGCAAATTACAATCTGCTTGAGTTGAAGAAATTCCACAAATTTGTGTAGAGAATTTCTCAATCTTCATACAAAAAGGACCTTTTCCTTTGTTTGAAAAGACATAGAAAAACATTGAAATTATGAAAAAAAATCTCTTTAACATCAATGAAAGAAGTCAATTAGATTCGAATTTCAAGTTTGTTCAATTAAAATCTCTTGGGACATTAAATTTGTTTAAGCTGGTTTTGTCTTCGACATGTTAAACATGTGGCTTTGCGAATTTTTTTTTTCAAATTTAAAATCGTATATGACTCTTTTTTAAATAAACAACAAATGCTGATTACATTTAGAGACAAATACTTGTTAGCAAAGCAACAATTCGCTTATTTCTATATGCTTTCAGTAAATACAGCTCACCATCAATAACAGCTCCCTTTTACGCTGCAAGTAAAAATTTATAATCACAAAACATAAGTTTTTCAAAAATTCTCCGAAGTTCTAAAGACCGATTAGTCCTAGTGGCGTTACAAATTTTTAAATTTTTAACTTTAAATTACGATTTCCGAACACCCTGACATGCGTTTTCTCGGGAATTAGTGTGTGAATGTTGAACAAATTTCTATTTTTGACGCAATTTTTCTCATGGTCAAAAAGTTTCTTGCTATTTGATAGATATCGAACACTATTTCAAAATAACTTCGATAAAAAACACAAAAAATTGGTTTTGAATACTAGGAGAATCCTTTTTTACGCGATTGAGATTACAAAAGATGTAGCTTGAATTCCGCAATTGAGAAACTAAACGGGCAAACCTAATTCAGGTAGGACAAAATCGGCTGAAGTCATATCAGGTCTTCGTGTAAGGTGTAATGAATCAAAATTCGGACGCAAAGTTTCAAATACTCATTTTGTTCTCAACCTGAGACATTATGTTGCTCTGCAACGATCAAAAATGAACTGTTAAAAGCTCCAACTTAATTTAAGGTTTTCTAGCTTCTGCAATTGAGATTTCAGTTTTTTAAATTTCTGTCATTGACACCATGCTATTAATTTAATATTTTCGTTAGATAACTGCAAGTTAATTGAAATGTCTGTTGACAAATAGAAGCAGGGTGATTGTGATCGAATTTTAATTTCATTTCATGTCACAATTTTTAATTGACTCGCTGCTGTCACTTTTGTGTCGTTTAATGAACTGTTTCAGAGCAATTAGAATTTTGCAAATGTCTTTAAAAACCATATGGCATACCTTCAAAACCTTCTATATATACTGAAAAAATTTAGGTAAAATTATATCAGAAAAATTTGAGCGAACTATTCATCCGAAAAGTTTTCAGTTCAGAACTCTACAAAATTGGCAAATATGTTGGAACATATTTTTGTATTGGCATGCGTTGCTGTTGTCGCACAAAGTGGACTTCCACCAGAGCTGTGGCTTCCAAACTCTGAATTCTTGTACGAAACTTCTCAAAAGTGCATCGACATTTACGAGGTAAGTTAATTTATAGTATCATTATCACTTTAAAATTTGAAACTTTTGCTGTTGCTTTTGCTATTTTTTACTTGAATTTTAAGTATATTAACCTGTTATTGATAACACATTCGACATTTGTATTTGTACCCTGATGGAGACCCAATATCAACTTTTCAAGATTTTGATAGCAATTTGCATGCGGGTATTGCAATACTATATGAATAAAATACCAAAATCTTCTAGTAAGTTGGATTTGTTGAAGATGCTGATAACTTTTGAAGTAAAATTGCATTAGTCATTTTTATGACTAAGTCACAGAAAATGGAGCAACAAAGCCAATAGTTTTGCGAAGTTAACTTTTCTCACACTAATTTTTAAGTTGTGAGAAAACGGTGTTTGAACAAAAAAATCGCTGTCTTGATTGTGATTTGTGTTCACTTGTGGCATTTTGAGGTTGATGCTTGCTGTTTCTTCTATTGTTTGACCATCTTTTTCAGTGAGCTTCCAAATTTAGTCTTGTCTGAATTTAGCTATTGTTGTTCGACGAAAACTTTTTGAATTGTCTTTTTTGAATTCTCTAGAACGATTAATTAATGCATTTAGGAAACAAACTATCACTTTGTTAAATATAGAGCAGGCAAAAAGTTTTATGTGATCATTTTTGAATGGTGTGACTTCTATATTTTGATAAGGTTTTGAAGTTTTTTGAAAAGAAGTCGTAAATTAAGTTTTTTTTTAAATTTTATCTTTTTAGGGTAGACACAATTACTCTTCAATCACTAAACTTGACGACTATTCCTACTACGTCATTCCAGAGGAACATGAACCAGGGCAGAAAGAGGGCTTGAGTGAACAGAATATGTTTGCGAGATACATTCTATGCATGTTGAACCAAAAGAGGGCACAAGGAAATCTCAATAGAGTACGATGGCATTATGGATTAGGTTAGAGAATGAGACAATGCTCAGGACTTTATTTTCATTTCGTATATAAATGATGACAAATACAGAAAAACATGCTCGCACGCACGCACGGGCAAGCATAAACACACGCACACGCGTATACTCGAACCATATTATACACTCACGAATGTGCGTGTGTGTGTGTGTGTGTGTGTGTGTGTGTGTGTGTGTGTGTGTGTGTGTGTGTGTGTGTGTGTGTGTGTGTGTGTGTGTGTGTTTGATGGTGTGTAATAAGTTCTCAGATAATATTTGAGGCTTTGTCTGATTCAAAAATTTTTTAGCCTACCAAGCTGGAGATATGTATCCTTGTGATACTAACCGCTACCCTCAATACTCCCGGTATGGCTATAATGTTGTTCGACTTCAGAGTAGGATCATCACCAGTCAACAAGCCTATCTGGATGACGATCTCCTATTCTACGATGGTGTTGGACTGGACGTTATCAATAAATGGTATCTTTTTTCTGACTCTTGCCGCTGCTTAACTCAAACTCATCCAAAGCAACTTTGGTCTAAACTAAAATTGTCATAACTTTTTGTTGGATGAGCCTAGTTATCCTACGCCTTGAGCCAGGTATTAAATTGTTGCAATATCAAATCAACTATCGAAACGGAGCAACAAATACAATCAAAACCCGACAAAAATCGCTAAAACCCGACAAAATGCATATTATTTTCGAAAATTGTTCGTTTTTCTTATATTAACCACTTCTGAGAGCGTCAAACCTCAAGAGCGTGGAATTTAGGTTACTTATTTCTCCATAAATTTCCGGGAACGGTTACTTTTTTGGTTGAGGGTCAATTTTGTGGTCTTCTGCAGACGAAAGCAACTATATAATTTTGCTTAAAATGCCGTCAACAGTTTCTGGGAACATTTAACTGGCAGTGATTCAGTCAAAGAGGGCAACCCTTTTGACTGAATCACTGCCAGTTAAATGTTCCACGAAACTTGTTGGCGCCATTTTTGGGCCTTGTTTTACCACATTAACCTGATCAAATTTTCGCTGTAAAACTACAACGGTTTAATTAACTGATAAACTAGCTTGATTCCATATAATATATGAAATAACGGAACCAAGATACTTGTAAAAGTTGTTCTTTGGGGAATAAAAAACTCAAACAGTATCTTGTTTGATTCTTTAAATGTTGTATGGTATAACACAGAATGAAACTTCTTTGGAGCCCGAAAACACTGAGCAGAATCCCTAAGGAAGATACTATTGGGTCGTCCAATTAAACCAGATTCTCTAATACTTTCCCAACCGTGCTCATTTTTTGAAAATATGTTCCTACGAAGATATGTTGCTACCAATTACAGCACCTTAATTTCAAGGCCCGATAGGCCCTTTTTCTTTATCGCATCAGTTCCCTTTAACGCAGATGTGGAAAGCTCAATAACTCCGGGGATTGGATTGTAGTTTGTGCTCTGTTTTTAATGAATTTCTCAAACTCTTTCTGGAGTCCATAAAGAAGGAATAACTAGTAAACTTTCAGACCAAAATGCTAGAGGGAGTTGTCAAAGCTGGTTATGGCAAGCTATTGAGATGAGGGTACTTTGCGCTCATGATATAAAAGCAAAAAAAAGTGGTTTCCAAAATGTTAAGTCAAATTTTTCAGTTTTTGTTGATCTTGTTTTTGCTTTAGATTGCTGAACAGTCATTTAGGCTCTGTGCAAGTAAGGAAATATTATGAAATAATGTTTGTATATAGAATTTTTGTTAGCCCCAGACTTAGCATTTTTCTTCCAGCTCTGGGAGCTTTTTGCTTTTTCTTAATCTGTTTAGATTTCACACTGCATGGTTTGTTGCAGAAATTTGCTGATTTTGATACTACTAATGTCCAAAAACATCAAAAAGTTTGTTTTGCCCTCTTCTAACCTAAAATTTATGTTTCCTAACCTAAATCTAAATCATTGCGAAAAGTCAGTATTAGCTTATAGAAAAGTTTTATTTCTTGGCTACAGTTATTGGTTTTTAATACATCACACTGAACATTTTAAGAACTAATTTTGATGACTTAGTTTGCTTAGAAAAGAATTCCTTGTCTTAGGTTTATTGACGCGCTCTTTGATTTTTTGAAGACATTTACGGTACTGTGATTTATCCCGCTCAATTGAATTATTTTGTTGTGCATTTCAGGTACGAACCACTCAGGAGTTATGAATACCCTATTAACAAAACGACAGAAGAACCGCTGCCATTTTATTTATGCGCGTCTCGCGACTCAGACTACGCCTACTTCGAACCCGATTTTGTTGCAGTAAGATTTTCTGCTTTTGATGGTTCAAATTTCGAACGCGTTCAGTTACCCCCCCCCCCCCACCACCCCGAAAAACATGTTTACACCTTCATATTAGCATTCGGTAATTGCAGTAGCTACTGCAATTACTTTCAATCAAAACCGTATTTAGTGTTAAAAAAGCAAATTAGATTGTTGACACAGGTTATCGGAACCCAAAATGTTTTCCGGGCTGGAGGGGGTATTTAAAATAATCCATATCTTAAATCCCTTCTCCTCTTAGGCACTAGGGCTAATTGTTCCGACCCACTTTAGTGGGGGAGGAAGTATATACTCAAATGGGTTTTTTTTGTTCAGACAATTTTCGCCGATCGATATAATCATCGTAGAGAGTTGTGAGTGTTATCATTAGAAAACCCGTCCAGTGTAGAATATGGAATTAAAATATTTTTTGATTTTCGATTTTTAAAAAGATTTATCGGGGTTTAAAGTTTTGTGAATAGCAGACGATATTACCTTTTCTCCGTATTTTTTCCAAACGTTCGTTAATTTTTTGTAAAAAACGTTAAAATTGCTATCGGTAGTGGTGTTTACTCTATCTCTAAAGATAGGGTAGGGTTGCTGAATTGATCGATTTCTTTTCTGACTAGAATTAAAGCTAAATTTTTTCAATTTTCAGACTTTTCTTCGTCAAAAATGGGAGCAAATACGCTTTTCAGCCCACTTTCCTCAAATTTGCTGAAAGTCGACACCTTGAAACTGCGCTACTCTTTGTGAGCTCAACAACAGCCAGCTGTCCTCCCACCGGCCTTAAGAGTCTTCTGGATTTACAATATTGCGAGTTTTTGGCAGTTTTAAACTCGATAACTATACAAAATTCATAATTTTTTTTTGATATACTGAAAAAATGTGTTTAAAAATTGATCTAATTCGCAACCATTTGAATAAATGGGTGTAAACATAGCCACGTAGTTATATCATGGCTGATCTTGATTTCACCATGGATCCTTAAGGTTGAAAAAATTTTAGATTTTAATGGGGCGCTGACTTTATTTAAAAAATATTTCCGCTTTTATAGTTTTTTATGTAAATTACGTTCAAGAATATCAAACCAGGAATCAATTATTGAGAGATCTTATCTAAGAAAACAGAGGCCCAATGAGAGAGGCCCTATGTTTTCAGAGTTAAGCTTATGGTTTTTATGACTGACCAATTGTTTTCGTAAAAATTTATGGACTTCTTATGTTTTGCATTCATTTGTTATGCTTTTTGTGGTCCAATTACTTAGTCTTCCACATCAATGATCCAATTGGTTTCTTTAGAAGTGAAAGTGAGCCTAGACTTTATTTTCTGTTGTTATTTATTGTCTCTTTTGACTTTGAATTGATTTGTTTTAAGAAAATATCTGTGAAATTTTGAATTTTTCAAATAACTTATCCTATTTTTCTCAACTTCAAGCGTAGTCTCAGTATAAACAGGAGAAACCCAAATCCTCTGAGTTAAGAATTATTGTTTTTAACGGTTTTATAGTTAATTGAGGGTTTCTTGGTTTTGATACAACGAGTTTTCTTTTTTTATCTTGAGATTAATTGGATATTTTATATGTTCATTTTGTTTTCTTGACAAATTATCACATTATTGCCGGGTTCAATTGAGAGACAGGATAATTGAAAACAATGTACAAGCGTTGAGAAAAGGAATATCTGAAAATGTTAATTTTTTTTTGTTGAATATTGTGTTCTTTTTGGCTGAGACACCGTTCTCTCGCAAAAACTAGGGCGAGATTTTTTTTTATCTTTGCCTATGTTCGCCTTTCCTCTTGTTGTTTATGTTGTTATTGTAGTTATTGTAGTACCACATATACCTGATAGAATTCCCAAGACGTATAACTGTCTCTTTTTTGCGTTTATCATTTTCATCATGTAATCAACCTCACTAATCAGAAATGTCAACTAGTTTGGTAAATTCAATGATTATTTTCTTGGTCGGTTATCTATTTTGACTGATGGCTTCGACTATTTCGTTCCATTAAAAAATTACGGAATTTCTATACTGTTCAAATGTTGGGTCTCTTTTTTGTGATATCTACATTGTCCTTTCATAAGGAAGACCCGTTGATTTACAGTTCTTGCAGACATCAGCCTAAATTTATATGGCCTTGAACACTGTGATGGAGTAAAATTGTTTGTGAAGTTTCGGCTTCTTCCTGTTTTAGTTTTATTTTGTAGTCTTGTGACTTAGTCTGGTTAATAATCAGCGCAATTGGCTTGATTGAATTGTTGCAAACTAATTGATCGTATTTTTGAAATCCTAAGTCTGTTACGGCTTTTGAAAATATTTGTTTTCAAAAACATGTTTGGATTTCTGAGCCTGGCCAGTTTTAAATCGTTTTCCAGTCAATTTGTTGCTTATTCTCTGTAAAAGCAGGTAACAACATTTGTTTCCGGTGAGCCATATTTGAATCTTTATAACGGTTTTAGTTTCAATCGTTTGTTTTTTTGGCTTTGTTACTACACTTTCTAAGAGATTTCGTGAAATGTTTGAGGTTTTTATATATTTGTACCATTAAAGGTTTTTGTTTTCTTTTGAAATTATTAATGGTAGGTCCTAACATTAATGGTAGGTCCCGTTGGCTTTGAAATAATGTGCAATTGGAAAATTTTGATGCTCATATTGACAGGTTTAAGGTTTTAACGGATTCACTGCCATTTTCGCGCAAAGTTTAGTTGAATTTTGTATTTTGACGGTATTTTTCTTTCTTTTTGTAGTGGTAAGACGTATACTGGGGTAATGAGAAGTCTCATTTGCTTTCTATGAATACATAGATGAATATTTTATCGTTTTCAATTAGTATTCAATGGTATTAATCACTTTGAAATCAATTGTTTTTAAAAATGGAGACGTATTTTTGAACTTCGCACCTTTTTGCTCTTTTTTGTCGACCTGTTACCCAGTTGCATTGAGGACAGGTCCATAATCTTTTTGAATGAAGCATAGCTTATTTTGTTTTGTTTAGGTTTTATCTGATGCGGGTTTGATGTTGTTTTTTTTTAATATAGACATCGAGTTTTGGTCTTAATTAATGTTTTTTATTTGATTTTTATTATTGTATTTTCTAGTAGTCCTATTAACAACAGGTTCCATCGGCCCTCTAACGTGGCTTTATAGTATCCCATTTGTGGTTTATGGAACGATATGTCTGTTTTTGCAAGTTTTCGCTTTCATTTGGTAGCCAATTGAGCCAAGAGTGTGGATCAGGGGGGTCGGAACATTATGTGCGTACGCACATTACCGAGTCTCCTTGTTGATATTTAAAATCCAGTAAAATTCAGCGCTAATTCTATCAATTCCTCTGAAACACCTGAGAAATGGCCCAATAGTGATCGCCCTGTAGTCTTGTTGATGTATGTTGTAAAGGAATGTCATCGTTGTGTGATTTTTCTGACTACATATAATTATCGGATCTTTTCCGTTTGTGCCCCCCCCCCAGTACGTTATCCCCCCCCCCCCCCCCCCCCCCCCCGTTACAGAGCACGTGCCATTACATAGTAAATCATTATGTAAAAAATATGGCACGTGCGTCTGGGGGGTGCAAATAATACGGTAAAGATTATAATTGTCTTCAGATGATGTGGCACAGTGTTACTCGAGTGGGTTGTGCACCAGTTCACTGCAGTGGTAACGCAATGTATATGAACTGTCTTTTCGGTGCAATCAAAGACGTTTCTCCCAAACCATTTACAGCTATCTTCCCAAATTACAATGGAGAGGTATTCAGTCTATTTGCTAGGAGCAAAATCAACGAAGCAACTCTTTTCACTCGATTTGGAGGTCTTCCCACATGCAAACTCTAACGCACGTGAAATGGTCACAAAACAGGTATAAGACAGAACTGAATCAAGAAGTACTATTATCTAAGAAAATTATAACTACGAGAACAATAAAAACTCTGAAGCGATGCGGCGAAGGTACTGATTAATTTGGTGAAGGGCTTCGTTGTATAAATATAACAGTGAACTCGAATGTTAAAGCAAACCATACAGTTTTTTAAATTCTTTACACTTAAACGTGTTTAAGTGTTATGAATAGAGGTGAGGCTCAATTAAAAGCTGCTCAAAAAAGTGGTTTGATTTTAATTATGTTACAAAGCGCAATGATGATACATTGTATGAGATCTGGGACATTTTCTCAGGCCATATTGCATAGGCAGAAAACCTAAATGTCATGTATCTTTCTCCGTGTCAGCAGGTGATGAAACAATTTTTTAGTTGACAAAAGTTGATGATCACAACTAAAATTGAAAATTTATTAAGAGGTTTTTCCTGTTAATTCTGTTGTTGGTCTGATTTTATGAAAAATTTTATAGTTGCTTTAGTCTGCAGAAGACCACAAAGATGAGGGCAAAGATGCTTGAAATTTGCTTGAGAAAAATTCATGAAAAAGTAATTGCATTAAAGTCTAAGTGGCCAATTTTAAAGTGGATAAAAGGCTCAGAAAACTGTGCGCGAAAGAATTACAAATTGCTTTTATTTCGCGCAATGTCGGAGCAACGTTCAATTGTTTGTTCAAGCCTGATGCCCTAAATGTGTAATTCTGGAAAGTTCTGATTTCAATGTACAAATACCAAAAGTGCTGGGTTCCATAGAATCTTCAACTGAGCGAAAGAGGAGTTTAAACACCATGCATGAAGATTACAAAACATTTTTGTGATTATAATTGGGTTTTTGTAGATCAAAACAAAGTGAGCAAAAATAAGGAAAATTAGTCTGACTGATGTCTTAGAAGTGATTTTGTGACTGCTGGAGAAATCTGGATTCTTCAGATATTATACAAGCATTTGTATACGCTCTCATAATCAATTTGCGACAATAAGGTCGATTGCATCAGGTAAATTTTTGCGAAGGCCAAGCTATCTAATAGAAACCTCAGATCAAAGAAAAAAATATGATCATTTCTAGTTTTTTAAGGCGGAGAGAATCAGAATTTTCAAAAAGATGGCCACAAAAATTGTGGCTATTTCGGAGACAAAAAGTTTCACAGTCAAGTTTTTTGTAGAAATAAGGAGTTATGAGGTGGAAATGATGGTTGAAATAGCTTATTAAGGAAAAAATGTTGACTAGAAGTTTAATAAAACACAATTAAAGCGTACAGAAGAATGCAAAGTATTTGGGATTATTATAAGCAGAAAAACCATTTGGTTACGGTATAACAGACTGAAAAGTTTCTGCTCTACGTCGTCCCACCAAATACGTACCTCCTAGCATTCAATTTGGATAAAAACGACTCGAGGAAACCTTGAACAATATTAAACTTAAACAGAAAACTACAAAGAGCTCCAATAAAAAAACTTTCATCAGAGGAACAGCTCCTATTTAGAACTCACTCATTAAAAAACTCACTCAAATAGGGAGTCGTTTTGCTTGTACCAAAGTGTCAAGGATTTTTAAATTCTTAAATGATAATGTGTACGACAACAAAGGATCTCCCGATTTTCCCTCAAATTATTGCCTAATTATGGACAGTTTGGGTAGAAGACTGTAAATCGAAAAACATTGGCTTGATTGGGTTAATTGAAAAGTCTAACATCTGGTGGATATAGACTTTGCGAAGACTTGCGTGAGTAATATTTGAATTTCCATGAAGCGGTTTTCCGAACAAAAGATGTGAAGGAATTCTACCGCAGAAATTGTGTCTTCGGTTTCCTCAAGTTTTGGATTATTTACCAAAAGAGTCGTAAAAAACGACCAAGAAGTTCGTGCTTGCGCTCTTCAAGTAACGTTTTGTTTGGTTGACGTGGGGCAGTGCAAAACCCACCAGCGTTTTGAAGAGGATTTTAAGTGATAATTAATCGAAAAAAAAATAATTTTGAGCAGGCAGTTTTGCAGTTCAAAATGAGAAACTAGAGAATCGAAAGGAGTCTGTTTATACAAAGGAGTTAACGGGCAAAAAACTAGTTCGAAAATTAGGTAAGCAAGACGTGAGAAACGTGACTGTTTTTTTCAGGCCATTTACGGTGAAAAATCAGAGAAGTCTTTTTGCTTTGCAGCCAGTGATGTGCTTGAAGAGCAGAATGAGACAAAATTAAGAAAAAGCAGTTCAAACATCAATCATTGAAAATATTTGAAAGTCTATCCAGATTGAAGTTCGTCGTTTATTCGACTATTATTGGTCGCAGACAAAACTTCCTTTTAAACGCAGATTTAGTGGAGCACATATTGACAACATCAGAGTCCGACCATTAACAGTTTACCGAGATGATGACCCTATGCAATGTTTGTAGATGGGAGCTCGGTAAGCGTATGGGAGGTTAATTACACAATTGCACAATTGAGAAGTGAAGCCTGATTAAAAGCCAGACATAATGACCACCCAGTGCAACTTTTCCCGGTAAAAATGGAAATTTCCCGGTAATTTTCCCGATAAATTTCTTTAATTTCCCGGCGGGAAAATACCAGGAATCCTACCGGGAATGACATTTAATGGTAACTTACGGTAAATTCTTGACATCGTGACCTGGATTACTAGGAACTTTGTCAGTAAAACACCAGAAAATTCGGACATCATAGCGATCTGTGATTTTTCCTGTCAATCCTGGTAATTTCCTGACAAGAATTTGGCATTTTTAGCGGGAAATACATGGAATGGTAATTTTCCTGGTTTTCGCGGCCGGATTTACAGGGAATCGTTGCACTGGGCAGAATGATGATGCCATTTCGATTGACAATGATAATTTTGGTTATGACGACAACCTTTTCAACAGCGACGTTAAAAATAGTTTTGACTATAAGAACGACAATGAGTTCCTTCTAAACAAGGACGAGCAGCACAGTAAATATGAATTTTTTGAGTCGATTGCCAAAAAAAGCTTTATTTTTAGGAAATCAGCGCAGTAAAAAAGTCGCATCGTGTGATGGCATCCTGACCGCTCCTGGAGCGCCTTGTTTTGGCGATGGGAAAACTGTTGGAGTATTTGAATGTGTATCGTCCCAAAAAGCAGAAAATATGTATCATACAAATTCGATTCTGACAGATCCACCACGAGATTCATTCAGTAGTTATTCATGGTATACTAATCGACTTAATTCAGCCGAATATCTTTAAAAGGTAAATGTCAGAACGTAGAGGAGAAATTTGTAACAAACATTTGGTGGCTTCTGCAAGCATTCCAACCGGTAACCGGTAAAAAAAGAATTCGACAAATTTTTTGAGAAGAAACTTTAAGATCTGATACAACTAAACGCGGTTTTAGGCAAATTATTATAGTTTCTTTTAGAAAAATAAAAAATTTTTCAACAATGAAATAAAACCAAAAAAGCAGCCCTGATTGAAATAATGTTTAGATCAGAGGTTTTTTTGACAACTAAAGATGAATAAACCGAAACTTTCATACAACACTTAAAAAATGTAGAAAAAGGCAATCCTGATTTGGTTCCAAAAATTGTATCCCTTTTTTGAACAATCATTGTGAAAGAAAACCAAATTTGGAGTCTCGGAAAAGAACAAGAGGTTATTTTATTGATTTTCTAAAAAATAAAAATTATGGAAAAATCTTTTAACTTAAAAATCTGCCAGTCAATGAAATCATTTTTTTATCAGATAATGCTAAGCATAATCATGTCCGACCGCTATAAAGTATGAGGGAAAACAAATTATCAAAATTTACGAAATATCAAAAAAAAATTTATGCAAAAGAAAACAAAAAATTCGCATTTCAACTTGATATCCTTCTTATTTCTAATGACCACAGTTCAAATCCAGCAATAATGAACAAACAAAAAACAATTGTAAGCAAATTTTTTTAAGCAACAATTCGTAAAAACAGGTATTGAAAACTGTTAGATATGAATAAAACGACTAAAAGATTTAAACATGACTAATTACAGATCCTAGAGATATGCCATCAGCGAGACTAAGTGACAGAACAACTAAAACAACTTCTATAAATCACAAAATCTAAAGGGACAATTGTCAATTCGTTAAATTTTCTGTTTTTATATGATAATTAGGTTAATTCAAAAAAACCTGATAAAATGGCCAATGAGGTCTATTATTACTGAGACGAATTGACAGCAGTGACAAAAAAACGGCAAAATTTGAGAGAAAGTAATATTTTTTTACCGCAATTTTGAACTGCCGAGAAAGTAATATATTTTGAACTGACGTCCATAAGGAAGTTGGATCATAGAACGATATAAAGAAAGATAAAAAAAGAAAAATTCCGAAGAATCTTCAATTTAAAAAAAAAAACAAAAAAAGTAGTGTCAAATTCGTTAAAGTTTGATTCCTGTTCAAGCCAGTAATTTCTTTGAATGAAACTCCATATAGAAATCCATCGATAGAAATCCTGATAGAGATCCATCGAGACCGCTCATTAATGACACTAAAAAACAAAACAACAAAAACTACAAAATAAGGCAAAATTCAGAAATCAATAAGATTTTAAAAAAACAGAAATTGTCCAAGTCTTGAAAGCCATTAGTTGACTTTTACCGAGTTTAAAGAACTTTAACTATAGGTTACTAGAACACACGTATAACTTTCACAAGTGTTTGTACCGAAAATGAAGAGAAAACATAACCGAATAAACGTCGGAAGAATTCCTCTTGAACGACTAGAGTAGAGGAAGCTCTAATCAATTGCAGCCTGCTTCAGTCGGGGGGGGGGGGAGCCTAAATGGGACTAAGAAGTTCTATAGTGGGCTTCAAATAACCACATTAGAGGTTAACATGTACCACTATTAAGATTTAAAGTAAAAAATGACACCAGTTTCGGCGCACTTTTCATTTGACTTTTAGTATTAAATTGCCGCCAATTGAGTTCAGCTGCTTGAAATTGTTATTGAGAGAGAATTTTAGATCACGCGAAATGCAAAAAGTCAAGGGCGTAAAAGTCACTCAAAAAGTCAAAATATTCAAGCGAAGCGAAAATTTTGCATAAAAAAGACACATCCGTTTACAATAATTGCAATGAACTACGTTCAAGAACAATTAAACAACAAAAACAGAAATCAAATAGCCGCATTTGAAAAAAGAATGCTCTAAAAAACCAAAAAACTGTTTAAATACCTTTTCCTCAATTGACTCTAAATCAGTTCGAAACAATGTCTGCCTTATAACTACTTGGTTTTTGCACCTCTTACTACTCAAGCGTGATTAAAATTACTACTCCAACTTGATTTTTCATTGACAAGACGTCAAAAAGTGTGAATAGATCTTAAAGACCGCACCAATAAAATTCAAATTCTTTGAAAAAAAAACATTTTCCTGTCAGTCTTATTTTTATTTGCAAAAACTCAAGAAGTGTAATAAAATATTAAAGTTCATCAATTGAAATCACTGGAGACCAAAAAATCCCCAAAACAGTCTAAAATTTTAAAGTGAAATAGATTTTAAAAGCATTTCATTTTAAAATTTTGGGCAATCCTTTGGACTATTTTGGGCAATCCATGCAGTTGGGCAATCCATTTTGAGCAATCCAATTTTGGACTATTTTGGGCAATCCATGCAGTTGCTTCATTTTAGTTCAACGACTCATCTGTCCAGCAGTTCGATCTATTAGTTCAACCTCCTCATTTTGTGATGTTTAAAAGTTCTTATTTTCCTTTATTTGCAGTTCAGTTGTTTTTCGGTTAATTTGGTATTTTATTATTCAGTTTAAGACGCTAAATCTTTGCCTGGTTCCTCTCCACAAAAACTTTAAGGAAGTTGATTTCGCCTAGTAGCGAGCTTGAGCTAAGGTGGCTAGCATAAATTTAACTGTAAGATTGATGGCAAGAATGAAAATTGAGTGCAAGAAACCATTGATTTTCCCTAGGGGCTCGTTGGGCTTGATAGACACTGGTGAGAAGAACTAAGGGCGTGTTAACAGGGAGTCCACAACGTCCTTCTCTTTTTTAGGCAGCTTCCGTGATTTCTACTCTAAGACTAAGACCAGCAAAGCTGCTCAGTCACTAATGTTCTCAGTTTTTCTGTTGATCACATTTCTGATGAAGTCAAAAATGTTAGACGAAAATTCGATAAAGCAAAAAGTTGCATTGAAGCAACCACAGGGCTAAAGTATTTGCTCCAAACGTTTGACAATTAATCGCAAAAACCACTCTTCAATGTTCTTCTGCAGTCATACCACTACACTTCTGATTGCAGCAGTTTTTCAATTGAAGAGGCATGTCCCCAATGCTCTCAGCACTTCGTAACAAGACGTGAATAAAACATTTGTCCAAGCCTCCGCTTTACAAAGAAGTTAACTACTTCTGCAATATCGCTTTAATACGTAAAACTATCAAAGCGGGTGCGTGCGGTGGGCGGGGGGTAGAGAAGAGGGGTCCAAACTTGCCAAAATTGGCCTTCAAATCACAAAATTATACCCCCTCGGCAGTTTTGGTGGAACACTTGTCGAGACTAGATCTCTAGGTGCACTGGATGGAAATTAATGCCCTCGCATTACGTGTTTCCAATAAATAAAGTAGAAAAATCGATTAAGCGGAAAATTGCATGAAAGACTAATAGGAGCCAAAACATACCCGGCAGATTGCCGGAAAATAGCCGCCGTTGATTCCAATAAGCATGATTGGGATTGAAATAACAGAAGATATTGAAAAAAAAGATTTTTGTACAAAAACATTTTTTTAAGTCCGATTTATTTTGATGGCATTTCGTAGTTGAACATACTTCTGTTTCTTAGAGAGAGGCTACAGGGGCTACTATCAATAACAATAAGCATTAGAGATGGTAAATAAGACTTATAGGAACGACGTTCAAATAGCGGGCATCTAAAATTGGGCTTTATGGGTTTATCCCGTTTCTAACTCTGACTTCAATTTTTATACTGAGTCTGTTCATTTTGAATTGCTTTGCTGAGCAGCTGATGTTCAAATTCACTTTTAGCAGAATGAGAGAAGAGAGAAACTAGCCTAGAGAAGTCAAAAAGATTTCACGCAAAATGTTGAAAAGGCGGCAAAATGAGGTAAAGCGAAACATTTTTTTATTCGACGAAGTAAAAAAAAAAAATAGGAGCGCTATAATAGCCGGCTGAGAAGATGAGGGCGGCTATTAATAACTGCTACAAAATTTTTTTGAAAGCAATTAATCGGTCACAAATCTTCTAGCAGTTAACGAAATTACCACCGGTAAAAACCACATTAATGCTACAAATTCATTGACAGTCAGTGAAAACTTGAGTTCTTGATAACGTTAATTTGCCTGTAAATCTATTAATATTGCGAGATTCATAAATATCAGTAAAAGTATGTGTATTCAAGAATAAAACAGATAATTTATGAATTTATTCATTTCAGTGACACTTTTCACAGAAACCTGAAAGTTGGAAGAAAGAGAGAGAACAACTTAAGCCCAATACACAATCACGCAATGTTAATATCAAACAAAAATCAAAAATATTAAACCATTTATAATTTACATCGAATATTAATGACTGATAAAACTGCAGCAATGTACGATAAAAGGTCAATTTTAACAAAACATTTTAGCCAGTATTTTTGCAAATTATCAAAAGAAACTGCAACAATGGAGTAATTAAAGAAAGATCGATTTTGGACAAAAAAATGAACTTAAAGATCAGAAGTGTTAACTGGGTTTAACGTTAGAGGCAATTTATAAGGACAATAGGTGTACCCTAGTCGATTCAGGATGTTAAAATTGCCAGAATCCCGGCAGGGCCAAATAATTTTTCAATGAAGGCAAAGTTTTCGATGTTAATATTGCAAGAGGACGCTAATCTTGGAAGAATCTTACAAGATGTTGCAAGATTAACATTTTTTGGAAGAATCTTAAAGATTAACATCCTGTCTCGGCCAGGGCAGTAAATAAATAGTGACAGGACTCGACTCATTATTTGCATGGTTAGTTTGAGACAATCTAGAGGCAAATAGGAAATGTTAACGCTCATATTGAATGATATATCTCGATTTAATATTTAATCTACTCGACTCTGCACCTATAGTTATCCTTATAATTAAAGATTTCGATTCTAACATTCCTTCATTTTCAGGAAGCCTATTACTGTTAATGCAATCAAAATATTTAAGTGAAAACACGGGAATTTAGTACAATTTTTTCAATTGAGATCAATTATATTGCGTTTTACCTGCCTAGGAAAATGAAGTTTTTTTTTAAAAAATCATGAACCCTAAGAATTCAAAAGCTTTCAAAATCTTTGAAATCTATCAATTTCGCTGGATATAACCCACAGAATATTAGTTGACACCAGTGGAAGTAGTTACTAATTACTTCTAATTTTACATTATTAAATGATCTAACCCGACTATTGCGATTGAATTTATTGGTCACGTTCTTGCAATGCCGAACATTTAATCTTTCCACGAGAGCATCGAATATAAATAATCAGTTTATCAATTGTTTTTTAACATTTCGAAAGACACCAATCCAAACTCTACTCAACCCATTGCGTTTTTCCTTTTCCTGATTGCCTCGGTCGTTTTCTTGTTCAAATTCCATAATGGCAGGAACTAAAAACTCCACCGGGCTGTGGTGTAATAATTGAATAGTAGTACGAGAGTGAGTGCTTGTGTTGTGAGTACGTCGGTGGATTAATTGGTGGAAAGTGCCTCCTTTAGCTTCTGAATGGCATTTGGTGGAATTAGCAGTCCCACCACCTTCTGCCCATCCGTTGTCTTCAGTCTGATTACCTGCATTTTGCTATTCGTTACCTAAACACCGACCCATTACACACAATTTTTAGAGGAAAAACGAATAGGAAAATTATAACATAACCGACTAACGTCGGGGAAATTGCTTTCGAACGAACGACGACCGGTTGGCTGCGGCTAAGCAATGGTGGGGGCAGGGTTATGGGAGCGGCGGACGAGAGGGGATCCGATTTAACCACGTTGTAGGAGGGTGGACGTGGGGTGGGGGGGGGGGGGGTCAAATTAAAAGAACCACCCTTCACACCCCGAAATTGTCTCCTCAAAACAGTTTCGGTGAATCGCACACTTAATTAGCAACTAGTAAGTCGCAAGGCTCTAATAGGAGCTGCTCAGCCACTTAATGCCCTCCGGCTCTAAAAGAACTTGATACCCGCTGGGCGCTATCTGTTTATCCCGTTTTTGAGGACGAAAAGTCAAGTGGGTCAGACAAAAAAATCGCATTAAAAAACCACAGGACTAACATAATTGCTACAAACTTCATTTGTGAGCAATTAATAAGTTAGTTTAGAATGTCTAAAAGTTTGACTCAACAAGGGACATTGTCGAACAGTTTTCATGAAGATTTCCAACTATCTACCATTATTGCTAAGAGTCCTTACTACAACTAAATAGGCTCAGCTCAACAGTTCTAACAAATACGCAACAAAAAAATCAAATAGGAAGCGTTTCCTAAAAACTTCTAACAAATGCCGTGTGAAAAATCAATTTTCTCGCACTAATGAAATAAACATTGACGTACCTGAAAAATCGAATCTAAAAAGTTTCACATGTATACTTGAAAAAACTTTATATTTAAAGAAGGTATAGGCGTTATTTCTCAGTTCTCAATTTTTCGTTTGTTTTTCCCCTCAATTACTCTCTTTTGTCCGCAAAAAACGAGGGCAGTCGAAATTTGCGTCCTAAATTGTCTCCATAGATCATATGAGCGTCAACTTGATGAGCTTGATAACTATTTTGACGTCAATGCTGAGTAGTATTCTGCAGTTTTATAATTACAGCAAATTAAATTAACACTAGCAGGCCCGCAAAGCCATTAGAAAATCATTTACACGAATAGAAGACTTAAAAGAATTTAAGGTTTCTGTTTCGCACCAACTCGGGATCGAACCCATGCCCCTCGCTTAACAGCCATAGTTCTCTCAGCTTACGCTAACTATGCCTATTGCACTCTGCAGCAAATTTCTGGACAACGGCGTTTATGACCCGCTTCTTTTTGCAATACCGCATGCTTTATGGGCGCGAAAATGTGCATATTAGGAGCTCAAATACAATGGCAAAGCAGGTCTCAAAATGCATTTATTATGCGATAGGTTGCATGATAAATGAACCATAAAACAGGTTACGATAGGAGCAATGTTAACAATAGTGCTCAATTGCGACTGATAATTATTATAATAGAGCAAGATAAGACAGAAAAGCGTGAAAAACATAGTTGAAAGCTAAGATTGTTCTAGAATAGCGCAAAACCCGTAAAGCTAAATTCTTGCAAAAAAACACACGTTTACAATAAAAACTTCAAACTTCGTTCGCAAGCAATTAAAAAACACGTAGTACCCAGGACAGTAAATCATCCCTCTTCGCAAGCATTCATTCAAGCCCTCAAAGCCTCGTGGTAACTGCACCTGACTAACAGTCTTTTCTCCCAGGTTCGGTTCTCACCCATCTACTTTGAGCCTTTTTGATCAATGACCTCGCTTAACCATGCTGTTCAATGCGGCTGTTGAAAATGCGCTTCGAGGGGCTCAAACATGCAAAAATTTTGTCCCACTTGAGAGCTCACGCTTTTCATATATAGTAGGATTACCATTTTTCATCCCCCAAACACGCACCCACACAGGAACAAAAACCGATTCGCGTCGCAAGAATTGCTCTCGAACGCCAGGCGGCATGGTGTTGATTAGACACGGTTTGGAACCATCGATCATCAAAACAGCAGTCGTCAATCTTAGCAAGTGCGCTATAACCACTACAAATAACCCTTTCTCACAATGCTCCTATTTTATCAATAAGCATATTTCAGATTGAGAGAAATTGAGATCACGCAAAAATCAAGCAGTAAACTACCTGTCTTTTGTCCCAGATTCAATTCTCAGCCATCTACTTTGAGCCTTTTAGGTCATTTATCTATCTATCTATCTCTCTCTATCTCTCACTCTATCTCTCTCTCTCTCTCTCGATATACTCGCTTAACCGTGCTGTTCAATGCGGCTCTTAAACATGCGCTTCGAGAGGCTCCTTAAAGATGCAAAAATTTTGTCACACTTAAGAGCTCACGCATTTAATATATAGGATTTAACTGATAGAGATTGTTTAGAGTTTGTTTGAGATTACTATTAAAGATTGTATAGGCCACTTTTCAGATTTTCAAGTGAAAAATTAAACCAACTCCAGCGCGCTTTTCATTTGACTATTAGAAGTCACCAATTTCGTTTCGCTCTTTAAAACCTTAATAAGAGAGCAATTGAGATGACGCAAAACCCAAGAAGTCAAGCGTGAAAAAGTCACTGGAGAAGTCAAATTTGTTCAAACGAACGGAGGAATTGCCTCAAACTTCGTTCGAGAGCAATTAAAAATTACTATGGATACGGAGTTCGTGGAAAAAAGAATTCATGGAATTCTCATGAATTCGCCTACAAAAATTACGAACCAAAAAGGTAGCTCATACAGCAAAGTGAAGTATTTACACAAAAAGAAGGATGACGAATTCTTTTGTAGTTATTTTCGAGGAATTTAGAATTAAAACCAGATGCACTGCCCACTCGGCTATCAGGCCTACTTTTTGTTCTGCTGCAACCAATTTAATATTAACAACACGTTTTACTCCGGAGTGAGAGCAATAGAGCTCACTCAAAATGAAGAACGAAAGCGTGAAAAATTAACTTGAGAAGTCAAAGAATGTTTTAGAAGAAAAGCGCAAAAACAGTCAAGCCAAAAATTTGCATAAAAAAGACCAACACATTTACAATAATTGCTAGTTCAAGAGCAACTAATAATGGAAATCATGTCCTTATTGAGCCCGAGCTTGTATCATGCAACAGAGTAAAATTCTCAGAACTGTTTCCTTTCTCAGGTGGAATATAACCACACAATTATACCTATATTAGTATTCATCCCCTTTAATGGCTAGTCCCACCTACTATCGGGCAATGCAAACCATTATTTCTACATTAGTTAATTCCCGTACGGTTGTAAAAAATGGAAGTTCTATTCACAAGGAGAAGTTCTAAATCTAGCATGTGATACTCGGTAACATCTACTGATGTTCAACTTCTGCCTCAGGAGAACTAGTAGGTGACAACAAATAAAGATTAATAGATGACCGACCTGTGCTAGCATGTTCTCCACTCTATTCCACACAGACAACACACTCCCACTCAGAACATACAGTTTGCGAAGCCTCTTTCCCACGTCACAGTTCACACGCCGACAGCTACCATGACTGAAACAGAAACAAACAAAACATAACTGACAATTCTCTGAACTGACAAGCAGAGAGTTGATTCGATTGTAGCTTGCTTCAGGTGGGACAATGAATTCATTTAAAATACATTTCAGCGCACTTTTGATTTCGGCGCCTCATTCCCCAAGAACAAAAAATGTAATACAAAAAATAAAAGAGGACTATCTTGATTGGATTTCATAGTTAGTCACACACCGTTTCTTAATGAGAGAATATAGGTGTACAAGGATTAAAAGCAAACATATCCGGTACATTTATGGCAAATAGTAGCGAAAGACTTCCTTGACCTTCATAGGAATTGAAACAGCAAAGTATACGAAAAGATAAATTAGTCACCCGTTTTTTTTCTAGTTATAATGGTCGGAGTCGGAGTGTAATGGTTGACATACAAAGGAAAAGCTCCAACAAAAGATAGCTCCATGAAAATGAAATGCACAAGGTTTACAATAAAAAAACTCTAGTACTCAAGAAATGCAGCAAAGTTTAGATGCACTCTGTTGATCTTCACATAGTTAAATTTTCCAAACTTCATTCAGTGTACAGTCAATTTTTTGCGTTAACTAACTCCAAAACTGATCACGCAAAACTGCCCTAAAAGCTGACGCAAAAGTGAGTAAAAAATGATGACGTCACGTACACAGATTAAACTGCACCTCTAGAAGGAAGAAGTGACAGAGCTCCAAGGAACATCGACGGAGACGACGATTTGAAAAAACATAGCAGGACCAGTCCTTAACTACAATTCAAATAATTGAAGCAACTACAGACAACACTATCAGCCTCCTTAAAAACATAGCTGGCAGCTTGCCAACAAATAGCCGCAATAGCTACGTAGATCTGCAGTCTCAAAAAAACAGTAAAAAAGACATACAAAAAAATTCGTCTTTTCATTGAAGGCTGATGTTATATTTTAATTCAAAATATGTATAAGTTTTTGCTGCCTCTATTAGCTGCTCTCTAATAACCTTCATTTAAAGTGACATCCGCCCATTTGACCTTATCTCTTTGAATTAAAGTAAATAGAAGTAAATTTCAAAGTGAGGAAGTCATTTTTGTGAGTGAGGTAAGTCAAAAGTGACCAAAAATTTATTCACGCGAATGAACCAAAAAGGTCGCTCCACTAGGAGCAAAAAAAATGACGTCACACACGCGCTTCAGTTGAAATTGCATGAACGAAGGAACAAAAAGCAGATTTGAATTGGTGTGACGTCATATGGTAGTAACAAAAATCGCGACGACGAAAAACATAGCAGGACAAGTCTTGACGTACAATTTAAAGAATTTTCATTGACAAAACAAAAAACTAGACCTAAAAACACGGACTATGGGTGAATTGGGAAAACCATTTAGAAAAAAATTCGATCCAAAAATCAAAAAAACAATAAAAACCAAATAGAAATTGCCGCATGTGAACAAAAAACCACTTGCGAGAGAGCGAATTTATGTTCAAACACCATTTTCTCACTCTACTTTAAAATTGGAGCGAAAAAAATTCACGCCGCAAAACCACTCGCTTTTTCCCTCCATTTCCTTTTCGGCGTGACCAAAATCACTACTCCAATTTGACTTCAAAAATCATGAAAATGTGTATACAGATCTTAAAAAAAGACAGCGCCCCAATACAATTCAAATTCTTGGAATTGTAAACAAACCAAGAGAAGGCCAATAAAAGCCCCAGGTAGCGCTGTGCGGCTATTAAACAGTCTCCAAAAAGAAACATCGAATACCAAGACGTTCACGAAAGTATATAGAACACTGAAAAATCGGAAAATCAAATTGAGTTTGTCTTATTTTCAGAAATAGCGTTATCGAAGTCCTTAATTCCGACAACGTCAATCTCAAAAAACTTTTACACGATGGGGTTCAAACAGCAAAACAAATTAAAGACAAGTAAAAGAACAAACATAAACCGACAAATGTCGGAAGAATTGCTCTTGAACGACAGGCGAGGCAATTTAATTCATCAGGGGCTCTAGCCTAGATCAATTTTTCTTTATGGGTGCAAAAAACTTTGACCCCACCGGGATTTGCACCACTGACCTCTCGATCCGGTGCCACCCTCACTAGCTACTGCGCTACAAGTCAGTTAATTCTGCTACGCCGCAACCGATTTTATATTAGCAACTTCGGAGCACTGGAGATCACTCAAAAATGATGAACGAAATCGTAAAAAAGTCACTTGAGAAGTCAAAGAAAGTTCTAAAAGAAAAGCGCAAAATTGTCAGGCGAAAGATTTGCATACAAAAGACAATGGTTAACAATAATTGCTATGAACTGCGTTCAAGAGCGATTAAAAAAACATATACAAACTTTAATGGAAACAATTATTGCGGACACTACGCAACAAAAGTAGAAACAAATGCAAGCAACAACCAAACGTTCAGAGAAGAGTCGAGGGCAATGAAATAAACAGCAATAAACTTAAACCACTAAATCGATTCAATAACGCCCAATTGGAGAACATTTGAGACCTATCATTAGTGAGACTAACTGACAGGACAACAAAAACAAACACAACCCAGTAACGTCGGGCGAATTGATCTCAAACAACCGGTGAGCGGTTGGCTTCGTCAGTAGCTAGCCACAGTTGAGTGAGGCTAGCTTTAGCTTGATTCGACTATGCAACATTTCGTTCTCTAGCCTTGTTAGTAAATAAATAAAAAAACTGATATTTTAAAAATTTGCTTATTGCAAATTTAAAAGAAAAGCTTCCAGATTTCGCAGTGAAAACTTTCAAATCTAATTTTTTTGTCTCTGGAGTTAAGTCAAGTAACCCATCTGCAAGACTTGAAAAGCTTCGTTGGCCAGTAATGATCGTTAAACTCAGAAAAGGACAAACATTTTGAAAGCAATCGCAAATTTTAACAAAATCTTGCAAAAATTCAATATATTAAAATCTTCAAAGACCATTTCATTGTCTCAAGACACTATCCGGTATCCGTATTCCAAGCTTTAAATAGTTTCACTGGCTCATAAAGATCCATAAACTTGGAATTTAATAATAGCTTTCCTATAATTTGAAAGAAAAATAAATTTTATCAAAAAATTGCTAAAGCTGGAGTCATTAAATTATTGATAACCATCCCATTAACTCCACAAACTATGCGAAAGCTTATCATCAAACTTTGGAGGAGGTCCCTAGGACCCTGGTGCCAAAAAAATAATTCAAAATTCAAAAAGATTGAAAAACTTGAAAAAATGCAAATTTTCTTAAAAATAGCCGACATTAAAATCGCGAAAACCATTCTATTACATCAACATTCCATTAAATCTAGAAGCTATGCAGTAACCTAAAATCAAGTCCTAGAGGACTTTGTGTGGCTCTTGAGGCTGGAAAAACCGAGAAGGAAAAAAATCAAAAAACTAGAAAAAAATAGCAAGTTGCATTAAAAAACTGCTTGAAAATTGTGATAATAAAAGTTGAAAACTATTCCACGGCAAACAGAATTTCTAGTTACTTATTATCAAAACCTAATGGAGATTTTCTTACTCTTGAGGCTCAAAAAACCTGAATAATGACTAAATGTCAAAAAAAATGAAAAAAAAAATGGCAAAAAAGGTCAAAAAAATGCTCAACTTCGTGATGTTAAAATCTTGTAGGACATTCCAATACCTCTAGAAAATATACAGTAACCTATTTTTAAACACTGAAGGAGATTCCTTTGCTCTTGAAGCTGAACAATCAAACAAGTTCTCAAAAAACTTCAAAGCAAATTTAAAAAAAAATTGCTAAAAATTGTGACATTTAATAGTTGAAAAACTATTACGTGGCCAATAACAGTTTGTCAGTAACCTATTATAAAACACCTTAGGGAGTTTTCTGGCCCCTGGGTCTGAAAAAACCTGAATAAGGACAACAAATGTAAAAAAAATGATAAAAATTGTGGTGTTGAAATCTTAAAAACATTCCATTACATTTAGAAACTATACAGTAACCTCTTGTCAAACTCTAGAGGTTCTCCGGCTGAAGAAACCTAAAAAAAGAACAATCTTCAAAAAAACTTGAAAAAATGCAAGTTTTTTTTAAAAAAAAATGCTAAAATTTGTATTAAAAAATTGAAAGCTATTCCATGGGAAAAAAGTTTTTTCAGTAACTAATTATCAACCGCTTAAGGACGTTTTTGGGCCTCTGCATCTGGAGAGACGTGAAAAACGAAAAATAAATGTCAAAAAAATTGAAAAAATTTGCACGTTTTGTCAAAAAAATGTAAAATTCGTGATGTTAAAATGTTGAAACCATTCCACTACCACTAGAAACTATGCAGATAGCTTTTGTAAAACCCTAGAGGAGATTCCTTGACACCTAAATTTGAAAAAACTCAAAAATGACAAAAATTTTCAAAAAGTTGTGAATAGTATTAAATTGCGTGTTTTTAGCGATCGCTTGTTCGTTAGTAGCCACGAGGGGGGGGGGGTCTGATGGAGAGGGGGCTGCGGGGTTGGCAACAGTGGGGGGGGGGGGTTTCAACAGCGCGGTGGGGGGGGGGGCGCAATAGTGGGGGGTCAACAGTGGGGGGGGGGGGGGGGGGGTGTCGCTTTTAGTTCGGGTGGACGGTAGCCTGCGGAATTACGGGTGGAATGAGGTAGAGAAGCGGCGTGTGGGTGGTGTTAGGAGGTGGGGGTTAAGTGGGAGTTAAGACTATTAAGAACAGTCTTTCTTAACATGAACTTATTTCTCTTTAACAGTTTTGATGAGGCTCTAAGAGAGCTGCTCAGCCAATTAATGCCCTCCGCGCTTTGCCTAATTGCCCCGTTTTAGGAGACGAAAAGTTAAAAGGGCCAGACGAAAAATCGGTCCAGCAAAAAATTGCATTATAAAAGACAACAGGACTACTATAATTGCTACAAACTTCGTAAAAAATGCTGCCAATTTACGTTTGAAACTTGATCAACTGAACGCAGCAAAAATTGACGATTACTAATTAGGAGATAACAACCCAAACGAACCGATAATTACATATCAAAGACTCCCAGGGCTCAGTTGAACATTAATGTAAATGATACAATAGCCCAAATTCGATGGAAATCTTCATAAAGCAGCAGCAAAACTTCAACATGCTCCAAAAATTCGTTCTACTCACTACATTTGATGACTACAGACAGCTTCGGACAATGAGTGTAGTTTCTCCCACAGGCTCTGGGCTTGTGCTGGCTCCACCTTGTTCATGACCTCCTGGATGTTATTCAGGGTCTCCAGCTTGGCCAAAGCTCCCACATTGGGACGGGTGAGTGTGTAGAGGAGCTTCTTATTGTTTAACTTGACTGCACTGACTAGCACCACCTACGCATACCACAGCAAATAATTCCTCACTTTTGACACATAGAACGCATTGCAGTACATGTTCACCTATATAGTACACCCTCCCTCCCACACCACTCGTCCAGAAATCCCCTCGAGGTGCAATACGTCCAAATATGACTGATGTTTTTCCATTCTAGAGTTACACGATAATTGTAACGGCGAGTTCTATATCTCAAGCTACGCGTGTAATCATAAGTACAAAAAGCACGAATCGGTTTGTTCGATCATGCGAAAAAAAAGTTTGTTGAGGCTAAGGGTAGGAATAGTTCGTAACTGATCTGTGTGATCAAACAAATAAAAAGGGCTTGGTATAAGCAGATATTAAAGCAAAAAGCCACTACAAATTGTATACAATTATAGAGGGGAAAATATTACTGTACCGATATCTTTTGCATATGAAAAAAAAAACGTGGTCAGCTAGAAGTATCTCAACAAACAAGCATTTGGCAAGGGGTTGAGCGCATTAAAAAGTTTTCGTTTCTATCATACTACAATCAAAACATGACAGATTTTCGTATTAAAACATACCCGGCAGATTGCCGGAAAATAGCCGCCGTTGATTCAAATAAGCATGATTGGGATTGAAATAACAGAAGATATTGAAAAAAAAAGATTTTTGTACAAAAACATTTTTTTAAGTCCGATTTATTTTGATGGCATTTCGTAGTTGAACATACTTCTGTTTCTTAGAGAGAGGCTACAGGGGCTCCTATCAATAACAATAAGCATTAGAGATGGTAAATAAGACTTATAGGAACGACGTTCAAATAGCGGGCATCTAAAATTGGGCTTTATGGGTTTATCCCGTTTCTAACTCTGACTTCAATTTTTATACTGAGTCTGTTCATTTTGAATTGCTTTGCTGAGCAGCTGATGTTCAAATTCACTTTTAGCAGAATGAGAGAAGAGAGAAACTAGCCTAGAGAAGTCAAAAAGATTTCACGCAAAATGTTGAAAAGGCGGCAAAATGAGGTAAAGCGAAACATTTTTTTATTCGACGAAGTAAAAAAAAAAATAGGAGCGCTATAATAGCCGGCTGAGAAGATGAGGGCGGCTATTAAACATAACCGACTAAACGTCGGAAGAATTGCTCTCGAACGACTAGTGGGAGCTCTAATCAATTGCAGCCTTCTTCAGGGGGGGGGGGGGTAGTGCGAGCCTAAATGGCACTAAGAAGTTCAATAGTGGGCTTCAAATAACCACATTAGAGGTTAAAATATACCACTATTAAGATTTAAACCACTAATACCACTAATAAGATAATACCACTGATAAGATTTAAAGTAAAAAATGGCACCAGTTTCAGCGCACTTTTCATTTGACTTTTAGTATTAAATTGCCGCCAATTGAATTCAGCTGCTTGAAATTGTGATTGAGAGACAAAGTTAGATCACGCAAAACGCAAAAAGTCAAGGGCGTAAAAGTCACTCGAAAAGTCAAAATTGTCAAGCAAAAATTTTGCATAAAAAAGACACTCGTTTACAATAATTGCTATGAACTTAGTGCAAGAGCAATTAAACAGTCATATTCTGAATGCTACTCTTCAGTAAAATTGAGTCTTCTAAAGTCAGGACTACAACTTAGCTATAATATTCCTAAGCTTTAACTTGAGAATTGAATATCTTGAATGATTCGATGAACGTACCGCTCAATTTCAAGCAAAAAGAATATACCTTTTTAGTTTGCATTCCATGGACCATCTTGTCCACGTAGAACCCCTCGCTCTCCTTATCCCGCATATGTGAGTACTTCTTGATTGCCTCCTCATAGGACACTCCCCTCTCCACAGACGCCTCGTACAACTCACAGAATGTACTGTCTTGGTACTCAGACCGGAACGTCTCTATCTTCCGCTTCGTTATGCTCTCCCCGTTCTTGCCCAAATCTAAATCCGAAACGTCACTTTGAAGAAAAAGAAAACACCCAATTGAATAAACCGACTACCGCCGGACGAATTGCTCTCGAACGACAGGCGAGGGCTGTTTCGTCAGTAGCTGAGTCTTGTGGAGGCTATGTTTAGCTTAAATGAGAGAGGGCAAAATGAGTAGAAAATTTGCATTAAAATATTATTTTTACAAAAATCAAAACTGACTTCTATGAGCTAAAGTCTATGACTTGTCTATTTCTTGAAAATTGAACAATTAGCAATAGATCTGATAACAAAACATAACCGGGAAATTGCCGGAAAATAACAGGATTGCTCTCAAACTTCATTAATTGCTATATTGTATATGAGGAATAAATTAGGTCACACATCCTGGGGCCTATAATGACCTGCAAATATCATCCTGTCCTCTCCCTTCAACATTAGCTCCCGGCGTTTAGCACGTCTTACTCCCGACCTTTACTCAACTCAAAAGCACAATATAAATTCTCTAACCGAGGATACCGAGGTCAAATTTGCCCATTTTCTTCTCCTCCATGATGATGGCATCCAGTGTATTTGTAAAGTAGTCGAACAGGGCGTTCTGGTGTCTCACTCGCATGCCCAAGATACGATTGAGGAATTTGGAGATAGAACTTGCATCTACAACACAATGCTTCAACGTACAATTAAAATCAATTGTTAAAAACGAATAAGCTATGGCTCTAAGGGTATCTATTAAGATGCTTCGGTCATCCAAAGAAAATCAGCTTCCATAAAATTAGATTTTATGGGTTTGAATGTAAGTTTTCTTAAACAAAAGAGCGGCAATGGTTTAGCGTTACTCTCATCCTACACTATTGGTCAGCAAAAAAGAACATGAAGTATAAAATTATATCGTCTCGTAATATTATTTACTCAACTCGGAATTCTTTACCCAAAAAATGACCACACTGATTCCGGTCAATTAAATCAACCGCATTTAATAAGAATTTCCCGAGACAAGACAAAAGCTTTCTGGAAATTAAACCAATTTTGAGATCTTTTCCCCTTGTGCCCACCCCGCATATGTGCATCCCCAAGGAGCACGTGCTATATTAGCACATTTAAATATGTACTGGCAGGTGTTCTGCAATTGCGGGGTGCGTAAAGTTACTGCGTGGGGGAGGGGGGGGGGTAATGGAAACGTGCACTGAGAAACATAGCATTCAGATACTCAGTTTATGGTCTTTTTCAATTGCTCAAGACGACCGATACCCGAGGCATGCGATGCAGAACAAATTATCTTAACATACCTTTGTCGAGAATCAGTTGTCCACCCATAGACTTCTCACAAAGCCCAACATCCACAAGACACGTCTTCATCTCTAAACGAAAACATGAATGCTCAGATTTGTGAAGAATAAAGCCAAATTAGTATTGTTGCCAAGGTAAACTATAAATCAATTGAGACAGCGATAGAGACCACTGATAACACAAACTACTGTTGTGTTATGCTATTATAAGCAAATACTGAGTTCGGCTGTTAATTTTTGAGAGAGGGAGGTCACATCACATATAGCCAGCAGATTGACAGAAAATGTCCAACGTTGACCCCCGCTGGCAGATGTTGGGATTAAAACAGGACGCACAATAAAATCGACTGAAAATTTTACTGGTTGTCTTAAATTGTTCTAATTTAGTCCGCAGCTTCATTAACAAAGATAAATAAGCTGAACTCATCCTTCATATTGGAGGAAAATAAGTTCAATACTAATACGAAATAGCATTTCCTCTAATCAAATTTGGCATCTTAAAACATAACCAACTAACGCCGGGCGAATTGCTCAAAAACGATCGCCGAGCGGTTTGCTTGGGTAGTAGGCAAGTGGGGCTGTAGGATACCGTAGCAATTAGAGGTCATGGTATCAAGGTATCAAGTATAGTCATGTAACAAAAGTCAAATTGTTCAAAATTAAATAGGAAATGTAGAAGTCATGAATTTTATGTAACCACGTTTTAGCTTCATATCCTTTGTTGATTGTCTTTATTACAGTTGATTTCTCTATATGCTTCCATTACAGCAAAAAATACATATCTATTGTTTTAAAGGGAAAGGCGTATTTAAATATTAATTTAGGATTCCCCGACTCCTACAATGGTGACCCTTAACTGTTAATATACGCCTAATACGGCAGCAAAACAACTTTTTTTTCCTTCAAGCTAATCAACTTTCATCGTTTTATTACAACAAATTCGAGTCGAACGTTACCTTTACTCGACTTCTTAATATTGTTTCTTGTTGCTCAACATTTAGCTTCAGGTGGCTACGTTGGAAGAGTTTCTGGAATCTCAATTTGTCCTTGCCGCAATAACAAATGATGAGACGAAATTTCAACACATTCTTTCTGCAATTCCTGAAGACGTTGCAATCAATCTTCCAATGGGCATAGACAATTATCGAGACATCAAAGATCATATCTGCAGCATTTTCCAGAAGTCAAAACAAAAAATGATTGAAGAAGCCCTGGGAATGATTTCATTGGACGGTCAAAAACCTTCATTTTGCTTGATGATAATTCAATGAAAGCTTGCTTAATGTAACTTGACGCTAGATGACGATGTCTTAAAGCACAGGTTATTGCGAACAATGCCAGTTTCTGTGAAAACGGCACTCTCAGCCCGACTAGAACTTCAACAATTTGTCCAATTAGCTGATAAAATTAATAGCTACTCAAGCACTGTAGTTGCCACAAGTCCTCCCGAGGTATTTGCAGCCTCTACACAGCAGATGCCAACAAGACCATTGTACAATCAGCATTCAACGCAAAACAACCAATCAGTAAACAAATCAAAGCCAAACAGATCAATCGAGAATACACAGACCTTTCACAGCAGGTCAAAGACCAAAAGTTTGTCGCTATCAGATCTAGTTTGCTGTGAAAGCAAAATCATGTAAAAACTGGAGTCAGTGGCCAGGACAGAAGCCCAAAAACAGAGCCAACGTCTCGCTCAAACTCCAGCAAATCCGTCAAACCATTAACCCCTAGTTTGTGCAAAGCAACCTCCTGTGGTAATCTCTGCATCCATATAGCCGCTGAATTAGGAGAAAATTCAATTGATTTCATAGCAGACACAGAATCAATGACATCAATAAGTAAGCCAAAATTTGTTAATACAAACTCCGTAACACCTACTGTAACAAATCTTAGAACAGCCAGTGGAGATTCACTTAAAATTTTTGGCAGAATGTCGTTATCAATTTCGATTCGCTCTTTGCGAAGAATAATTCCTTTCACATTCTTTATAGCAGACGTCAAGGACAATATTCTTCCTGGGTGAATTCAAAATTACAGCTAATTGTGATAATCTCACCTTAACTGACAACATAACAGGTCTTTCTACGAGACAATCTTTGACACCAGTTGAAGACAGTCATTTGTCAGTCCAAGTTGTTAACAATGATTCTCGTCATTTCAAAATGCTAGACTAGGAGCAATTATGGCAAAACGTTAATTTTGATGTCGAAGCAAAACATAAAACAGTCCACAAAATTGAAACAACCGGAAACCAAGACAGTTGACTCCAGAAATTGACGCCAGTTGACTCTTTGATTAAATGCAACGGCTTGGTATAAAACCGCCATCTAAGAGTCCTTATTCAACACATTTGCATATGATTCCGAAGAAAGAAATTGGCGATTGGAGACCCTGCGGTGACTATCGATCCTTAAATCACATAACTGTCAGAGATAGTTATCCAATGCCTCAACTTTCAATGGTTGAACTTAATGGCAGAAAAATTTTCAGAAAACTTGACTTGGTCAAATCATATCATCAGATGCCGATTCACTCAGATGACATAGAAACAACAGCCGTAACTGAACCTTTTGGTTTATTTGATTTTATCAGAATGCCATTCGGTCTGAAGAATGCAAGAAAAACATTTCAACGATTCACCAAGTTGTTCTGAACATATCAGATGTGTTTCTGTACTCAGACGACGTATTGGTAGCGTCCTCTGATATTGAGTCGCATCTTGAAACACTTGATCACTAGTTAACGAGATTAAATGAAAATGGCTTGCGTGTAAACCTGACTAAATGCAAATGGCTTAAGGAAACTAATGATTTCTTAGGATTTGAAACTTCCTCTGACGGCATTCAACCACTTGCATCAAAGGTTGAAAGTTTGATTGGTTTAGGAGAACCCAAGAATTACAAAGAACTCCGAAGAATAATGGGCAGGTTTTCTTATTACAGGAAGCATATTTTGCAATATGCAAAAAATTAGTGAGCTTTAAAGCGTCTTCTTAATTCAAGTCAGCCAACACATCCATGGAACCCACATTTGATGAGCTTCCCCAGCATTCAGAATCACTTAGCGCACTTAAGGAAGGCTTGAGCAAATCAGTACTTCTTCACCATTCATCACAAAACACCACCTTGTCATTAACAACTGATGCTACAGAAACAGCTAATGGTGCAGCTCTTCATGTGGTATCAAGTTCGGACAAAACCCGACCACTAGCATTTTTCTCTACACAAATCTTGACAAAGAATTGCTTTCAATTTAAGCTGCAACCGTTAAACTTTGTTATGTCATAGAAGGCAGAAAAACTGGTTTTTACGGACCACAAACCTATAGCTTGCACTTTTCTTCGAATAAGCGCATCTAATAACCATAGTCCTCAACAACCCAGGCAGCTTTATTTTATGGCTAACTATATAGATGAAATTCACCATTTGTCTGGGTCGGAAAATATTGTTGCTAATTGTTTCTCACGTCCTTCAGTTGATACTTATGAACAATCTCAAAAAGTATCCGGCGTCTATATCAACATTTTTTATTTACCAGAATTAGCGAAAGACAAATGATTTTCGTACTTACATGATAAATGAATATTTGGACGGAGATGAAGAGGTTACTATTGGCACTGAGAAACTTCTCTGTGATAAATCTGTTGTTCTGAGACTTATTTTACCTCCGAATTCTCAGTTTCCTATTGTCAGCCAGTTCCATGACTTATGTCATCCTGATTGGAAAGTTACGAAAAAGATGATTCTAGCAAGATTTACATAGCCAAAAGCTGGTCAAAATATCAAATTGTGGTGCAAAGAATGTCTTCAGTGCCAGCAGAACAAAAATTCAGGACACAAAACCTAAGACATGCCAGATTAACAACGGCATTCCCAGATTCAGTCAAATACATCTAAAAATTGTGGGATCACTTTCAGCAGTTCCAGGTTCTCGTCATACAGTAACTTTTACCGACAGAATGGCAAAATGGGTTGAAGCACAATCTGTCTCATCAACTACAGCTGATGCTATAAGTGATGACCTTCTAAATTCGTGGTTTTCTAGTTTTGGCGTGCATTTATACATAACCATAGACAGAGGTTCTCAATTCGAAAGTGAACATTTCGAATGCTTAGCAAGACTATTGGTTTCTGTAGGCTAAGAACACCTGCTTATCATCCTCAATCAAACAGTCAGATATAAAGATTTCATAGAAGAGTCTTCAAAATCGGCTAAAAGTGATTGGCTCAGAGCCTTGCCTATTGTACTCTTTGAAATTAGAATTAAACCAGACAAAAATGGAATTTCTGCATTATCAGCTACCAGTGGTCTTGATGATCTAATCCCGAATTCCACATTCAACGATTAATTAGAAGAGTTGTCTTGAGTATATTCGCCAGCTACAGTCATCTAGACTGTTTAGTTTTCACCTCAAAAACAAAATCAAGTTCTAAAGACAATATTTTTATTCCGAAAGTACTCTCTCAATGTTCTTATGTCTGGCTGCGTGTAGACCGTGTAAAACAGCCATTAGAGGCTCCTTATTCTGGTCCACACGAAGAAGTCTCTTTCAATCAGGAGTTGAAAACAACTCAAATAAAAGTGAAATGTTTGGACCAAACAGTTAGTATACAAAGGCTAAAACCGTGCAAATTGCCTTTAGCCGCGAAAAAGAGCCATCAGCCGAACAATAATGCAAAAGAAAGCCCAACTAGGAGCAATGGTGAGAAAAAATTAAATTTTCAAGGGCACTATTGTCTTTGTAATGAGCTATATAATCGAGCAATGCTCAAATGTAACAAAAAATGCCTCATCAAATGGTTTCATTTAGATTGTGTCGGCTTAAAAGCACATCCAAAAGGCTCATGGTTCTGCTCAATGTGCAAAAGCACTCTCAAGGTCAAGCATGTGCGTATTGAATCTGAGAAACTGGTCAGTAATTGAAAGAGAAGAAATAAAGCTAATATGCTGTTGAATACCATGGAACCCACATTTGATGAGCTTCCCCAGCATTCAGAATCACTTAGCGCACTTGTCATTAAAAAACACCACCTTGTCATTAACAACTGATGCTACAGAAACAGCTAATGGTGCAGCTCTTCATGTGGTATCAAGTTCGGACAAAACCCGACCACTAGCATTTTTCTCTAGACAAATCTTGACAAAGAATTGCTTTCAATTTAAGCTGCAACCGTTAAACTTTGTTATGTCATAGAAGGCAGAAAAACTGGTTTTTACGGACCACAAACCTATAGCTTGCACTTTTCTTCGAATAAGCGCATCTAATAACCATAGTCCTCAACAAGCCAGGCAGCTTTATTTTATGGCTAACTATATAGATGAAATTCACCATTTGTCTGGGTCGGAAAATATTGTTGCTAATTGTTTCTCACGTCCTTCAGTTGATACTTATGAACAATCTCAAAAAGTATCCGGCGTCTATATCAACATTTTTTATTTACCAGAATTAGCGAAAGACAAATGATTTTCGTACTTACATGATGAATGAATATTTGGACGGAGATGAAGAGGTTACTATTGGCAATGAGAAACTTCTCTGTGATAAATCTGTTGTTCTGAGTCTATTGTCAGTTTCCTATTGTCAGCCAGTTCCATGACTTATGTCATCCTGATTGGGAAGTTACGAAAAAGATGATTCTAGCAAGATTTACATAGCCAAAAGCTGGTCAAAATATCAAATTGTGGTGCAAAGAATGTCTTCAGTGCCAGCAGAACAAAAATTCAGGACACACAAAACCTAAGACATGCCAGATTAACAACGGCATTCCCAGATTCAGTCAAATACATCTAAAAATTGTGGGATCACTTTCAGCAGTTCCAGGTTCTCGTCATATAGTAACTTTTACCAACAGAATGGCAAAATGGGTTGAAGCACAATCTGTCTCATCAACTACAGCTGATGCTATAAGTGATGACCTTCTAAATTCGTGGTTTTCTAGTTTTGGCGTGCATTTATACATAACCATAGACAGAGGTTCTCAATTCGAAAGTGAACATTTCGAATGCTTAGCAAAACTATTGGTTTCTGTAGGCTAAGAACACCTGCTTATCATCCTCAATCAAACAGTCAGATATAAAGATTTCATAGAAGAGTCTTCAAAATCGGCTAAAAGTGATTGGCTCAGAGCCTTGCCTATTGTACTCTTTGGAATTAGAATTAAACCAGACAAAAATGGAATTTCTGCATTATCAGCTACCAGTGGTCTTGATGATCTAATCCCGAATTCCACATTCAACGATTAATTAAAAGAGTTGTCTTGAGTATATTCGCCAGCTACAGTCATCTAGACCGTTTAGTCTTCACCTCAAAAACAAAATCAAGTTCTAAAGACAATATTTTTATTCCGAAAGAACTCTCTCAATGTTCTTATGTCTGGCTGCGTGTAGACCGTGTAAAACAACCATTAGAGGCTCCTTATTCTGGTCCACACGAAGAAGTCTCTTTCAATCAGGAGTTGAAAACAACTCAAATAAAAGTGAAATGTTTGGACCAAACAGTTAGTATACAAAGGCTAAAACCGTGCAAATTGCCTTTAGCCGCGAAAAAGAGCCATCAGCCGAACAATAATGCAAAAGAAAGCCCAACTAGGAGCAATGGTGAGAAAAAATTAAATTTTCAAGGGCACTTTTGTCTTTGTAATGAGCTATATAATCGAGCAATGCTCAAATGTAACAAAAAATGCCTCATCAAATGGTTTCATTTAGATTGTGTCGGCTTAAAAGCACATCCAAAAGGCTCATGGTTCTGCTCAATGTGCAAAAGCACTCTCAAGGTCAAGCATGTGCGTATTGAATCTGAGAAACTGGTCAGTAATTGAACAATTTGCCTTTATGTTGACATAATTGCAGCTTTTGCAGATTGATTGCAACATTGTTATTCTCCCGGATTATTTTTCTTCGGTTATTTATTTTTATTTTGTCCCCAGGACTCCCCTTCAAATTGTCAGTAAAAAAAGCTGTTTTCATTTACAAACACAAGCAATCTTAAAGGCAAGCATCGTACGGAAAAGTAGAAAATTTTCCCAGATTTTGTCCATTTTAGCACATAATTTCTCCTCTTTTACAACAGAAACTTGGCCTAATTTAGCATTCTTTACTCATTTGTGACCATTAATTGGCATTAAAAGAGTTTGTTTGTTATATTTGTTTAATTACTTTCCATTTTCCTTTATTTTTCATTAGTTTTGATAAACTTGGTTATTTTAGGTTATTTCAGCTTTTTTACTTTTGGGCAACGTGGACAAATTAATGAGCAACGTGGACAACCTATAGGACGATATGGGTTTTATTTTGGTGGATATTCTAAGATATTCCCGGTATTTTTGCAGTGTTTTGTGTCTTCGACACTAGGGAGGGGGAGATATGTAGGATACAGTAGCATTTAGAGGTCATGGTATCAAGTATAGTCATGTAACAAAAGTCATATCTTTCAAAATGAAATGAGAAATGTACAAGTCATGATTTTTATGTAACCACGTTTTTGCTTCATAAGCTTTTTTGATTGTCTTCATTACAGTTGATTTCTCTATGCTTCCATTACAGTAAAAAGTATATGCCTATTGTTTTTAGCAATCGCCGAGCGTTTGGCTTGGGTAGTATCCTTCTGGGTTTTAGGGTTGTTCAGTTAGTGGAGTGGGGTAGGATTGGGAGGAGGATGGACAGAAGCGTTGGGGGGAGAGGAGTGGGGTGACATTAAAAGGGGTCAAACTATCAGGATAAAAACCACATTACCACATTCAAACCATAATTATGTCTCCCTAAAACAGTTTGTGACGCCCCCCCCCCCCCCTGAACAGATTCAAAGAATATGTTGCATGACATCATACTCAATATCTAAATAGCCCTTTGTGCAAACAAAACATAGTCAAATTGACTAATACCGAAGAAACTGTAATATTTTGGATGTGGTAATTGAGTTTTAGTGAATTTTGGGGGTGCAAAATTTTAAGATTTAGATGAAGTGTCTCCCCCTGCATGACATTGTCTCCTCAGAACAGTGTCGGTGAATCGCATACTTAGAGACTAGGAAGGCCTCAGAGAGCTTAGGCTTCTTAGGCTCTAAGAGAGCCCCTCGACCACTTAATGCCCTCCGAGCGCTACTTGTATATCCCATTTTTGAGGACAAAAAATCGGTCAAGCAAAAAATTGCATTAGAAAAGACCACAGGACTAATTAAATTGCTACAAATTTCCTTGAGAGCAATTAAACATTTTCCTTGAGAGCAATTAAACATTTTCCTTGAGAGCAATTAAACATTAAGTCTTAATCGGTTAACCCTGTTGTTCTTGACTTGACTCTAACTAATTTCATGCAACTCGTTGCGTAACTCATTGAGAGTTTAATTTAAAATTCATGCAATTGAACAAATGAACGAGGGAAGTGTGCAAACCAAAAACAAACTATGACGCGGATTTGAAAAAAGTGTCACGCGGATTTGAAAAAAGATTTGAGTACCCGACATCATTTGAAAGTTTTTATTGCTTATAAAACTTTCATCAAAAATTGATTTCAAAGCTCAGGCTGAAGAGGGTAACGACAGATGTTGTCTGCATATGCTATCAAAAAAGTTATCAAATAAAAATTTTATTGTTCGCACAAATTCTAGTGACAATCGATTAGAGCGCTTACCCTCAACGTAAAACAGAGAAAACAAAAACGCTAACCAATTTCGAGTTTACTCAATTCTTATTTAAAAGAAAATATCACATGCATGCGATAGCTTTGTTGACAAACTCTTATGAGACGGTCTAAATTAACAAGTTGCCTCCGGCGAAAATATTTCCATTGATCTTTGATTGAGTGTGTGTGGTTTAATCAGTGTGATTTATTAATTTCTCGATTGGACTACATAGATGTCATTTAAAGTGGGCAAATTGTCAGAAAACAGAGGCGATAGCTTCGTTGCCTGTGGTGGTAGGACATAAGAAACAAAGGAAAAGTTTTTCGATGTTCTTAACATTGAAACATACACGACAGATTGCCGGAAAATAGCCGCCGTTGATTCCCATAACTCTATTGGGATTGAAAGAAAAGAAAATATCAACAAAAATTGATTTTTGTATAAAAACATTTTTAAGTGCGATCTATTTTGATGTCATTTGGTAATTGAACATACTCCTGTCTGTCAGTGAGAGGCTACAGGGTCTAGTATCAATACCAATAAGCATTATAGATAGTACCTAAAACGTATGAGAACAAAGTTCAAGTACTGGGCATCTAAAAATGGGATTTATGGATTTATCCCGTTTCTATTTCTGGCTTTGATTTTTGTTAATACTGACTCTCTTCAATTTGAATTGCTTTGCTGAGCAGCTGCTGTTTAAAAGGACTTTGAGCAGAATGACAGAAGAGTGAAACTAGCCTAGAGAATTCAAAAGGATTTCACGCAAAATGTCGAAAAAGCGGCAAACTGGGTAAAGCGAAAAAAAAGTTCGACGAAGTAAAAAACATAGCAGGACAAGTCCTGGAATACAATTCAAAGAAATGAATGAAAAACTTAGAAGTACTTTCCCTGACCAGCAGATCAATTGAACAATGCTAGCCAAAACACAAACTAAAACATAACCGACTAACGTCGGGCGAATTGCTCTCAAACGACCGGCGAGCGGTTGGCTTCGTCAACAGCTAGCCACGGTTTAGTGACCTCAGGGCGCTATCTCTTTATCCCATTTCTGAAGACGAAAGTCAAATGGGTTAGACGAAAAGTTCAAAACCATTTTCTGTCTCGAAAGTTCTGTCAAGTAACTCATCTCTGAGACTTGAAAAGTTTCGTTGGCCAGTAATGGTCGTTGAACTCAAGAAAAGGACAAAAAATATCGAAATTTTTTTCAAATTTTAAGAAAATCTTGCTTGAATACAAAACATTAAAATCTTGAGAGTCATTTCATTGTCTCAAGAGACTATCCGGTATCCCCGTTTCAAGCCTGAAATAGTTTCACAGGCTCATAAAGATCCATAGACTTGGAACATAAAAAATTTCCAAAAATTTGAAAAGCTTAAATTTTGTCCAAAAATTACTAAAACTGGAGTATTAAAAAAACGTTGATCACCATCCCATTAAATATAAAAACTATGCAGCAGCTTTTTATCAAACCTTGGAGGACGTCCCATGGCCGAGAAAAATTCAAAAACATGAAAAACTGCAAATATTTTAAAAGCTTAAATTCGTGATATTAAAATCTTGAAGAACATTCCATAACTTACATCTATAAACTATGCTGTAACCTATTATCCAACCCTAAAGGAAGTTCCGTGGCTCTTGAGAATAGAAAAACCTAAAAATGACAAAAAGTTTAAAAACTTCAAAAAAATTGCAAGTTTTAAAAAAAAAATTGATAAAACTTGTGATATTAAAAAGTTGAAATTTAAACCATGACCAAATAAAAATTTTCAGTAACTTGTTATCAAACTCTAACAGAGGCTTGTTGACCCTTGAGGCTCAAAAACTCTGAATAAAGACTATAAATGTCAAAAAATTGGAAAAAAAGATCAAAAACATGCTTAAATTCGTGATGTTTAAATCTTGCAAGACTTTCCATTTAATCTGGAAATTATTCAGTAACTCATTTTCAAACCCTAGAGGAGGTTTCTTGGACCTTAAGGCTGAAAAAATTTAGAAAACAAAAAAATTTCAAAAAAAATTAAAAAAGCAAGTTTTATCAAAAAATTGCTAAAATTTGTGACATTAAGAAGTTGAAGAACTATTCCAGGGCCTTTAAAAATTGTTCAGAAACTTATTATCAAACTCGATAGGATGTTTTCTAGCCCCTGGGTTTGGAAAGAACTGCATAAAGGGAAAAATAGGTCCAAAAATATGGAAAAAATTGCAAGTTTTGTAAAAAAAAAATTGTCAAAATTAGTGATGTTAAAATGTTGAAACAATTCCATTACCACTAGAAACAATGCAGTAACCTATCATCGATCCCTAGAGGACGTTCCCTGACACCTAGGGCTGATAAAAAACAAATGTCAAAAATTTTCAAAATTGAAAAAAATTGCAAAATCGTATAAATTTGCGTTTTTGGCAAGCGGTTGTTCGTCAGTACCTAGCCATGGGAGGGCGGGGGGCGTGCACCGGGGGCTGATTGGGGTGGGGGGCAACACTGGGGTGGGGGGGTGGGGGCAATAGGGGGGTCAACATTGGGGGTGTCTTCAACCTCTAAGAACCGCCCTTCACACCATAAGTATAAGTATAAGTCTCCAAAACAGTTTGAGCTGAAACAGAGCTAAAAGGCTCTAAGAGCACTTAATGCCCGCTGGGCGCTACCTGTTTATCCCGTTTTTGAGGACGAAAAGTCAAAAGCGTAAGACGAAAAATCGGTCAAGCGAAAAATCGCATAAAAAAAGGCCGACAGGACTATAATTGCTACAAACTTCGTTTGAGAGCAATTAATCATCTGAAAAAATTGAGAAACAAACAATCAAACAAACTAAACAAAAATCTACTCATTGCTAAAGCTCTTGAAGCTTCTACCCCTTAGGCAAAATTCCATACCTTTAAATATACCAATTTCAAAAATATGTTCAAGAACAATTTTTGTTTTTGAAATTGGTCCTTTATTATATCAGCATGACGTGAAAAAAAATCATTGGCCCTTGAAGATCGATTAACTCAAAAATGACCTAACATTTTTTTTAAATAGAATCAATCAAATTTTAATGAAATGTTTCTTAAAATCGTGATAATAATATCTTCAATCTTTTCTGTGTCTCTAAAGGCTATCCATAGACCCAATTCCGAGTCTTAAAAAATTCATTGGCTCAAAGATCGATAGGCAATAATTTTTAGAAAAAGTCTCAAATTTCAAAAAAAAAGAACTTCGTTCTATTAAAATGTTTAAAACCGTTCAATTGCCCCCTAGCAACTATTTAATAACATACTATCAAACCCTGGATGAGGTCACCTGGCTACTGAGGCAAAAAAAAGCTTAAAAAACTTAAATTTGAAAGGTTAAATTGTTGAAAACAAATCCATTGAAACTAACCACCATGCAGAAACGTTTTCATCAGACCGTGGAATAGGTTTTCTTGCACTTGAGAATGGACAAATATCGAAAATTGACAAAAACTGTTGTGAACCTTGAAAAATTTGCAGGTTTTATAAAAAAAAGCTGAAATTCGAAGACATTAAAATGTTAAAACCAATCCATTATTACTATAAACTAAGCAGTGCTCTATTATCAAACCTCAAAGGAGATTTCCTGGCCCATGAAGCTGGAAAAGTTCAAAAATGACATAAATTTTCAAAAAAAAAACTTGAAAAAAATCGCAAAAATTAGTATCATTTTGTAGTACCAAAACATATAGCTCATAAAATGGTCATAACAAGTAATTTTGTCTCACAAAAGGCATTCATCAACTTTCAAAAACTTCAACCTAAGAAAAATCAAGTAAAAAACCTCAAAAAAATTGTAAAAAAAACATGAAAAATTGCACCATTTTAAGCCCAAAACCTATTAACCTTATATTAAGGCTATCCCACAAGCTGCACCAATCTAAGCACTTGAAGGACTACTGAAGCCCACTTTGGGCCTCTAATGAAACTTAATGCCCGCTGGGCTTTACCTGTTTATCCCGTTTTGAAAGATCAAAGTCATCGAAAAATGTGTGATAGCCGGCCGAGATTAGGGCGGCTATTAAAAAGGTTTTAAACTACTTTAAACCAAAGAGTTATTTGTGAAAGCTGCCCTCAATTAACTTTCAATTGATGAGAGATATCTTCACTCGACTTTCTCTCCGAAATATAAAGCAAGAGGCATAGTCTACAAGAAAGAAAAGCCATTTTGAGAGATGAGGTAAAACCACATTAGGTGTAAATCACACGGAGACATATCATAGAAGTAGCTATCACCTTGCTGTTGTTTTCCACTTCCATTGATTTCCTTAGCTTTCGGGTGAGAACGATAAAACGATAGAATACCGATACTCACCTTGGGTTCGTCTCAGGCAAAATTAGATCAATCATAGCCCTGTCTTGCGTGGTTTTTATTATGATTACATGATAAAATATGATAGATTAAAGCTAATACTTCTCAGTGTCATCTGGTTCGGCGTGACCAAAATCACAACTCCGATTTGACTTCAAAAATCATGAAAATGCGTGAACAGATCTTAAAAAAAGACAGCGTCCCAATACAATTCAAATTCTTTGAATTCTAAAAAAAATTAGGAGCGCTATAATAGCCGGCTGCGAAGCTGAGGCGGCTATTAAAAAGTAAAAGGAAAAGTCATTTTTGTTCATTTTCTCAGCACCCAACTCCTTAGATTTCCATGAAGAGACTCAAAATTTCACCCCTCAACATACCTTTGAAGAATTCTTCAGTTTTGAAGCCTTTTGGAGGTTGTACTTTGCCACTCTCTCCAGACAGAATACTCGTATAGACATCATCCAGAGCAACTCTTCCATACTTATTGTCAATATTAAAACAACTCAGATCCTGATGTTCAGTAGCTCGTCTGTCGCCGTGAGTAAGCGCCCCAAGACACTCCAAGCGTTTGGCCACAACGGATGCGAATCTTCGCTCTCCAGCTAACGACGAGATAACCAAAAGGTACTCCGGGGCGTGCACTTGGTTCGAGCGGTGTGTTCGACCGAATTGCTGGACCGCCCTATCAGCCGACCAAGGCAGCTCCATTGTGATGTGTATGCGACGTAACTGGTTTTTGGCTCGACGGTCTGCTTGTAGCGATATTCCTGAGCTGGCTGCTTCACTGATTATTGCAACCCTCTGAAATATAAAAATGCCAATCAAAATGTAAGCATAGATGATAAGTGGTTCAACGTTTCTAAACTTCTTTTGAAATCCACTCATTTCATAAGCAAACACAAGAGCATATAAAACGATTTAGCTACTTTCCCAGGAGTGTAACCATAGATTATAGTTAAATTTATAAAGTTTCATGTTATGGTTTATGTTTGTATCTATGTTGGATAAGAAATTCTTATTTAACAACTATCCTATGGTTAAAAATGCGTTCATCTGACCTAGACGCTACCTGTATTAACTACATCAACCAAATGAACACATTTGTCTCAATACATCTAAAATAGCCTCTAGACACTAATCTTTCAGCAGCAGTACTAACAAGGCGGCTCGGTAATGTGCAATGGCACATAAGGTTCCGACCCCGCCCATCCACAATTTTGTGGATGGGCGACCAAATGAGGAACAGATAGAAAAACCCAAAAATTATTTTTTGCGAATCCCAAAAAAGCCCAAGTCTTTTTCAAAAAATTCCGTATGAACGATAAGATAACCTCCAAAACAAATAACTCAGTGGAGTAAAAATTGATGCATTAGATTGCTGTAATATGTCAATATTAAGAGAGCGAGTCAAAACGAACAGCAAAATCAAACAACAACAACAACAAACATTAATTATATCAAAAAATTTATGTCCCTCTTAAAAACTAAATTTAATAACAAAGTCAACATACCGTCAGATAAACCTGAAACTAAACAAAAATAACTTAAAAATCACCACAAAACATATGCGACCAGTCCATAGAAAGGTTGGGTAATAATTATACAAAAAAGAACAAAAACAGAAAAGTAAAAAAAATTAACTTTTTTTTTGAAACAATTAACTTCAAAGTAATAAATACCATTAGGAATAAATTAATATTACCACAAATTTGCGATTACCACTGCTTCTATAGAAGGGCATTAGGACCTGACCTTATTCATTTTTTAGAGCGGCTAAAAAGAACAACAAAGAACAAACAAAATTTAAATTGAAACTTGCCAGAAAACGCTGTCAAAACCGTCAAGCCAAATTTTGGCACTCAAAATATATTTGATTGCGCCTTCTTCAAACAGTTATAATGTAGTACGTGGCCATTCATTAGTAAGACTAGGTAACAAGTAGACAAAAAAGCGGAGTGCTAAAGTATGTAATACTTTTAATTTTTTTTTCGAAACAAAATTACATTCAATGTCATGAAAGGCATTAATTACAAAAAGAACTATTTAAATATCGTCGTTTTTTCATGAAAAAGAAACCCTCGAGACCTGTAATTATCCAGAATATTTCTTGCATCTACAAAAAGAACGTCAAATATGACAAAAATCAAATTAATTTAATTTTTTTTTGTGAAAAAGAAAAGCGGTGTCGAAGCCAGTAAGGTCATAACAAAATCTTTAAAAAAAAGATTTTTGGACACTAATCCCTTTTATTCCCTTGACACCCATAATGTCATATTTGACCTGTAATCAACTAACGAGATTAGGTAACAAAAAGAAACATAAAAAGAACAAAATTGCGAAGTTAAAAAATTATTTTTTAATTTTGGAAAACGATGGGTTTGAAAGTCATAAAAGCCATCAGCTATCTGCTAATATCAGAATATCGGTTTTTCTATTCTTCCATGAAAAGCCAATGAAAGCTATCACTAAACAGGAAATTTCATACGACCGAAACGACAAAGTATAAATGACAGTTAAGACAAAATTAAAAAATTCAATTGATTTCTTCAAGAAAGAGGCGTCGAGGCCATTAAAACGATGAATTATCTTTCAAGATTTTAATATGTTCAATTGTGTTTTAATTTGAATGCTAATAAGGTGACATGAGAACTGTCAATAATGTGATAATGTGACAAAATTAGAAAACATGAAAAACTGGCAAATATCAAAACAAACAAAAATCTAAAATCTTGTAGTATCAAAGCCAGAAAACAATAATTTCAGGCTTAAAACTGCAACCGAGAATAAATGTTAACTCAGTAGAAAGAAGAAGCAGTCTTTTTTTGCTGACACTAAGCTGGAAGTTGAACAAATTAAGAAAAAAATAGAGGAAAAGTTAATTAAGCCATTATTTATTGAAAAGTCAATTATTTTTTAAAAAAACCACCAAAAACTTTCAATTAAAAAACTAAATGAATTAGCCTGGAGCTGTTTCGCAAGCGAATTGGTTGGACCTATCACTCCTGAGCTTTGATTTGATATGTTCTGTTCTTTATTATTAAAAAAAAGTCTTTTTTTAAAAAAAAAAGACCGACTGATTACAACCCGATTTTTTTTTGGATTGTAACAGTCCAAGAATGGCCCAAAATTACCCCTGTTAATACTTATTGTCCGTTAAGAACAATTGATTTTTCAAATGTTGTAGATATAGATAATTTCTGAGTTGAAACTCAAAATAAATTTTGCATTTTTGATAATCAACGAGTAAAGTTAGCAAAAAACGGCAAAGTTTTAACTACAAGGCACTCTCTGCGGACTCTGAAGTAGAAATAGCCCCCCTCTGAGTCTACAAAGATTGTATGAGTGTTGTTTGGGGGTGTACTGTAGGCAAATTTAATCAAAGTGGACTAAAGTAGCTTATTTCGTGCTGTTGTTGATGAAAAAGGCTGAATTTTGAAATGTTTATCCAGATTTTTTGACCAAAAAATTAAATCAAAACAATCAAAAATGCTTGTTCGTCTTCAAAAATGAAATCAACGACACTATTCTTAAAAATTATAACAAATTTTAGCAAAATTGACGAAAATTTAGGCAAAAATTCCGGAAAATGTGAATAAAAACAACGTGAATTCACTCTTCTTTTCTCAGAAGTTTAAGCCTCGATAACTCCCCGTAGAAAACGAAAATTAAAAAAATCTTTTTAATTCCATATTCTACGCTGAACGAGCTTTCTAATGATACCAGTCTCAACTCTCTACGATGAATATATCGAGCGGCGAAAATTCACTGAACAAAAAAAAAAAAAACCCAGTTGAGTATATAGTTCCTCCCCCCTCAAGAGGGTCGGAACAAAAAGCTTACAAATACTGCAATTTCGAATTCGATTACCTTTTCGAGGTCCATAAATCTCTTCTTCTCGGTGACATTGATGACCTCTAGAGAGACCATGGCCTCTGATCTCTTTTCGTACTGAATGTCTCCAGCGTCATTACTCACCACTCGACCCTTACGCCCAGTCATCTGTCAACATCAAATCAATTAACTTCCTAAATATAGGTTTTCCAAAACCGCAAAATTTACATCGTTGTTAACTCGGATCTTTCGAATTTCACCCAGGGATAGTTATTCTGGTCATGCTCGTAGCCATATTTTGATTCTAATCACAGTAAATTGCAATAAAAATAATGATTGCAAAAATTAACTGAGACTGTACGCAGTGGATTTGATTCAAAGTTCAAAATTCCTTTAAATAATATCCGATTGAGTCAATTTATAGAAAAAATTGAGCCAAGTTATAGATAGAAAAAATAACTTGCTTATATCGGAGAAAGACAAAAATAGCTAACTCTATCATCTTTTTACTTAAATAAAATTCTCCAAACCTCGGCCACATTTTCAGTTCCCCCCAATTCATCTATCAACTGATCGAGAGTATTAGCGGGTAGACTAGAGTCCAATCTGTCAAGCATGGCCAACAGTTCATTCCTCATGGCCGTGCACATCTTGGCAGCCTCGCCTGGACTGGTAACAGCCCCACTTCCGTTCGTTCGCACTCCATTCACTCCAGAGCTGCTGCCGGATGACTTGCGATAGGAACCGAAGTGTGACGAATCGGCGTCGTCTGAAAGCAATACTGATTCCGATTTTTGTGCCAAACATACTATAACAACAATCATATCCTGATTTTTGCAAGTCTCGAAAGTTTGTGCTCACTTCAAGTCAATATTTCAAATCTTTCTAATAAGCGAAATCAGCTTCTAAAGCTGAGCCTCAAACTTATTAACAAAAACCAAAAATAGTCTACTAACGTCGAGGGAATTGCTCTCAAACAACTGACGAGCACCCTTGGTTTCGGGTGCAACGCTATGAAGGTGGGGGTGAAGTGGTGGACTGAAGTGGGGGGGGGGGGGGGGGGGGGTGTCATACTCCTTCACAAAATGACTGTCTTCAAAAGAATTTAGGTGAATAGCAAATTTAGAGTCTAGTACGCAAAAGTCTTGAAGAGAAATTAATGCACCCCAGGCGCTACCTGTAAAGGGTCAGACAAAAAATCGATCAAGCGAAAAGTCGCATATAAAAAGGCCACAGGACTAATATAATTGCTCCAGAGCAATTACAAATAGTATTTTCTCTATTGAGCCTTCATCTAATGCCTTCAAAAATGGAAGCTCCGGCTCCGAAATAAATACTCTGTAGTAATCTAGCCATGTGTTTTTTCTCTTATCAATGAATCAACAAAACCTGATTTGAAGTGAACATGACGTAATACGGTCGAAAAAAATCTTGCGGAAGAAACAAAAAATCAGTAGGACAGGTTGTGAAACACGATCCCAATAATCGAATCACAAATCGTAAAATCAATCGATGATTTAACCGAAAGACTAATTGACAATTACGAGCTCAAAAAAAGTTTCACAAACTTAGTGGAAAAAACATAATTAACATTAAAATTGTTGATAATTGTTGGTGTTGTATTGAAAAGCATAATTTTTAATCAAAACGCTACAGTTCATGACTAGATAGCTGGATTGCATACAGAAATTTTGCTTGACAAATAAGAGAAAGGGGAAAACAGGAGCAGCGAAAAAAAACAGGAGCAGCCACGGAGAGGCGAGTGGCGCGCATCCAGACCCCGCACCAGAGATAATCCAGCGACGAAAACTAATTAAATTGCCACTTCTTACATTTGTTGTACTTCAATTAAAATCAATCGGATTATTTGGCTAATCAAATTTAAGCATTCGGCTCTGATTCTCATTTTTTTTCTCATTCAGCCCTGCTCCCGTTCGTCTCTAATTCTTAGCTCCAACTCGGCTGATGTTTATTTATAAACATAACATAGCTCCAACTCTAAGAACCGCCCTTCACACCATGACTCCCACCCTTCAGAACTGGAGGAGAGGGGTACAAACCTCCGGGTTGGAGGAGGGTGGGCGGGGGGGGGGGGTGGTAAAACTTTTATGACTAAGAAACGCTCTTCACACCTTGAAATTGTCTCGGAACAGTTTCTGTGAATTGCATACTCGGAGACTAATAAGCTGAAAGTCTCTAAGGGCACTTACTGCCCTCTGGGCGCTATAATTGCTACAAATTTCGTTTGAGAGCAATTAATAACCTTTTACAGTTAATTTTCTTAAAATGTTCAAAACCGTTACTATTGAGCTAATAGGCAATCAGACTAGAGAATGGAAAATACTTATTGCTATTAGCCAATTTCAAACTATTTCGATTAGACTGACTTTTGTGTCTTTTGGAGGAGAGATATGATGAGGTAGTTGAGTTGGTTCCATTTGAGAAGACAGAATCTCCTTCATGCTCCTCTCGCTTGCGTTTCTTCCTCTTTCCCTCTCCTGTTTGGTCGGCTACGGTTTTCTTTCTCTTGCATCCTCCACCTGTAATGCAAGATAAAAATAGGATCAGTGATGGTTCCATTCAACAAATTCCCATACAAGTATATTTAAATCTTCATTAATATTTTGAAACTTTTAGGTGATACTGCCAAAACCTTTCCGTTATAAAAAATCTTTACTGAAATTCTCCGGAGAAAATCTAAATGCGAATTAAAAAACATTGTTAATTTCCTGTAAAACAAATGAAAAAAAGGCAAATGGTAAAGAAGCAATTTACGAATAAATCATGTAAAATTAAAAACATTATATTAGTTATTTAAATAGCTTGACTTTACACAAGAAAAATAGAGCTTGAAATTTATATGCACAATTTTCTATGTAAAATGTTTTCAATGACATCTTGAATATCAGTTTCTTTTGGGTCCTTCCAAAATTCTCTCCTAAAATGATAATTCAGTTATTTTTCATGAAAGGCAGACGACTATCATAAATTGGAATGGCTGGTGCAGCAAAAGAATCGTTTATAAACTTGTTGTTCTATTTTACAAACATACCCGGCAGATCGCCGGAAAATAGCCGCCGTTGATTCCAATAAGCATGATTGGGATTGAAAGAATAGAAGATATCGAAAAAAAAAAGATTTTTGTACGAAAACATTTTTTAAGTCCGATTTATTTTGATGGCATTTCGTAGTTGAACATACTTCTGTTTCTTAGAGAGAGGCTACAGGGGCTACTATAAATACCAATAAGCACAAGAGATGGTAACTAAGACTTATAGGAACGACGTTCAAATAGCGGGCATCTAAAATTGGGCTTTATGGGTTTATCCTGTTACTATTTCTGACTTCAGTTTTTTATTCTGTATCTGTTCATCTTGAATTGCTTTGCTGAGCAACTGATGTTCAAATTCACTTTTAGCAGAATGAGAGAAGAGAGAAACTAGCCTATAGAAGTCAAAAAGATTTCACGCAAAATGCTGAAAAAGCGGCAAAATGGAAAAGCGAAAAAAAGTTCGACGAAGTAAATGACTGTCTTCAAAAGAATTTAGGTGAATAGCAAATTTAGAGTCTAGTACGCAAAAGTCTTGAAGAGAAATTAATGCACCCCAGGCGCTACCTGTAAAGGGTCAGACAAAAAATCGATCAAGCGAAAGGTCGCATATAAAAAGGCCACAGGACTAATATAATTGCTCCAGAGCAATTACAAATAGTATTTTCTCTATTGAGCCTTCATCTAATGCCTTCAAAAATGGAAGCTCCGGCTCCGAAATAAATACTCTGTAGTAATCTAGCCATGTGTTTTTTCTCTTATCAATGAATCAACAAAACCTGATTTGAAGTGAACATGACGTAATACGGTCGAAAAAAATCTTGCGGAAGAAACAAAAAATCAGTAGGACAGGTTGTGAAACACGATCCCAATAATCGAATCACAAATCGTAAAATCAATCGATGATTTAACCGAAAGACTAATTGACAATTACGAGCTCAAAAAAAGTTTCACAAACTTAGTGGAAAAAACATAATTAACATTAAAATTGTTGATAATTGTTGGTGTTGTATTGGAAAGCATAATTTTTAATCAAAACGCTACAGTTCATGACTAGATAGCTGGATTGCATACAGAAATTTTGCTTGACAAATAAGAGAAAGGGGAAAACAGGAGCAGCGAAAAAAAACAGGAGCAGCCACGGAGAGGCGAGTGGCGCGCATCCAGACCCCGCACCAGAGATAATCCAGCGACGAAAACTAATTAAATTGCCACTTCTTACATTTGTTGTACTTCAATTAAAATCAATCGGATTATTTGGCTAATCAAATTTAAGCATTCGGCTCTGATTCTCATTTTTTTTTCTCATTCAGCCCTGCTCCCGTTCGTCTCTAATTCTTAGCTCCAACTCGGCTGATGTTTATTTATAAACATAACATAGCTCCAACTCTAAGAACCGCCCTTCACACCATGACTCCCACCCTTCAGAACTGGAGGAGAGGGGTACAAACCTCCGGGTTGGAGGAGGGTGGGCGGGGGGGGGGGTGGTAAAACTTTTATGACTAAGAAACGCTCTTCACACCTTGAAATTGTCTCGGAACAGTTTCTGTGAATTGCATACTCGGAGACTAATAAGCTGAAAGTCTCTAAGGGCACTTACTGCCCTCTGGGCGCTATAATTGCTACAAATTTCGTTTGAGAGCAATTAATAACCTTTTACAGTTAATTTTCTTAAAATGTTCAAAACCGTTACTATTGAGCTAATAGGCAATCAGACTAGAGAATGGAAAATACTTATTGCTATTAGCCAATTTCAAACTATTTCGATTAGACTGACTTTTGTGTCTTTTGGAGGAGAGATATGATGAGGTAGTTGAGTTGGTTCCATTTGAGAAGACAGAATCTCCTTCATGCTCCTCTCGCTTGCGTTTCTTCCTCTTTCCCTCTCCTGTTTGGTCGGCTACGGTTTTCTTTCTCTTGCATCCTCCACCTGTAATGCAAGATAAAAATAGGATCAGTGATGGTTCCATTCAACAAATTCCCATACAAGTATATTTAAATCTTCATTAATATTTTGAAACTTTTAGGTGATACTGCCAAAACCTTTCCGTTATAAAAAATCTTTACTGAAATTCTCCGGAGAAAATCTAAATGCGAATTAAAAAACATTGTTAATTTCCTGTAAAACAAATGAAAAAAAGGCAAATGGTAAAGAAGCAATTTACGAATAAATCATGTAAAATTAAAAACATTATATTAGTTATTTAAATAGCTTGACTTTACACAAGAAAAATAGAGCTTGAAATTTATATGCACAATTTTCTATGTAAAATGTTTTCAATGACATCTTGAATATCAGTTTCTTTTGGGTCCTTCCAAAATTCTCTCCTAAAATGATAATTCAGTTATTTTTCATGAAAGGCAGACGACTATCATAAATTGGAATGGCTGGTGCAGCAAAAGAATCGTTTATAAACTTGTTGTTCTATTTTACAAACATACCCGGCAGATCGCCGGAAAATAGCCGCCGTTGATTCCAATAAGCATGATTGGGATTGAAAGAATAGAAGATATCGAAAAAAAAAGATTTTTGTACGAAAACATTTTTTAAGTCCGATTTATTTTGATGGCATTTCGTAGTTGAACATACTTCTGTTTCTTAGAGAGAGGCTACAGGGGCTACTATAAATACCAATAAGCACAAGAGATGGTAACTAAGACTTATAGGAACGACGTTCAAATAGCGGGCATCTAAAATTGGGCTTTATGGGTTTATCCTGTTACTATTTCTGACTTCAGTTTTTTATTCTGTATCTGTTCATCTTGAATTGCTTTGCTGAGCAACTGATGTTCAAATTCACTTTTAGCAGAATGAGAGAAGAGAGAAACTAGCCTATAGAAGTCAAAAAGATTTCACGCAAAATGCTGAAAAAGCGGCAAAATGGAAAAGCGAAAAAAAGTTTGACGAAGTAAAAAAAATAGGAGCGCTATAATAGCCGGCTGAGAAGATGAGGGCGGCTATTAAAAAACGAGCGTTTTTGGAGCTGTGCTGTTTTATTCTCAAAGTAGAGAAACTCATTCTTTATAAGCTGAAAGATCGTTGCTGAATACGCGACAAAATAATATGCACAACGACACCTTTGAGAAAACTAAAATAACGAGAAACAAAACTCATAAAATTTTGCAACGAAAATTGAGATTTGTGGACCGGTCGTACTGCCTTCGATTAATATACTTTCTAACGAATATATATGATTAATTGAATATCATGATTTATATTTTGAAATGCTTGGGATCCTACCAAAATTTTCGGCTGATGCAAACATGAAATTCTAGAGAACAACCAAGCAAAATCCTTGGTGTATTAATATACACAACTTGACGCCATAGTTTTGTTCCTCATAAGCTAAGCCTCTCAATGTACTTGTGCAAAGTTACAAATATTGAGCCCCAAATTTGTGCATGGAGCTGAATAAGAAAAAATTTTGGAGCTGAATAAAAAATTTACCCGGCAAACTGAAGGGAAAATTACCGCCATTGATTCTCAAGGCCCCTGATCGGCTTATGAACATAACATAACCGACTAACATCGTGCGAATTGCTCTCAAACGACCGGCGAGCGGTTGGCTTCGTCAGTAGCCAGCTACAGTTTTGTTAAGCTAGCTTTAGCTTAATTGAAGGGGCGAAGTGAGGGTAATAGATGATGACATCACGCCACATAACAGCAGCTAAAGTACGGCATCAGCAAAAGATCTAAGGAAAGAGAGAGAGGGAGAAAGAGAGAGAGATAGAGCGAGCGAGAGATAAAACGTGAACGACGAAGAGAAGGAAAGAATTCCCAACCAATGGAGAGAGAGCGAGCTAGGAATATTTTACATGAGATTCGGCTCTGCAATTTCTATTTTTCTAGCCTTGTTAGTAATTAAATCAGATAGGAAACTGTATGCAAAATTCAAAAGAAAAGTTTCCACATATCGCAGTAAAAAAAAACTTCAAAACCAATTTTGGCTCTGGAGTTCTGTCATGTACCCATCTACAAGACTTGAAAACCTTCGTTGGCCAGTAATGATCGTTAAACCATTTTATTGTTTCAAGAGACCATCCCGTATCCCTATTTGAAGCCTTATATAGTTTTACTAGCTCATAAAGATCAATAGATTTGTAACATGATAATTTTTCGAAATTTTGAAAACATAATTTTTTATCAAAAATTTAATTAAACTCATTTAAATATTGATATCCATTCCATTAACTCTAGAAATTATGCACAAGCTTATCAACAAAACTCGGAGGAGATCCCTGGTGCCAAAAAATATCAAAAATATTCAAGACTTGAAAAATTGCAAATATTTCTTTAAAAAAATTGCATAAATTCGTGATATCAAAATTTTGAAAAGCATTCCATTACATCTAAGAACTATGCAGTAACATAATATCAAACAATAGAGGAGGTTCCTTAGCTCCTGAGACTGCAGAAACCTGAAAAATGACAAACAATTTCAAATACTCGAAAAAATTGCAAATAATTTTCTTTAAAAATTGCTTAAATTCGTGATATTTTAATCTTGAAAAGCAGTACATTACATCTAGAAACTATACAGTAACCTATTATCAAACACTAGAGGAGGTTCCGTGGCTCTTTAGGATGGAGAAACCTAAAAAATGACAAATTTAAAACTTGGAAAAAAATTGTGAAAATTAGTATAAATTTGCGTGTTTTTGTTTAGATTACCAAAACAAATAGCTCTCAAAAAGGTCATAAAAAGTACTAATGTTCTGCAAAAAAGACCTTTATCAACTTTAACTAGACTCATTTATTTTAGATTGGTACAACAAAAATTTGAAAAAATGTAAAAAAAAACACGAAAAATTGTAACATTTTGGGCTCAAAAACTGCTAAAAATGACCTTTTAACCTTAAACTACGGTCTTCCCGGTAGCTTCATCACACTAAGCACTTGAAGGACTACTAAATGCGGCTAAGGGCCTCTAATGAAACTTAATGCTTGCTGGGCGCTACCTGTTTATCCAGTTTTTAAGGACGAAAACTCAAATGGGTCAGACGAAAAATCGGCCAGGCGAAAAATCGCATTGAAAAAGAGCAACAGGACTAATTTAATTGCTAGAAACGTCGTTTGAGAGCAATTAATAACGCAAATTAATGATTTCACAAACTGGTTCGTAAAAATTGCGCGTTATTTCGACTGGAATTTGTAGTTAGGCACACTGGTGATACTTAATGACAGGATACATGGATTAATATAATTATTAATAGGCTTCAGAGCTGGTAACTAAGACTAATTAGAACAAAATTGAAACACCGAAACACAAAAAATTTGGGCTGTTTCTATTTTATATAGTTCTTCGATATTGACTCTGTTGATTTTAATTATTTGTTGAGCAACTGCTGTTTGAGCAATTTTGAGTAGAATGAGCAAAAAATGAAACCAGTTTGGAGATTTTTTAAAATATTTCGGGTGAAATGTTGAAGAAGCTGACAAATTGGGTAAAGAAAAACGAATTTTTGTTGGACAATTTAAAACATAGCCTGAACACTCAGGAATCAACTCAAAGTAAATATTTCCTTAGGCCTCAAACAACTCACTAAAAGAAATACCATTTTTACTTAATTATAATAAGCATAAGAGTCTGACGGGGTGTGATGAGGTTGAGGGAAGGAGAGTGGGGCAAGTTGGGGGGGGGGGGGGTAGATAAACGAGGTGGGGCGGGTGTTAAGCAGGTTTGGGGGTGTAAACGGGGACGGGTGAAGTGGGTGGGGGTCAAACACTAAGAACCACCCTTCACACCATGAATTTATGTCTCTTATACAAGGATACAAAAACAGCAAGAAATGCGTCCATAAACGGAAAAAGACAATTAGCTCAAAATTGCATCTGGAATTCTATATTTGCTTTGGACGATCAAAAAGGCTTCCGAACACGCGTTTCTTGGTAAATTAAGAAAAACCTTTTTTACCACAAAAAATATGCTGAAACTAAAAAACTCACGCGAACAAATTTTAACTTTTTGTCACTCTCACTCAAAGGCTGTAGGAACAAAAATCGCTCCTTTTCTCTTTTGACTTCAACACTCAAAACAGTAGCAAAATATTACTCTACTAATATGACTGCAGTTGGAAATCGCAAAAAAGAAAAGGTCTTGTTGGTTTTAAAAAATGAAAACGCATAGAAAATTAACAATGTGTTTAAAAACGATTGGCAGTTTGAAATAAAGCTGGTTTCGAAGGCAAGGATAACTTACTAGCAGCGGACTTCTTCTTGAGCCAGGGGCAGCCTTCGTCGTCAGAGTTTCCAGCTGCAAATGGGTTGGCATCGTCATCATCTTGATCGAATTCATCATCATCGTCGTCATCCTCATTTCCATCGTCTGACTGCAGCCCGTCATTGTCAAAACAGTCATCTGAATTGTTGCCTCTGAAATGAAGCAACAATTTATCCAGTATTTCAAATCTAGTGTACAAAACACAAAAAACTTATGTTCTAGTAATTGCGTTTCTCAGGCTTTCACATGCAATGGTAGCTATATCTAGCCTATATCAATTACCTTAACGGCCAACAGAAGTCTCGCATTCTTAGTCCTGCTATGGCGATGAAGCTTTTATAACTCAATTTCACCATATTAAAATTTTCAATATAGCCTTTTCCTCCAAAAGAAATTTGTCGCATGGAGCTGCCTATGAAGCAGTAGACCCTACCTTTCTCCCTCGCTATTGTCGAATTCATCATTTTCGAGGAACTGTCGCTCATAGTCACTCATTTCGTCATCGTCGTCATCCACGAGTCGACCACTTGAAGACAACCTAAACGGAACCATGTAAATCCACATACCGATCAAAATTTTGAGCTTTCATGTCGAAATTAAGCTAGAGGAATAGAGAATGCGATTAATTATTATTGCTGTCTCAAAGACAGAAACACCAGCTTGGATTAAAAAACCATTAATCAAACATGAAAAATTGTTTTGACCGTCTCGAAAGCAATATATACTTCATCAATACTATGACAAAATGCACCCTCAACTTAGTTCACAGTGCTTCGTACGTATCCAATGTCGATTTTACAACCACGGCCCCAATAGCTACAAAAAACAGCAGATATCAAGAGAAATTTTTTAATTTTCAAAACAAAACAAGATAAACCTGAATGTAAAATTAATAAGAACTTGAAAAACGAAGCTGAAATATATCTTTCAGTTCAAACAAGAACACAAAATAATGATTACATTACAAAAATGAGAAAAAACCGCGCAATTTCGATTGCATTTCGCAGTTCGACATATCCCTGTTTCTTATAGAGAAGATACATGGATTAATATCATTAGCATTTTTTAGTCTATTATATTCTAAGCAGTTTAGATTCCGGAAAAAACATTCAACAATTGATGCATTGAAGGAATTAACTGAAAAAATAAGTAGAAACCGTCAACTTTTTTATTGACCTCAAAAAGGCTTTTTGACACATTCAATCACAAAATTTTACTCAACAAAATGAAACTATATGGTGTTCGTCATAATGCCTTAAAGTGGTTTAAAAGCTATTTATCTGAAAGATCACAAAAAGTTACAATAGCGGATGTGTCATCAAATTGGCTAAATATAAACTGTGGCGCAGGGATCCATCCTTGGGCCACTCTTACTTCTGATTTACATTAATGATCTACCAAATGTTTGCTCTCAAGTTGATGTTTATCTCTTTGCCGACGACACTAATATATGTGGATTGAACTGTTCGAGTGAAGAAATCCAATCCGACCTTCTAAAGATAACGAAGTGGCTAAATGCAAAGAAACTAAAGCTTAACATCTCTAAAACCTTTCAATTGAATACAAAAACAAGTGCTTCCAGTCATCAGTTCAAAATTGAATCTGATTATTCTGTTATGAAAAATAAATGTAAATATCTTGTTATAACAGTTGATTCAACATTTCGCTACCGGTCGCATATAAAATTGGGTGTTGCAAGACTAAGTAGGCAATGCGGGATAATCTCCAAGCTAAGGCACTTTGTTCCACGTTTCCAGTTACTTGAATACTATAAAAGCGTAATAAATCCAATTATGCAGTACGCCATATTGGTTTATGGATGCTGCATTTTTCTTTCTTTAGTTGTAGTGCATCAGCTGCAGAAAAAAAACTTATTGACTTTTTTTCGGAAACGCCACGATCATAGTAATGATTTGTTCATTGGTAACAAAATTTTAACGGTCTTTGAATTACATATTTATGAGCTTCTGAAATTTCTGAAATCTTTAAACAGGCTTCATACAGAAAAGTATTTGAATGATAATTTTCAGTTGGAAAGATCAGGTGTAACCACTAGACGTGCATCTCTAAGGTTACTTAAAATCCCAAACTCGAAAACCAAAATGAAGCAAAACTCAACTCGTCACCGTGCCTCTCTTCTGTTTAATTTGCTAAAAATGCAAATTCTTCTCCCAGAAGATAGGATTAACGCAAGCATGAGGCAGGTTTCCTATATTTATCAATTAAACGATTCTTACATACTTGCGAACAATGAGCTTGTTCGAAAAATCTTTTTCGATGATTACAGGTGAACTAAAGCTCTTACTAAATCTCTTAATTTTTTGCTGAATTCTACTTCAAAATTTTTGCGGTGCCTTCTGCGAAGGCACCGCGGGCTCATTTTCGCACCCAAAAGTTCAAATTTTTCATGTCTTAATATAGTTTTTGAAAATTATTCTTTCAGAAACTGAAAGTAGCAATATGAACTTTTTCTGTCAAATGGGGCAATAGAGCAAGTACAGTATTTAGTGCTCTTAGCAGTAGGAGGATGCTAAGGTTGGTCGGTCTCTCTCTCTCTCTCCCTCTCTCTCCTCTCTCTCTTCTCTCTCTCTTCTCTCTCTCTTCTCTCTCTCTTCTCTCTCTCTTCTCTTCTCTTCTCTCTCTCTCTCTCTCTCAGCAATAAGAATTCCGCCCAACTCATATCAATTAGAATGAAATTTTAATGCTAGACCTCTAGAAAATGTCGAAAAAGCCTTTTGATTGTTTGACGCAGAAAAAACACAGTTGGAGGCCCCTCAGAAACGAACAAAATCAAACGACTCAAATATTCAACAATAAATTCTGAGAAAAGGAATAATCACATCCTCTGAACTGTTTGAAGAACATTAAACATTAACATCAGAACAAAAATTACTTCAAACTTCCTTAGCAGTTTTACTTTAACAAAATTACTTTAAAATTCCTTAGCAAATTCTCTACTGTGTCACTTTCCAAACAAAATTACTTTACACTTCCTAAGCAAATTCTCTACTGTGTCACTCTTTCAACATAAGGATTTGCAAAGCAATGCTTAATACAATTCATTCAATGTTGACTTAACACGCAATAAAGACAATACACCAAAACACTCAATACCTGGACAAGGACAGAAAAAACTAGTCATACATGAAAAAAACGAAAATCCAGTTTCACAGAAAATCTTTTTTTTCAGACCAGTCACTGTGTGCCAGGAATAATACCAAGAATCGCAAAAAAAAACAAAATAGATCTTAAAAAGGTTCTATTTATTTCAGTAGAAAATGCCGTATGGAAGTTGCTGAAGCACACAGTGTCCCAGAAATCAAATCGAACAAAATAATAGGCAGATAACTTCAAAAATAGAAAAAATTGACTATTTATAGTTTTATCGCAAAATATCCTATATCAAAATATAGCCGGCAGACTGCCCGAAAATAGCCGCCCTTGACCTCTAACAGAGGTTGTGATTGAAACAGTTTAAAAATTGACGTAAAAGTTCTAATTAGGTCTGCAATTTCATTAGATTTTTAACACATGTTGAAATCAACTTTTAAATTCCGGACAAGCTTAATACTAATACCAGTTTACTCTAGGCAACTTTGTTAACTTATCGCAATAAATCTTTAATCATTAAATCTTAGTGAGTTTGAATGATTTCCGTTTATTTTGATTTCACTTTTTGACCTCAAACATATTTGCGTAGATTTGCTGATTAATTCTAAATTCCATTCATTTGAATCAGAGATTGAGGTGCGTCAAACGAGAAGTCAAACATGAAAGAGGTGACCCAAGTAAAATGAGAAAAAAGTAAAACTAGTTTCAAATTATAGCAGGACAATGAGAAAAATGTTACAGTTAAGTGTACCATACAAGTAACACACTAGTATACCATAAGTTACACGCATATGAGACTAAGTTTTGGTCGCGCTCAATCAGAGGCTTCCATAGTGAACACATTTTCAGTTCGCCATTCTATATTGATAATTAACACTGAATGGCACCTCGTTTAAATTGCTGAGAAATTCAAAAGCGAAAAGCCATAAAGTTCAGCATTGAGTAGGTTAATGATTATACACTATGGTACCAAAAAGCTCCGTACACCTGAAGATTTTTAAAAAGCAATACAAACAAAAAATTAACATTTTGAGTTCAATTTTTGTTCTCTAATAACGCGTCATTACACCTTTAGCTTTTTTAACGTCTAAAAGACGTTAGCTTTTTTAACGATGATTTTGTATAGTCTTCATACAGGTTTCTCAAGAAGTCTGCGTCAATGTCATTCCAATTTTTATACTTTTTCTTCCAAAATTTCACAATAAACTGTCGTTTCCATAACCGTTGCTCCAAAATCGTCTCAAATTTTCAATAGGATTCAGATTTCCTATTCAAATTTCCAAATAACCGACAGCGTTTAGCTTGTTTGGACACTTAACAAATTTCCGTCCATCTGATCGTATTGCACCCCAAAAAATAAATTATTGTTTGTCCGAACTCAAATGTTTTGTGTGTTTTCTTTCAAGAAATCTCGTTACATTTCTTCGAAAAAGTAACAATTCCGTTGCCGATGCGAACCCTTGTTTCATCAGTAAAAACAACATTCTGCCAGAAAAGAAACACTTTTTGGATATATTTATACACCATTTTGAACGCAAACACTTGCTTTTCTTCTTCAAAATGACTTTATTTTGCAGCATTTCATGAAAAAACGCCATATTTTTTGAGAATTCGTCTAACTGTACCTCTAGAAATTGTATCGTAGCAAAAGAAAGCGTCACGAGCCACTCTAATGCTCTCCAGAAAGTTTTTGGGACCTTTCAAAACATCAGTACCTAACTTTTTTTACTGATTTTTTTGACAATTTTGTTGGTCTTCCGCTCGATTTTTGGGACTCCAAACGGTTATTTTTCAGGTAACGTTTGTATGCATGCTATTCACTGGATCTTGATTTTGAGTTCAGTTGCTTTTGAATTTAATACCATGAAAATCCGACATCTCGTACCGTAACAACTTGGCAAACAATGGAAGAACAAAGCGGTTTAGCCAACTTCTAAATTTCACACTTTTTTCACGCCTTAGCGCAAATTATGCTTATATAGCACGAATCGTGCTTTAAAAGCAGCAATCGTGCTGTACGAAGATTTTTGGTACCATAGTGTACAATTAATCAATTGGCAAATTTCTGACTCAAAGACAACTTCCTACAATAGTAATCAAATAACTTCAGATTTTATCAGGAAATTTTGACTAGAGTATTTTAGCTCCGAGTTTGAGATACTGACCTTTTTGTCTTCAATTCTGAGTAAATAAGAAACGAAATCATAGCCGGGAGACTGCCGGAATAGCTGCGAAAGAATAGACTTGCGTGCCGAATGATAGAGATAGAAACAGATACTGATGTAAGTTGAAAAAGTTATCGACGGCGCTAAAAACCTATGCAAAAAAAATTAGGCGATTAATCAAAAAAAGATTGTTAAAATTCATTTCCCCAAAGGCCTTTCTATTAGGAACCTTTATTACACATATGAGTTCCTTCGACCTTAAACCAATTCAAAATAAACTTAAATTTTAAAGCGCAAAAGTCATTTTATTGTGTGAGGTAAGTAACTTATGATCAAAATCTAATTAAGCAAAACACTTTTGCTAGAGATAGTGAGAAATGACGTCACACGAGCAAAATCCGTTAGTGAGAGGAAGAAGTCATTCAGAAAATTTGACTCTCAGCTTTGCTGTGTGATTAAATGAAAAACGAAAAAAGAGCGTCAGACGACGAAACAAAAAAAAACATAACAGGACAAGTCCTGACGTACAATTCAAAGAATTTTCATTGAATAAACAAAAACCCAGACCTAGAACAGACTGTGAGTGAATTGGAAAAACCATTTCAGAAAATCAGATCGAAAACTTTTTTTTGTAAGTAAAAAGTCAATGTCAAAATGCAAAACAAACAAAAAAACCACTAGCGAGAAATGGAAATTTGGTTCAAACAAAAAATTAGGCCTAGAATGAACTATGAATGGATTAGGAAAACCATTTACAAAAAAATCCAACTATAAAATCGAAAAACAGTAAAAATCAAAGTGAAATTGCCACATGAGAACAAAAAACCATTAGCGAGAGAGCGAATTTTTCTTCAAACACCGTTTTCTCACTACTTTACAATTAAAGTAAATAAAATTTTCACGCCGCAAAACCACTCGCTTTTTCGCTCCACTTCCTGTTTCGGCGTGACCAAAATCACTACTCCAATTGGACTTCAAAAATCATGAAAATGTGTGAACAGATCTTAAAAAAAGACAGCGCCCCAATACAATTCAAACTCTTTGAATTGTAAAAACCCAAGAGCACCGCAATAAAGCTCCACTCAGCTAACAGCTTTGCAGCTATAAAAACTACTTTCTATAAAAAAAAATCTTGAGATTTAGTTACGAAGCTCAAACAAAGTTACTAAATCACACTAAGTCGTCCTTAGGCGGTCACAATGGAAAATAGGCTTCAGTTTTTTTCACTTTTTCAAAATTTATTAACCTTAGTTCTTTAATGATGAGAGGGGAATGTGCTTATGAGCTCCCTCTTTTCATTCCTACAAGGATCTCTCGTTCTTTCATCTGACAATCGCCACAGTACCAGCACGGAAACCACTATTTTGCCCAACTATTGGTCAATATTTTAGTTTTACAGGAAAGCGTTCCAAACCTAGCTATGCAAACCTTTCATTTTGCCTCTTGCTGTCGGATCCGTTCATTCCGAGATATCGGGCATTTTTTCCCATTTTGGCCCAGTATTTACTCTTTGCCTTTCCTCCCCCAGTAGTGCCATTAGTGGGTGACAAGTAGTCGTAGTCCAGATCGCCAACTCCGCTGTCAGCTCCAAAGCCATTGTCCACACTGGGAAAGTACTTCTCAACAAGTGCTTGAAAGACGCCCCTGAACAGATTCAAAGAATATGTTAAATGACATTTTACTCAAATTCAAAATGCCCAAATACCAACAGTCCGATTGTTAATTTGGCAGATGTATGATTTTGGCTAGATTTTTCAAGAATGTCGGGACCACTTAAGAATCAGCAATTATCCTCTGCTGCTAGTTTTGCAATAAAACAAATTTATGAACACTCAGATTCTCTCCGGGATAGAAATCACCCTCTGCACATGGTTTGTCGTTTTCAACGATCTTTTTGAAAGAAAAAACGAATGGGTACTGTTTTTTGAGTTGGTAAAACACTTATATAAGCACATTGATTATTATGACATTGACGAATCTGTTTGAGGGGAGGTAATAGATTTATCAAAATGTCCCTCAAAATCAAACGAGACCAAGTTGTGCGTGAAGTGGAACTCACTTGGCAGTAGAAACGAAGTCTTCCAAGCCCTCGTTATTAGCGCCCGCAGCTGTACCCCCTCCCATCGCCTCAATCTGCTCCAGAGTCCGCGCCTCACCAGTGCTTTGAAGCCCTATCACCACACACTTGCCGTTCTTCAAGCCCTGAACACAGAAACAAATGTCAAGAACGAGTCAAGTCAGCATTTAAGTATTGGTTGGTGACGTGACTTCTCTATTTTTGATAGTTTAAAAACCAAATTAATAGGTAGATAAACAAATACGTTTCATTATTTAGCATTCAATGCTGTGAAAAATCACATTGCCATCTTCCTCTCCAGATGAGAAGAGAAAACACAAGATTTGAAACATCAATCAAAACATTTTCAGTATTTCAGACTCAACACCAAAAAAGTTTCGATTATTAAGAAAACGAAAATGAAATCCCTGAAGGTGTGAAAATGACTTTTATACTGTGGTATCGATTTCAGTGGGTTACATGTCAAAACAGTATCGACAAAAAATCTTTTCCACAAAAAACCAAATTACAAAATGAGCGAATTGGACGAAAAACGGTTATCCATCTGCTCCATTCTGTCAAACCCACTTTTCAAAGTCGAAAGTTATTAACTGAACGCAGCGCATGGTGAAAAACACTTCAATCGGTAAACAAAAAACTGTTCTTTGTGACCGCTTTTCTCACTTTCGCTTTTAGGTCAAAATGCAGGATGAACAAAACAAATTCCTTTTAAAAAACAAAAAAAGACCAAAAGAAAACCAATACTCAATTTCAAGTCGTTAAAAAGACCGATAGAAATCAATACTCTTTTTCGAGTCGCATAAAAACAAGAACACCGCAATATAGCTAAGCTCAGCTTACGGCTTCGCAGCTATTAACAATTTCAGCGCTCGTTTTGCGCCCAATAAGCTGAATTAACTCTGACCGTATTTACACGAGATTCAACATAGCTTCCAGGTTGTGGCAAAAAATAGGCGATATGTTCGCTTGACGGGTAGTCTCAGAATACCAAGGTTTCTGCAAATTGCGTTCATGTGTTACCGATTTAGACATAAGCACTGTACTGTCGCCTTCAAATAACCTTCAATTCGAGAATCACTACGTTACTTTAGATCATCTCATCACATTAGGAAGTATTCAAAAAAAGTATTCACGCTAATGAACAAACAACTCCCTCAAAAAAGTGTAAAAATGACTTCACACAGCACGCAAGTTTGTCGAAAAATTTTATGACAACAAAAAGTTAATTTGAACTAAGCGTGGCGGCATGGCAGGAAAAGTTTCGAACCATTCAAAAACTCACAGACCAACTATTTTAACAAGCTCAAAATTGATTAAATTTGTTAGAAATCATTCCGCAGAAGCCTTTCTATTGGGACCTTTATTAAACATAAGAGTTCCTCTGACCTTATTTTTGAAAGTTAGAAACCAGATTTTAGAAAAAGAAAAATAATACGTTTCATTATTACGCATTCGAAGCTGTGCAAAGCACATTGCCATCCTCCTGTACAGATAAAAAATAAATAAACGAAGAGAAAACACCTCAAGGATTTGAAACAATTTCGCAGTATTTCAAAGACAACACCAATTTTTATCTTCAATTGTTAAGAAAACGAAATTGAGACCCTGAAGGTTTGAAAATGACTTTTACACATTGGTATCAACTTCAGTGGGTTACATATCAAAAAGGTATCGACGTGAAATCCTTTTCACAAAATCAGAGTACGAAATGGACGAATCGCACGAAAAAACGATAAAAACGATTATCCATGTGCTCAAATCTCTAAAAAAAAACACTTTTCAAAGTCAAAAAATAATTCACTGAACGCAGGGCATGATGAAAAAAACTTCTTTCGCTAAACAAAAGTCTGTTAATTGTGACTGCTTTTCTACTTTAGCTTTTATGTCAAAATGCCGCATAACAAAACAAAATCCTTCAAAACAAAAGACCAATAGAAGAAATCCCGAAACGACTCCAAAGTCAGATCCAGAAAAAATTAACCTGAAAAATCGGGAAAATTCTATTTATTTTCCATGTGGGACAAGTACGAATATATAGAAAAACCCTTTGCTTCCTACAATGAAAGCGAGTTATTCAACCACAAAACATCAGCCAAGTCTTAATGAGCTCAAACATCTCTTTCAAAAGGAGAAAATATGAGAGCAAAATTGTAAAATTTCCCAATTTTGTTTGTCAAATTTCATAGAAATGGACAACTTGTAGCAAACAAAACTTGCATCCATTATAGTAAATAGACCCTACAGGCATGGGGAGTTATTTCAATTACCAATAAATTCAAAACCATATAATGGGCCAAAAATCGCAAAAAGAAAAAAAAATCAGCAATATAGTCGACAAAATCTTCAAATTAGTCACCAAAAGACAAACGAAACAATATAATTCAAGGGAACAAATTTGTTTAAAATCAAAACTATAACCCCACAAAGATTGGTAGAAGTAATTATCAGTCAAAATGTTGAAAAGGCATTTCACGCAAATTCTCACCGCACTGTCAAATGAAATCAATTGCAACTGAAATAAAAATCTAAGAGAGCTAAAATCATTATTTTATAACAACTGATAAAAGGAGAGCTGATGCTAGAATTCGGAGAATAAGGACAGAAAGAAAGACAAAGAAACAAAAAAACAGTTCTTGATTTTTGAAAGCTTAAAGTCAAATTAAAAAAAAATAAAGTAGAAAAACAAATACACTTTACTATTTAGCATAAAACTATATATAGCTATCCTCCTATATAGATTAAAACGTAGAAACATAGTTCAAGGATTGGAAACAATTCAGAAAAATTTCAAAAAATGTCAAAATTTTCAAAATTGCATTTAAAAATTTTTTTGCAGAATCTCAAATACTGAACGCAACAAAATCATTCAATTACTCGGAAAAGAAAATTAGAATCCCTGACAGTGCACAAAAAGACTTATTCTAAAAATTTAATAAACAAAAATCAGGAAAATTAGACATAAAAATGTCAAAATCCGGCACGCATGTGTACAATTCTATAAAAACACCTCACTTTTTCAAAGAGGCATTCAATTCATGAAAAATCTAAGGTAAACTGCCATATGCACTGATTTTAAAAACGTTTGAAAAAAATCCGCTTTAACGTCCAAAAATGAAACATAACCGACTAACGTCGGGCAAATTGCTCTCAAACGACCGGCGAGTTGGCTTCGTCAGCAGCTAGCCACGGTTTAGTGACCACGGTTTTGAGAGATATCAACAGTGATTTCCTAAAAAGAGCCTCTTAACTCATTTATGATAAAAACTTTTCTACTATGACTCATTGTTAATAAGAATCAGAGATGATTACATTACGCCACATAACAGCAGCTAAAGTGCGGCATCAACAAAGAGAGAAAGAGAGAGACAGAGAGGGAGAGAGTTAGAGAAAAACGTTTACGAGAAAAAGAATGAAAGGAAACCTAACACACAGAGAGAGAGAGAGAGAGAGAGAGAGACAGGAATATTTTCATGATGTGATTGGACTCTGCAACCTCTAGATAAGCCTTGTTAGGAAAAAAATCATATAGAAATTGAAAAAGACAAAATTGAAGAGAGAAGTTTCAAACTTCGCAGTAAAGTTCAAAACTATTTTTCGTCGCGAAAGTTCTGTCAAGTAACCCATCTCCGAGATTTAAAAAATTTTGTGGGCCAATAATAGTTTAACTCAAAAAAGGACAAAAAAACTAAAAAATTGCAAAATTTAACAGAATCTTCAAAAAATTCACGATATTTATATCTTAAGAAGCATTTCATTGTCTCAAGAGACTATCCGCTATCCCTATTCCAAGCCTGAAAAAGTTTCACACGCTCACAAAGATCCATACACATGGAACAGAGATTTTCCAAAAATATGAAAAATTTATCCAAAAATTACTAAAACTGGAGTCAAAAAACGTTGATCAACATCCTATCAACTCTAGAAACGATGCATCGGCTTATTATGAAACCTTGGAGGAGGTCCCTGGGCCTATGCTGACGTAAAAAAAATTCAAAAACATTGAAAAAATTGTAATTATTAAAAGAAATGCTTAAGTTCTTTATATTAAACTGTTGAAAAACATTTCATCACATCTAAAAACTATGCTGTAACATAATATCAAACCCTAAAGGAAATGCCGTGGCTCTTGAGGCTAAAGAAACCTGAACAATGACAAATAATTTCACAAAAACTTAAAAAAAATTGCAAGCTTTATTAAAAAGTGCTAAAACTTGTGATAATTAAAAGTTGAAAAATAATCCATGACCGACAAAAATTTCCCAGTAAACTAACATCAAACCCTAACGGTGGTTTTCTGACCGTTGAGGCTCAAAAAACCTGAATAATGACTATAAATGTCAAAAAAATGAAATGGCAAAAATTGTCAAAAAAGCTAAAATCGTGATGATAAAAGTTTGCAAGCCATCCCATTACGTTTGGAAATTCTACAGTAACATTTTTTCGAACCATAGAGGAAGTTGCTTTGCTCTTAAGGCTGAAAACAGATAAAAACGACAAACATTTTCAAAAAAACTTGAAAAAAGAAAGATCTATGAAAAAAATTACACAAATTTGCGCTATTAAAATGTTGAAAATTAATCCATGACCAACAAAAACTTTTCAGTAACTTAATATCAAACCCAAACGGAGGTTTTATGACCGTTGAGGCTCAAAAAACCTGAATAATGACTATAAATGTCAATAACTGGAAAAATTGCAAAAATTGTCAAAAACAAGCAAAAATTCTCAATGTTAAAAACTTGCAAGATATTCCAGAAACGATGCAGCTGCTAATTATGAAACCTTGGAGGTCCCAGGGCCTCTGGTGCCGGAAAAAATTCAAAAACATTGAAAAACTAATTATTAAAAAAAATGCTAAAGTTCTTTATATTAAACTGTTGAAAAACATTCCATCACATCTAAAAACTATGCTGTAACATATTGTCAAACGTTAAAGGAAATGCCGTGGCTCTTGAGGCTAAAGAAACCTAAACAATGACAAATAATTTCACAAAAACTTAAAAAATTGCAAGCTTTATTAAAAAAATGCTAAAACTCTTGTGATATTAAAAAGTTGAAAATTAATCCATGACCGACAAAAATTTTCCAGTAACTTAATATCAAACCCAAACGGAGGTTTTCTGACCGTTGAGGCTCAAAAAACCTGAATAAAGACTATAAATGTCGAAAAAATTAAATGGCAAAAATTGTCAAAAAAAAACTAAAATCGTGATAAAATTTTGCAAGCCATCCCATGTCGTCTAGAAATTTTACAGTAACTTCTTTTTCAAACCATAGAGGAGGTTCCTTTGCTCTGGAGGCTGAAAACAGCTAAAAATGACAAACATTTTCAAAAAACTTGAAAAAAAAAATATTTATAAAAAAAAATTACACAAATTTGCGCTATTAAAAAGTTGAAAATTAATCCACGACCAATAAAAAGTTTTCAGCAAGTTAATATCAAACCCAAACGGAGGTTTTATGACCGTTAAGGCTCAAAAAACCTGAATAATGACTATAAATATAAATAAATGGAAAAAAATTGCAAAAAATGTTAAAAACTTGCAAGATATTCCATTTAGTCTAAAAAATACAGAAACCTATTTTTAAACTCTAAAGGAGGTTTCTTAGCTCTTGAGGTTAAAAAGACCTAAAAAAAAGAATTTTCAAAAAGCAAAAGTTTTCTCAAAAAATTGCTAAGATTTCTAAGATTAAAAAGTTTAAAAACTATTCCATCGCCAATAAAAATTTGTCAGTAATTTATTATTAAACCTCAGGATGTTTTCTGGCCCCTAGGTCTGGAAAAACCTGAACAAGGAAAAATAAGTGACAAACAATTTGAAAAAATTGCTTAAACTCTCAAAATAATTCCTGATGTTAAAATGCTGAAACCATTCAATTACCACTAGAAACTATCCAGTAACCTCTTACTAAAACCTAGAGGGGGTTCCTTGACACCTAGGTCTGATAAAAATCAAAAAAGTTTAAAACCTTCCAAAAAGCTTGAAAAAATTGCAAAATAGTATACATTTTAAGCGAGCGGTTGTTCGTCAGTAGCTAGCCACGGGGGGCACCGGGGGCTGATAGGGATGGGGTGCGCACCGAGGGCTGATGGGTGGGCTGGGGGTAGCATTGCGTTGGGGGTGGGTGCAATTGTGGGGGTGGTCAACATAGTGGGGGTGTCTTCAAACTCTAAGAACCGCCCTACAGACCATAAGTATAAGTATAAGTTACCAAAACAGCTTGAGCTAAAACAGAGCTGAAAGGCTCTAGGAGCACTTAATGCCCGCTCGGCGCTACCTGTTTATCCCGCTTTTGAGAACGAAAAGTCAAAAGCGTCAGACGAAAAATCGGTCAAGCGAAAAATCGCATAAAAAAGACTGACAGGACTAATATAATTGCTACAAACTTTGTTTGAGAGCAATTAAAAACTTTAAAAAAGCTAAAAATGAACTAAAAAATTGGAAATTACGATGCGTTTACAATATAAAACGCTTCATTAGACTCTCAGGGGTTCATATATTAAAACAGCCTCAATAAAAAATTATTCTAACAACTGGGCCAATTGGACAAAAAATGGAGAAAAAAGTTATCGATGTTCTGCCAAAAAACACTTCAAATTACGAAATTAAAATGAAAAAAGGCAAAAAATAACTTAAAAAAATCAAGAAATATGAGCCAATTTTGAACTTGAAACGCATTTTCAGGCTCTGCAAAACACTGGTATCAAAGGCCTATGATTACATTTCAAAATAGCATCCAATAAAAATTATTTCTACAAAAAAAACCAAATTACAAACAAAAAACTGGGCCAATTATAAAAAAACGGTTATCCATATGTGCCATTCTGTCAAAAACTACTTTTCAAAGTAAAAAAAAATCACTAAACGCAGCGCATGATCAAAACGCTATCGCTCAGAAAAATTAGTTCATACGGCAATTTTACTCACTTTCGCTTTTCGGTCAAGACAGCGAATACTACTTCCGGTAATGAACGCATGCTACCTGAATGAATGCTACTTCCGGTAAAAAAAAACATAGGAAAATCAATACTCCTCTTCGAGTCGTAAAAACCAAGAACACCGCAATATAGCTAAGCTCATGTTACCGCTTTGCAGCTATAATCAAACAATTTTAGCGCTCGTTTTCGCCAATATCTGACTGTTTTTACAACTTGAACCCATTAACGGAAGAATTGCTCTTGAACGACAGGCGAGGCACTCTAATTCAGGGGCTGTATCCTAGATCAATTTTTCTTTATGGGTGCAAGAACAGTTGACCACGCCGTGATTCGAACCACGGACCTCCGGATCCCTTATCAGAAGCACTGACCACTCGGCTATCAGTCCCTGCTTTTTTCTATGCTGCAATCGTTTTTATCCTAGCAACAGGCTTTACCTCGGAGAAAACAATAGATCCATCAAAAATGAAGAACGAATTAATCTTATCACATTAAGAAGTAATCAAAAAGTTATTCACGTTAATGATCAAACAACTCGCTCCAAAAAGTGTAAAACATGACTTCACACAGCACGCAAAATTGTTGAAAAATTTAATGACTGAACAAAAACCTAATATGAACGAAGCGTGGAGGCCTGGCATGAAAAGTTTGCAACCATTCACAAACATGCCACTGACGAAACTGGACCTATAAATGACTAGAAATGGACTTTGAAAACAAAAACAGAAACTCGGTAAAACAGTAAAAACAAGTCAATTTTCAGCACGTGAAAAAATAACTATACTGACAGTTTAAACTTTACAAATCAAAACATAGCTGGCGGACTGCCAGAAAATAGCCGCAATAGATTCGTATATCGGCAGTCTAAAAAAACAGTAAAAAAGACAGACCAAAAAAATTCGTCTTTTCATTGAAGGCTGATCTGTTATATTTTGATTCAAAATCTGTATAAGTTATTGCTACCTCTATTAGCTGATCTCAAATAACCTTTATTTAGAGTGACACACACCCATTTGACCTTATCTCTTTGAATTAAAGTAAATAGAAGTCACTCTCAATGTGAGGAAGTCATTTTTGAGAGTGAGGTAAGTCAAGTGTGACCAAAAATTTAATCACGCGAATGAACCAAAAAAACTTGTTCCACTAAGAGCGAAAAATGACGCCACACATGCAATTCAGTTGAAATCGCATGAACGAACGAACAAAAAGTGACTGACGTCATATGGTCGTAACAAAAATTATGACGGCGAAACAAAAAAAACATAGCCGGAAGAACTCCGGAAACGACTCGAAGGAGAAAACTGACCATACATATGACTAAACAACTAGAACAACTATTGAGAACCCTGATCATCCACAAATGCTATAAAAAATTAAGCAAGAATGGAAACGGCATTCAAAAACAAAGTTTTTTTTAATAGTTCAAGGAAACATAAAACCAAATAAAGTTCCTTTGCAATTAGTGCAATGAAAAGCTCACAAAACAATGAGCAAGTAATAAGCTAAGAAACTTGTCTAAGATTACAGAGGTGGCGGATCCACCCGGAGAGCTGGCAACCAAGTATCGCACCTAATAATATAAACACTGTTAAACTATATTACATATATTTATATTCCTGATGGAATGAACTTATATTCCTTTGTTGCTATGTAAATGTTGAGTATCACCAATAGGTGATAACCATATTGTAAACTTGAGTGACAGCTTTGTTAAACATTGTTACCACAAGTGCCAACTGGTACTTCGTCTAAATCACGTAGAGCGTGAAAGCTAAACTGCAGTTCTGCCTAAAGCTAAACGAGAAAGAGTTGATAATTCAAGCTTCGTACTTGCTCTTTTGTTATCGAAAGTTATTCTATACGACATGGCGCAGTCAGTAATGGCAAGATCTCCCCTTGGAGTTAACTTCTTCTGGGACAAAGGTCACCAACCAGAACTAGACTGGGACAAATGGATATCAACTGTGAAACTAGCGATCATGGTAAAGGACAACATTCAAGTAGAAACACTACTACAACCCAAACCAGAAATTGAGGAGTTAGATTATCCAGCACAACCACACTATGAACCAGCACAAGCAGATGAAATCACGGCCGAAAGAAGGCAACGTGAACAACGTAATCAAAAAAGAAGAACCGACTGGCAAAACGATTGCAAAGCAATCGAAGATAAAGGACCAATGGTAGATAATATCCCATGGTATGACGCAGACAATAAAGCAAAAAGCTTAATTTATCTATCTCTAGGAGCACAAGCCACAAACATATTCCATCAAAGATTTCCACACACGGACCTACAAAAATGCACCACAGACGCACTAGTTGAACAATTAAAGGAATCATTCACACAAACAAGAAACGAAACATTTGACAGATTTCAGTTTTTCAGATGTCAACAAAAAGAAGGAGAATCACTCGAAGTATTCCACTCGCGAATAAAAAAGCATGCAGCACTATGCAACTGGGAACATCTCGAAGAAAGCATGGTGAAAAGTATATTCATCCAAGGAATGCGAAATCAACAAATCCAAATGGACTTACTATCAGAAGACAGAACACCCAGTGAAACATTAAACTATGCATTAGCAAGAGAACGAGGACAAGCTAACCAACAGAAAATGCACAACTCACAATCACCACACTCATCCACCTACAACGACAACCCATGGTTCGAAAAAATACAGTACATTAAGAGACAAAACAGAGTACCGATCCTACCAACCCCACAAACAGGACAAATACAAAATTGCAGGAGATGCGGAAACAAATTCCTCCCTGGCCATTTAAACACATGTCCCGCGAAGAACGAAGCCTGCAGAATATGCAAAAAGATCGGACATTTCGCAAAACTTTTCAGATCAGAGATGCCACCACGTAACACATTCAGACAACAACAAAGAACACAATCAATGAGTACAGGACTACAACCCCAAAACAAATACAACCAACTGGCACAAAGACATTCACAACAAAAAATAAGGAACATCAACGAAGAAACAGAAACGGAAGAACGAACAGAAACAGAAGAAACAATCGACCCAGAATCGACGTGTTATATAAGAGAGATGATGGAGGACTGGCAAAACGTCATTTTCATCAAAACGATCAACTTCACAAATGAGAAAGTATCAGACGTAAACAAAACAAACAGAGGAGAATTCTGGATAAAGACAAAAACAAACAACCAGAAAATATTCTGGTTGGCAGATACAGGAAGCCCACGTAGCTTCATGAACATAGACACAGCACAGAGATTACTGGCAAATGGAAAGACAACCATCAAACAGCCGAACAAATCGATTGGAGAATTCCGATGCTTCAATAACAACAAAATCGATATAATCGGCACCATCCAAGTGGATATCACATCAGGGTCATCCACCGCCAAAAACTGTACAATACTACTGGTCAACAACAACACCATCAACATCATGGGGAGAGACATCATGGACCAACTCGGCCTACGCCTAACCATGACAACAACAAATAAAGGTGAGAATAATTTATTCAACATATCAAACACACATCAACGAATAACCAAATGGATATTTAATAAATACCCCCACTTATGTACACGTTTGGGAAGATCAAAAAACCACGTGGCAAAATCAACATTTAAAAAAGAATTCCACCCGACACAACACAAAGGACGAAGAATCCCGTTACACCTAACAGAAAAAGTCGAGAGAGAACTCAAAAATATAATCGACGAAAAACAGATCCAAAAACTAACAAAATGCTCGGATGAACACTTCATAAGTCCAGTAGTCATCACAGTAAAATCAGATCAATCAATCAAAATTGCACTAGACTCAAAGATATTAAACGACGCAATACACAAAAATAAATACCAAATGCAAAGCATAGACCACCTAATGGAAAAAATAAGTATGAGGATATCAGAATTAAAAACACAAGAAGGAAAATTATATTTCAGCAAAATTGATCTAAAATACGCATACAGCCAGTTACCTCTCCACCCGGAGACAAAAAGCACTGTAACTTTAACATATTAGGAGGCAACGCTACAGGCACATACAAGTTTTTAAATGGATTCTATGGCTTAACAGACCTACCAGCAACCTTCCAAAAAATGATGGACACAACGCTAGACGGACTAGACTCAATAAACGTATTTTTAGATGATAATAGTTATTACAAAAGGCACAATAGAAAAACACGAAAAAGAAATTGATAAAACACTAAATAGACTAAATGAAGAAAACCTAGCAATTAGCTTACACAAATGCGAATTCGGCCTAAACGAAATCACTTGGCTAGATTACAAAATAAACGCCGAAGGAATAAAGCCAACCAAACGAAAAACGGACGCAATCATCCAACTGGATAACCCTAAAACACAACTACGATCATTCATGGGTAGCATTCACCACCTAATCAAATTCATACCAAAACTGGCAACACTATCAGCACCAATAAGACCACTACTATCATCATCAACATCAAAAAAAAAACTGGAATGGAACGAAAAACACTCAGCCGCATTCAACATAAAAAATGCAATCAAAAACATAATAGAACAAAAACACTTCAACATAAACGAAACGCGAGTTAAGTGCGACGCTAGCAAAGAAGGATTAGGGGCATGCCTAGAACAAAAAGAAAACAATAATTGGCATCCCATCGCATACGCCAGTAGGTTCCTAAACAAAAATGAACAACGATACAGTATAAACGAACTCGAACTATTAGCAGTCGTTTGGTCTCTGGAACATTTTAAATACTACTTGTATTGATCACACTTTACCCTCCAAACAGACCACCAAGCATTATTATCCGCACTAAAAAATAATAGAGGAAACAAAACGTATCAAAGCCGACTAACAAGATGGGTCGACAGATTATTACCATTCCACTTCAAAGTCGAACATATCGCAGGAAAGGACACGGGATTCGCGGACTATTTAAGCCGCCATCCTAACTCACCACCAACTGTTGAGAACATTAATGAAAACCATGTCATAAATAAAATAACATCGCTAAAATACGCTCTTTTAACGCAACAAAGAAAATTAGCCAATCAGAATGCTCGAAAAACTAGAGCACAAAATGACGTCAAAAACCATTCCAATCGGAACGAACAAAAGCAACACGCTTTTTGCCAAATTATCGCTAACAATCAGTCGCTACTTATTAAGCCTTCTTTATTAACAAACTTTCAAAATAACAACTCAAAACAACACAACCACTATCGTCCAAAACAAATTACACAAAACTCATCCACATCGAAAGTATACATTACAACAAGAAGAAGACCAGATCTGGACACAAACACCATACCCATAACAAAACGACACAGAGCACAAAACAAAAAGAAGATGGACACACCACACAATCCCACAGAAACAAACACAAACACGATAGCAACACAGACAGAGGAAACAAACAACACAGGACTAGGACGCACCCCACTCAATACAATACAACATTTAAACCCATTCGCAAACACAAACAACGAACAGTTACCAGATTACCTCACCAATTTACATAAAGTCCTAGGAGAGGAATTCATTGCAGAGGCCACCAGAGCAGACCCCCAGAGCCGAAGCCTACTACAGATAAAACAGGACAAAGACTGGACAACACTAAAACATTTTAGCCGGTACTGGCATTCATTGAAACGCGACCTAGGAGTGACACCAACGGGATGCATCCTCTACGACGGTAAACTGTTCATACCAACACAGCTACGAAAACCAATTATGAACGCCATACATAGAAAACATCCAGGACAAACCGGGATGATGCATCTTGCAAACCTCATTTGGTTCCCGCGAATACACCGGGAAATCGTCACCCTCACGCAAAATTGCCAACCGTGCACTAAGATAGGTAAGAATCTAAAACCACTCATACCCAAAAACAAAATATCAGAACTACCACCATTAGTAGAACCTAATGAAGAAGTCCAATTGGACTTTGCCGGTCCAATAATTGATGAACAATACAAAGAATCATATATACTAGCATCAGTAGATAGATACTCAAGATACCCCCACGCAAAAGTATACCATAATTGCGACGCAGAAACCGCCATCAGTTATCTCAATCAGTACATAAAATTCCACGGGATCCCCAGAAACATAAGGTGCGACCAAGCACAAGCATTTAAGTCTCGACAATTTGAAATATTCTGTAAAAACAACATAAAATTAATACTAGCTCCAGTGGGAGATCACAGAGCCACGGGAATGATAGAGCGCCTAATACAAACAATTAAAAGACGCCTATCAGCAATAAATAGCGACACCAACTGGTCACAAGTAACACTCGCAGACAAAGTAGCAGAAATAATACAAGAAATCAAACTAATCCCAAACACAACAACAAAAATAGCACCATACACAGCACACTTCGGAAGAAAAGTTAATACACAACTTTCAAACATAACAACAAAACCATCGCAAAACAATATGTCATACAAAAACATTTCTATTTAGACAAGAGGAGAGGCCTCAAACAACCCATGCTGAACGCAGAATCCATCTGGAACATCGAGACCGACTCGGAACCCGAGCTCGATATCAGATTTAATGAAGACACCCCCGGACGAAGATTCTGGTTCAGACAACTCCACACTCCAGAATGTCAAGAAAAAAGCAGCCAAACGTAAGCACATATCACCTATTAAGATTATACCAGATAAACTAACACTAACTTTCGGGGATAAAACCACCACCATCACTAAAACAAAAAGCAAGTAGCACGAAAAACACTAGCACGTAGATCACAAGAACCTCGAGGCACACTTAAACCACTATGGAACATAATACCAGATGGTACAATTACAAACTATTCCCCAACAACAATAACACTAGACACACACAACCGCAAAAACGTTGTAGTAAGAAAAAACGATTTAGCTATAGTTAACGAAACAAATCCAAGAGTAATGCACTTCGTAGCATGTAAAACTGTACGAGAATACAAAAGAAACCAAGAAAAAATAAAAGAATTTTTGTTAACAGAAAAGAAGAACCAAAAGAACCAATTCAGCAAGAAACTAACCGACCACACTCCCGAATCACAATTCCATATGGACCAACCAGGACCAAGCAGGGCACAAGAGAGCAAACTACAGAAGGACCAACCCGGCCCGAGCGGTTCACAAAGGACCCAACCAGCTAAAGCCCCCAAGCAGCCCAGACGAACAGGAACGGCTCCAACGAACCGTGCACACATACCCAACAAAGAATTTGAAATACGCTCAAAAGAGGCAGCTCTCGCACAAACGAAATTGGAAAAAGCGAAACAACGCCAAAAGGAGAAAGCAAGATCACCACTTATCCAACTGGACATGAAAAAACTGCAGCGAGACAAATCAGTGCAAATCATCAATCTCGCATCAGACTCATCACAAGAAAGCCCGCTACAAATCCTTACATCCAACAACCCTAACGCATTCATGTATGCACAACCGGAAAACAAGGACGATAGCCCATCAAAAGGAGAAGCGAAAATAGACAAGATAATAAAAAAAATCACAAACTCACCGAAAAAGGCGACAACAGAACCTGAAGAAGAACAAATCATAACGATTATCCCAGCTTCAACATCCACACCAATTGGAAATAACACAAAAGCACGACAACCCATCGACAACAAACAACCACCACAACAATTTGGTAACAGCGAAGACACGCAACAACAAAACATCGACAAACGAACAACGCAACCAACCGGTTCAAGCATGAGCACACAACAAAACAACATAGACCCTACATCAACACTACAAAGAGACAAAATAAACCCACCAGATCAATCAAACAAAGAATCAGTAGACCCACCAGAGGAACGCCAAGACACGAACACTGAAAGAGAAAACATCCATACGGAGGAACAAGAAGACGAGTATTCAGGAACAAGTTCCATATCGTCGCTCAACACGGCGGACATAGAAGCCCTAAACAAGATTTTTGATTAAAATCAAAAATCAAATCATCGAGGGAAGTGTGGTGGCGGATCCACCCGGAGAGCTGACAACCAAGTATCGCACCTAATAATATAAACACTGTTAAACTATATTACATATATTTATATTCCTGATGGAATGAACTTATATTCCTTTGTTGCTATGTAAATGTTGAGTATCACCAATAGGTGATAACCATATTGTAAACTTGAGTGACAGCTTTGTTAAACATTGTTACCACAAGTGCCAACTGGTACTTCGTCCAAATCACGTAGAGCGTGAAAGCTAAACTGCAGTTCTGCCTAAAGCTAAACGAGAAAGAGTTGATAATTCAAGCTTCGTACTTGCTCTTTTGTTATCGAAAGTTATTCTATACGACAATTACAAAAAAGAAAAACTGCAAAAATGTAAGAAAAATGGTTTAAAATTTTTCAATTTTTCTGTCAATTTCCCTAAGAAAAAAATGACTTATACCAAGAAAACCTTAGTCAATTGGCATCTGAATATTCCTTAAGTAACAAGCTTCTATTCAAATCCCACTTAAAGCATTTAAACACCTAAAGCATTTAAACAAAAAAACAGGCAAAAATTCATTAAATTTCGTCTAAAAATCCGCAAAACTGATCAAAAACCTCCAAATTAGCATCAAACTCAAATTAACTACTTTTTTCGCTCCGCTCTTCACTTTTGTTCAACACCAAAATTACTCCAATTTTTTTCACGCGTTTCATCTCCCGCTTCAAAAATCACTCCATTAAAATTGATTTAAAAAGGACTTCTCCAATACTCCTCTTCGAGTCATAAAAAACCAAGAGAAGGCCAATAATAGCCCCAGCTATCGCTGTGCGGCTATTAATAAAAAATTCACGTTGAAAAAATCGCTTTGCTTGTAAAGGCGAACAGCTCGTAAATTGCCGGCGAGCTGTTAGCTGCGGTAGCAGCCAGCTGGGGCTTAGTGATGAGAGCGATGGGCGTTGATTTGGAAGCGCTGAGCAAGGGGCTCCAAAACCCCAACTGGGTGATACTGAGAGGCGCTCAAGCTCTCAAGGTTCAGAACAGCTTTTCACAGCATAATGTCTTCTCAACATTTTTCCCGTTTTGACCACGAAAACCACCAGACAAAAAATCAATCAAGCTAAAGATCGCTTTAAAAAGACAGTAGGACTTATATAATGGCAACAAACTTCGTTTGAGAGCAATTAATAATAGCTCCAGTATCGCAGCTATTAAACATAACCGACTAAACGTCGTAAGAATTGCTCTTGAACGAATAGTGGGAGCTCTAATCAATTGCAGCCTGCTTCAGTCGGGGGGGGGGTAGGGAGGGAGAGGAAGCCTAAAAAACCACATAAGAGTTTAACATATACCACTAGTAAGATTTAAAGTAAAAAATGACACCAGTTTCGGCGCACTTTTCATTTGACTTTTAGTATTAAATTGCCGCCAATTGAGTTCAGCTGCTTGAAATTGTCATTGAGAGAGAAATTTAGATCACGCGAAAAGCAAAAAGTCAAGGGCGTAAAAGTCACTCGAAAAGTCAAAATTGTCAAGTCAAAGCATAAAAACATAGCCGGTAGAATACCGGAAATGACTCGAATCGTCGGTTAAAATAATCTTTACCCTAACTTAGACAAAATCAGAATGTCGAAAAAAACACCAACATAAAAAGCGTTAAAATTTTTTCAGTTCAGGGATGCGGGTAGGTGCTGGTGGGGGGGGGGGGTGTTGGTAGGTGGGGGCAGATAGGTGTTGGTGGGCGTGTAGGTAGGTGGGGTGGGGGGTAGGTAAGTTGCGGGGGGGAGGTAGGTAGGGGGCTAGGTATACGTTGGGGTTGGGGGTAGTTACGTTGGGGGGGGGGGGGGGTTAGGTACGTGGGGGGGTAGGTGGGGGTAGTTAGATGATGGGAGGGGTAGTTTGGGGGTAGGGTTAGGTGGGTGGGGGGCGTAAGTTGTAGTAGTGCTGGGGTATTTGGGGGGGGGGTGTAGTTGGGGTTAGCTAGCCGAAGGGAGGGATTAGGGGTAGGTGGGGGGTAAGTTGGTGGGGGTGCGGGGGCCGGGTTTGGTAGGTAGGTGTAGGGGGGGGGGGTAGAAATGTGGTAGGGGGTTTGTGCGGTGTAGTTTAGATTAGGGGTGACTTATATAGGAACAAAAACCTCAAAAAGGCCGCTTCACCTTTAGGTACGTTGCGGTTGGAAGGTGTAGGTACGTTGGGAGGCGGGCGTAGGTAAGTTGGGGGGGGGGGGGGGTGGGTACGAGGGGGTGGGGTATTTTTTTTTTGGGTGGGGGTAGGTAGTTAAATGGGATCAAATTTTCTCAAATTGACCTCTTCACCTTGAATTACAGGCTGTTACCAATTGTTTTACATTACAAACTAAGCTATTGTTAAAATCCAATGTTCGAAAACAGAAGTCAACAATCAAAAACGGAGGTAAAAGCTCGAATAGAAAGAAGTCAAAATCCAAGTCATAAACAATCTTGCTTTCTGCTAAAAACAACATAGCCGGTAGAATACCGGAAACGACTCGAATCGTCGTGCAAAATAATTTCTACCCTAACTTGGACAAAATCAGAATTTCTGAAAAAAACACTAGAAATAACAAACATAACCGACTAAACGTCGGAAGAATTGCTCTTGAACGACTAGTGGGAGCTCTAATAAATTGCAGCCTGCTTCAGTCGGGGGGGGGGGGCGCTAAAGGGGACTAAGAAGGTCTATAATGGGCTTCAAATAACCACATTAGAGGTTAAAAGTAAAAAATGACACCAGTTTCGGCGCACTTTTCATTTGACTTTTAGTATTAAATTGCCGCCAATTGAGTACAGCTGCTTGAAATTGTGATTGAGAGGGAATTTTAGATCACGGAAATGCAAAAAGTCCAGGGCGTAAAACTCGAAAAGTCAAAATTGTCAAGCGAAAATTTTGCATTAAAAAGACACACACTTTCAATAATTGCTATGAACTACGTTCAAGAGCAATTAAAAATAGTAGACCAATACAACATAAAAAGCGTTAAATTTTTCTCAGTTCAGGGATGCGGGTAGGTGCTGGTGGGGGGGGGGGTGTAGTAGGTGGGGTGGGGGTAGGTACGTTGCGGGGGGGGGGCTGGTAGGTGCGTGGGGGGGGGTAGGTAGTTAAATAGGATCAAATTTTCTCAAATTACCTCTTCACCTTGAATTACAGACTGATACCAATTGCTATGCATTACAAACTAAGCTATTGTTAAAGTCCAATGTTCGAAAACAGAAGCCAAAAATCAAAAACGGAGGTAAAAGCTCGAACAGAAAGAAGTCAAAATTCAAATCATGAACAAACTTGCTTTCTGCTAAAAAAAACCTGTAGAATCTAAATACTCCTCTTCGAGTCGTAAAAACCTGTAGAATCTCAATACTCCTCTTCGAGTCGTAATAAAAAGACACACACGTTTACAATAATTGCTATGAACTTCGTTCAAGAGCAATTAATAAACTTTTACGGGTTTCGAGTCAGAAAAACAAACACTGCAATCACATCTCATTGAAAGCTATTTTCGTCTTCAAGCAAACCAACATAGCACATGGATGATTTGATATATAAAGCAAGCATATAGAACAGTCGCTTTCAAATAACCACATTAGAGGTTAAAAGTAAAAAATGACACCAGTTTCGGCGCACTTTTCATTTGACTTTTAGTATTAAATTGCCGCCAATTGAGTTCAGCTGCTTGAAATTGTCATTGAGAGAGAAA
>NC_134475.1:14006724-14080558 GCF_964194025.1 Convolutriloba macropyga
TCTATTGGTAACTGTAAACTGTAACGAATAGTACCACTTTATTTAGGTTATAAAAACCAAAGTCAATGCATGAGCTTGTTCACGCAGATTACAGTGAGAAATTGTGAGAAATTAAAATTGTGAGAAATTGTTACAGAAACAAAGGAACTGTTTCTTCTTCTCCATGAATTAACTGTTTTGTTCTCATTAGCCTGTATCATCGAACTTCCGCTTCTTTTCCACTTAAATGAGGTTTGTCGGTTATTCTAAGAATTCATACTATTAAGAGGTGAGAGCATTACAATTAACTATATTCAAAACTGTTCAAATGGGGATGGGGGTAGGAAACAGATTCAAATCTGCTCTGACCTGTCGTGCAATGGTGACCACGTGTTTGACTTTCGAAGCGATACAGAGGTACTTGAAAAATCTCTGGTGAGATGACCAGAATTGTCCCCAGAGCATCTTGGCACAAGAGTAGCCCCCACTTCCCCGACCCGAGCTACCACCCGAGTTTGAAGAGCATTCTTCTTCGCTCAAGTACGACGCCGCCTTTGCAAAGTACTCGCGCGCTTTCACCCACTAAAATCGGAGAAAGAATTGGAAAACGCGCCACTATAACACACTGCCAAGCTTGAATTTAATTAAAAATTGTTGCACGCAATTTAATGAATTGTTTTATTACTAATATTGAAATGGCTTTGTTCAATTTTTTCAGCTCTTTAATCATCTCTTTCGTTCATCTTTTGCGCTCCCTATAAATGCCATTACAGCCTAGTCAAGCTGAAAAGGTAACTGTTATACTTAGTTCCAGCTGTATATCCTTATTCGATAAATTAATGCGCAACCTGATTATGATGGATAAAAAAAACCGATTAACGTCAGGAAAATTGCTCTCAAACGACCGGTGAGCATTTGGCTTTGGTAGTAGACAGCTGGGGCTTAGGGAGGCTAGGCTAGCATTAGGGGAGAACGTGAGCAGAGTGGGGGGTCAAGCGATGGGGGGTAGGGTTGTTGTAGAGCTGGACGAGACGGGGGGGGGGCAATCGCCAGATTGGAAGAGGGTGACGGGGTGAGTGTCGGTAGTGGGGGGGGGGGGGGGGGGTGGTTCAAATGATAAGAAACTTCGAAACTTCCTTCCCACTATAAATTTATGTCTCTTCAAAACAGTTTCGGTAAATCGCATACTTAGAGACTAGCAAGACGTAAGGCTCTAAGAGAGCTGCTCAGCCACTAAATGCCACCCGAGCGCTACCTGTTCATCTCGTTTTTGAGGACGAAAAGTTAAAAGGGTCAGACGAATGATCAATCAAGCAAAATATCGCATTGAAAAAAGCCTGCAGGACTAAAATAATTGCTGCAAACTTTGTTTGAGAGCATTAATAAATTCTTGTCGCCAATGTCCGTTTATAAATAGGTCCATATATCCATAGAATAGCACCACTTTCTTTTGATATCTTTCTAATAACATGATAATAACATAACTGACTGGCGTCGGGCAAAATTGCTCTCAAACGACCGGCAAGCGGTTGGCTTCGTCAGTAGCTAGCCACGGTTTAGTGAGGCTAGCTTTTAATTAATTGAAGAGGCGTTTGCAAAAAACTTTAAATTTCATCCAAAAATTACTGGTGCCAGGAAAAAATTCAAAACGATAAAAAAAACTTGCAAATATTTTTAAAAAGTGCTTAAATTCGTGATATTTTAAAATCTTGAAAACATTACATTACATCTATAAATTAGGCAGTAACATTATAAAACGCTATACGATTCTCCGTGGCTCTTGAGGCTAGAGAAACCTAAAAAAGCAGAAAAAATTTAAGTTTTATTAAAGAAAAACTGCTGAAACTTGTGATATTAAAATTGAAAATTAAAACATGTCCCACAAAAATTTTCAGGTAATTTATTATTAAACCATTGAGGCTCAAAAAACCTGAATGATTAAATGCCAAAAAATTGAAAATGGCAAAAATTGTCAAAAAATGCTAAAATTCGTGACGTTTCAAAATATTGCAATACATTCCATTTTATCTAGAAATTATACAGTAACCTATTTTCAAACCCTAGAGGTTGCTCCTTGGATCTTGAGGCTGAAAAAACCTAAAAAAAAAACAAAATTTTGAAAAAAAAGCAAGTTTCGAAACATTGCTAAAATTTGTGACATTAAAAAGTTTAAAAACTATTCCAAGGCCAATTAAAAATTTGTTAGTGACTTCTAATCAAACCACTTAGGAGCTTTTCTGGCCCCTGGGTTTGGAAGGAATTGAAAAAGGAAAAATAAGTGTCAAAAAAACTTCTAAAATTCGTGAGGTTTAAATGTTGAGACTATTCCATTACCACTAGAAACAATGCAGTAACCTATTATCAAAAAAAGAGAAAATTCCTTGCCACCTACTGCTGTTAAATATCAAAAAATGTGTAAAATGTTCAAAAAGTTTAAAAAAAATTGTGCAAAATAGTATAAATTTGCGTGCTCTAAGCGACATTAAAAAGTTGCAAACTATTTGACTAAAAATTTGTCATTGACTTATAATCAAACCCCATAGGAGCTTTTCTGGCCCCTGGGTTTGGAAGGAAGTGAATAAGGAAAAATAAGTGTCAAAAAATTTGAAACAGAGCTGGCAGATTGCCAGAAAATAGCCGCAATAGATTCGTAGATCGGCAGTCTAAAACATAAAAAAGACAGACCAAAAAAATTTGTCTTTTCATTGAAGGCTGATCTGTTATATTTTGACTACAAGTCTGTATATTTTATTGCTGCCTCTATTAGCTGATCTCGAATAACCTTCATTTAGAGTGACACACACCCATTTGACCTTATTAATTAACCTAATTAAAGTAAATAAAAGTCAATTTCAAAGTGAGGAAGTCATTTTTGAGAGTGAGGTAGGTCAAGTGTGACCAAAAATTTAATCACGCGCATGAACAAAAAAACTCGCTCCACTAAGAGCGAAATATGACGTCACACATGCAATTCAGTTGAAATTGCATGAACGAATGAACAAAAATTGGCTGTGACGTCATTTGGTCATAACAAAAATCATGACGACGAAATAAAAACAATCAAGAGAAGGCCAATAATAGCCCCAGCTATCGCTGTGCTGCTATTTAAAAAAATGCACGTTTTGTCAAAAAAAAATGCCAAAATTCGTGATTTAAAAATGTTGAAACTATTCCATTACCACTAGAAACTAAGCAGTAACCTATTGCAAAAACCTAGAGGAGGTTCCTTGCCACCTGATGCTGTTAAAAATCAAAAGTGTAAAATTTTCAAAAAGCTTGAAAAAAAATTGCAAAATAGCCAAATTTGCGTGTTTTAAGCGAGCGGTTGTTCCTCAGTAGCTAGACACGGGGGTGGGGCAACAATGTGGTGAGGGGGTAACAGCGCGGGGGTGGTGGCAATAGTAGGGGAGTCAACAGTGGGGGGTCTTCAACCTCTAAGAACCGCCCTTCACACCATAAGTAAAAATCTCCGAAACAGTTTGAGCTGAAAGACTCAGCGAGCACTTAATGCCCGCTTTGCGCTACCTGTTTATCCCGTTTTTGAGGACCAAAAGTCAAAAGCGTCAGATGAAAAATCTGTCAAGCGAAAAATCGCAAAAAAAAGATCCATAGGACTAATATAACTGCTACAAACTTCGTTTGAGAGCAATTAACCAGCTCAAGCTCAATGCCAGTCAAGTTTAATAGCTTGGATAATAGTACTAAAACACATCATCGAAAATCGGAGTAAATCTCAAAGCAGAAATTTAAACCCTATGTCTTTAATTTGTCCAGGTAAGGTCTAACCAAGGCAACTGAGTCGTTGTACATCTTCTCGAATTCTGCAGAAAGAGGTACTTCCTCAATTTTGAAACTCACTCCAGTAGAATAGCACCACTTTTTGATATCTTTCTAATAACATGATAATAACATAACTGACTGGCGTCGGGCAAATTGCTCTCAAACGACCGGCGAGCGGTTGGCTTCGTCAGTAGCTAGCCACGGTTTAGTGAGGCTAGCTTTTAATTAATTGAAGGGGCGTTTGCAAAAAACTTTAAATTTCATCCAAAAATTACTGGTGCCAGGAAAAAATTCAAAAACGATAAAAAAAACTTGCAAATATTTTTAAAAACTGCTTAAATTCGTGATATTTTAAAATCTTGAAAACATTACATTACATCTATAAATTAGGCAGTAACAATATAAAACGCTATACGATTCTCCGTGGCTCTTGAGGCTAGAGAAACCTAAAAAAGGAGAAAAAATTTAAGTTTTATTAAAGAAAAACTGCTGAAACTTGTGATATTAAAGAGATGAAAATTAAAACATGTCCCACAAAAATTTTCAGGTAATTTATTATTAAACCATTGAGGCTCAAAAAACCTGAATGATTAAATGCCAAAAAATTGAAAAATGGCAAAAATTGTCAAAAAATGCTAAAATTCGTGACGTTTAAAATATTGCAATACATTCCATTTTATCTAGAAATTGTACAGTAACCTATTTTCAAACCCTAGAGGTTGCTCCTTGGATCTTGAGGCTGAAAAAACCTAAAAAAACAAAATTTTGAAAAAAAAGCAAGTTTCGAAACATTGCTAAAATTTGTGACATTAAAAAGTTTAAAAACTATTCCAAGGCCAATTAAAATTTGTTAGTGACTTATAATCAAACCACTTAGGAGCTTTTCTGGCCCCTGGGTTTGGAAGGAATTGAAAAAGGAAAAATAAGTGTCAAAAAAACTTCTAAAATTCGTGAGGTTTAAATGTTGAGACTATTCCATTACCACTAGAAACAATGCAGTAACCTATTATCAAAAAAAGAGAAAATTCCTTGCCACCTACTGCTGTTAAATATCAAAAAATGTGTAAAATGTTCAAAAAGTTTAAAAAAAATTGTGCAAAATAGTATAAATTTGCGTGCTCTAAGCGACATTAAAAAGTTGCAAACTATTTGACTAAAAATTTGTCATTGACTTATAATCAAACCCCATAGGAGCTTTTCTGGCCCCTGGGTTTGGAAGGAAGTGAATAAGGAAAAATAAGTGTCAAAAAATTTGAAACATAGCTGGCAGATTGCCAGAAAATAGCCGCAATAGATTCGTAGATCGGCAGTCTAAAACATAAAAAAGACAGACCAAAAAAAATTGTCTTTTCATTGAAGGCTGATCTGTTATATTTTGACTACAAATCTGTATATTTTATTGCTGCCTCTATTAGCTGATCTCGAATAACCTTCATTTAGAGTGACACACCCATTTGACCTTATTAATTAACCTAATTAAAGTAAATAAAAGTCAATTTCAAAGTGAGGAAGTCATTTTTGAGAGTGAGGTAGGTCAAGTGTGACCAAAAATTTAATCACGCGCATGAACAAAAAAACTCGCTCCACTAAGAGCGAAAATGACGTCACACATGCAATTCAGTTGAAATTGCATGAACGAATGAACAAAAAGTGGCTGTGACGTCATATGGTCGTAACAAAAATCATGACGACGAAATAAAAAAAACCAAGAGAAGGCCAATAATAGCCCCAGCTATCGCTGTGCGGCTATTTAAAAAAATGCACGTTTTGTCAAAAAAAATGCTAAAATTCGTGATTTAAAAATGTTGAAACTATTCCATTACCACTAGAACTTAAGCAGTAACCTATTGCAAAAACCTAGAGGAGGTTCCTTGCCACCTGATGCTGTTAAAAATCAAAAGTGTAAAATTTTCAAAAAGCTTAAAAAAAAATTGCAAAATAGCAAAATTTGCGTGTTTTAAGCGAGCGGTTGTTCCTCAGTAGCTAGACACGGGGGTGGGGCAACAGTGTGGTGAGGGGGTAACAGCGCGGGGTGGTGGCAATAGTAGGGGAGTCAACAGTGGAGGGGTCTTCAACCTCTAAGAACCGCCCTTCACACCATAAGTATAAATCTCCGAAACAGTTTGAGCTGAAAGACTCAGCGAGCACTTAACGCCCGCTGAGCGCTACCTGCTTATCCCGTTTTTGAGGACGAAAAGTCAAAAGCGTCAGATGAAAAATCTGTCAAGCGAAAAATCGCATAAAAAAAGACCCATAGGACTAATATAACTGCTACAAACTTCGTTTGAGAGCAATTAACCAGCTCAAGCTCAATGCCAGTCAAGTTTAATAGCTTGGATAATAGTACTAAAACACATCATCGAAAATCGGAGTAAATCTCAAAGCAGAAATTTAAACCCTATGTCTTTAATTTGTCCAGGTAAGGTCTAACCAAGGCAACTGAGTCGTTGTACATCTTCTCGAATTCTGCAGAAAGAGGTACTTCCTCAATTTTGAAACTCACTCCAGAGAAACTCAACTGTCGCGCCAGATACATACCACGGAGCTGAAACCATCATCATTTTTAAAGACAAGTTGAACTTTTCTTTTTCGCCCAGTTTCATACGTCCATGTGAAAAACTCATTCTCGTTTTTCAACTTCTAGAATCCAATTGAAAACCAAAGGCAACTAGTAAGAAGGGCAGATCCATTTTTGAAAGGTTTTAAACAGAGGCCAAGCAAAAATTTTCGCTAAATTTCTCCCAGCAAATTTTCGCATACGGTCCCTTAAATAGACTTTGAATCAGGATCTGTGACACAGCCCTACCTTCATATCCATGGCAACGATCTCCATGGCCCCCACTCCCCTCCTCTCAACAGCTTGAATGAACTGGTTGAAGTCTGTAAATGGAGTCCCAGGACCCCACAGACCCAGTCTTGTCATGTAAGCCATGTTCTTGGGTTCACTGGCACCTGTGGCACTGGCATACACTATTCTGGCTTTGGGCAGCAGACGCTGAATCTCAAGCACGACCTGTCCAGTTTTGGTTGGCTTCGATCCACCTTAATTGAACAGATTCAGAAATGTTATGAACTGAACATTTGTCGAAGATTCAATTCAACTGCAACTTAACAATACTGTAAAGTGACCTGGCCCTTTTTATAGTCCCTATCTTATCTCGTGAATACCTGTAGTGGGTTCAAATAATTCATTACTCATTTTCTTTCACCGCAACTAGGCGAACCTTGAAACAATCGCGGTATCATGAAAGCATTGAATATGCGCAAAGTGGCAAAGAATCCACGGATTGTGCATAAAACACAAGTCAAAGGTGCAAAAATTTAACCAACTATTTCCTCAACTTTAGCTTAAAGCTTCTCGCCCTCGACTTTATGTTTCATGCTCAAATTGTTGCCAAGCATTCGAAAACCTGTCAAGAGAAAATTTTTAAAGAAGACACTACGATTATTGTCTCAAATTCCGTTGGAGAGTAAACAATACCCAGCAGCAGTTAAAAGCATATATGTATTGGAAGTCGATTTAAAATTCAAGCCAGATAAAATATTGGGGAAGCCAGATAAAATATTGAAGACCTTAGTTATATTACAAACAATCTACACGACTAAAGATAATTAGAAATATGTCCAGCAACAGAGGGATACAATTCGACTACTTACCAGTGGGACATAAATTTTTCGCCCGATGACACTCGTCAAAGATGATGCATCCATCGAAATCAGATTTGAACCACTGGACCAACTGGTTGAGACGGCTCTTAATCTTATTATTCCGACTGGACGATTCAGAGATTAGTGAGGAGTAAGTTGAGAAAACGACGCCCTTCTTAATGGAGCCGTTCTCTTTGCTGGATATTTTGGCATATCGGAACTTGTTCAGAGAGTACACTGGAATGTCGATGGCACCCACGTCTTTCAGATCGCGAGCTGCGTCATATTTGAGGTCATTCGAAACAGAGACCCTAAATACACGGTAAAATGCAAACTTCTTTTGACAGCATTAAATAAAATCATGACATCAATTGCTCATGAAGTAGCAGGCAAGTCATATTATAATTCAGCAGTAATCAGATTATGATTTCAAAAGGATTAAAAAGCCCGCAAATTCCAAGTTTTGGTTATCTTTTATTGTAAGAAGAATAAAAAAAATAGCCGACATACTGCCGGAATAGCTGCGAAATAGACTTGCGTGCCGTAAAATACAGATACAGAAACGAGTTCAAAAAAAGTTATCGCTGCCACCTTAAAAACTTTAATACAGAGGTGGTGATAAAACATTTTTGGGTGAAAATGATTAGACAACTGAGAGGTTCGAACCCAAATCCCCGGCGTAAGAATCAGAAGCATTAACAAATCGGATATCATTCCCTTGTCACCAATTATCTTATAATCAAATTTTTCTATCAACAGACAAAATTTCTGAATGCGAGCGATTTAGATTTAGGATCACGCAAAAAGCAACAAATCAAACGTGAAAAAGTCACTAGAAATGTAAAGCGAAAGAATGTTCCAGAACAAATGTAAAACGAAGAAGAACGTCAGACGACGAAACAAAAACGTAGCAGTGCACGTCCTGCCACAATGCAGAGAACTTTCATTGACTAAAGAAAAAACCTAGAATGGAAAATAGACGGACTCGGAAAGTCTATTCGGAAACTTAGAAAAAAAATCTGAAAAGAAAAATATAAAATAGCAAAACTCAAAGTCAAATAGCCGCATACAAACAAAACACAACCAAGAATGCGAACTTTTATTCCGACACTCTTTTATCAATCTACTTTGAACTTGCAGAAAAAAATCACGCCGTTAAGCCACTCGCTTATTCTCTCCACTTCCTGTTTCGTAAAAATTACATAATAAAAATGCACATAGAACAGAAAATCTTTATTTATAAAATCTAAGACCAATGAAATAAACAACAATAGAAAGTCACAATAGGCTTACAAAACTATTTAACTTTGAAGACAAAATGAAAAAGTGCAAGAAATTAACAAAAAACAATTACAGGTTACCAATTTTTTGTCAATATTCTCAAGGAAAACACTGTTTCATACCAACAAAGCTGTACTCAATTGGGATCTAAAAACGCCCTCGGGCAATTTTTACTCTTTCCAATTCCCAATAAAAGCAATAAAAGAAACCAAAGGTCGAAAAGTGGAAAAATGTCTCAAAAATCCCCAAAATAGCTTTAAAAACTCAAAAAAAAATTACTCTAAACTTGTAATAAAAACCAAAAACTCTCAAAACAAAATCGAAACAATCCTAAAGCTGTTACTTTAGTCAATTCAAAACGAAATAAAATATTTAAACAAAAAACCTGCTTGAAAAGGCTTCAAGTGATCGAAAAATTTTGCTCGCTGAGAGAAAATTTCAACCTCAATTTCTCGCTCCATCGTGAACATCGATATGAACAAAAAAGCACTCTTTTTGCTCCACTCTCCGATTTCGCTCAACACTCAAACCAGTCCAAATTTTTTCACATGTTTCATTTCCGGTTTCATAATTCACTCCAATAAAAAGACACTTCTCCAATACTCCTCTTTGAGTTGAAAAAAGGACAGCACCCCAATACAATTCAAATTCTTTGAATCGTAAAAAAAGTACAAGAGCACCGCAATATAGCTACCCTCAGCGTACAACTATAAAAATGATATTGATTTTTTTCCTAATTTTGGACGCAACAGCGTGACAATATGAACACATATTCTCCCACACAACAGAAAACGTGTATGAGCATCCCACAATTTAGTAAAAATTTATGCCCAATTTCATTCAACAAAACAATGACGTCATTCATGTTATCTTAGTTCGTACCATAAAGCTTTCTTTCTCTCAAGTAGGTAGTTTTCAAAGATGATGCCAGCTATCGTCCGTCCCTTGCCGACTCCTGCTCCGTCTCCAATTAGGAATCCAGCACGTCTCCCATCCGCCAGGAACTTGTCATGTCGCTGACATGCATACACAATGGCCTCCAATTGAAGCGCAGAGATTGAACCTGTATAAAAATTGCAGTATCAATTATAACGGTAAAATCAGAAACTGCCGATTAGGAGGCCAAAACTACACTTCCGTTTAATCGCTGAGGGATATCAAATTTGAATAGGCGTTTCTTGTCCTGACTATGTAACACTGATAGAAAAATTACTTTTTTGTACGCAGATTTAGCATTCAATCTTCCTTTCATTTAGTCTTAATTTTTTTATGTTGCGTGATTTTGCTACTTCAAGATAGAGTATTACTCTTTAATTATAGGCATTTGAGCTATTACCAGGAGGTGAGAAACTTGAAGTTAGGCGTAGAAGAAATTTGCGTACGCCCATTATCTCCGAACATTTCTCTACAATTTGCTCCGGCTATCACCGAAATTTGGGAGTACATCGCCAAGTTTTGCATTGAAGCTTTACATAAATTTGCACACCTTTCATCACCAAAAACAAAATTATTTGTTCATTTTTAAGAGCTAGTGGCATTTCAATGAAGAAAAATGGTTCCCGTTCTTTGATTTGCGCTCACAATTACTCGAGAATAAGATGCAAAAACAATTAGAAGGATTAACCACCTAACATATACTCAGAAAACGAACAGCCAAAACAAAACCTCATTTAGTAGTACCTGAATCAATAGTAGCTTCTGGTAGCGCCAGTTCGTAGAATATTCTCGGAGGTTGCACACTAGAGAGAGAACTGGTTTCTACCACAGCATCCGGGTGTCTCTGGCCTAGCTTCAGTTTGGCTGGCTGGTAATTAGCGAATGTCTCTGCATGCGTCATTGTCTCTTCCTCCTCCACAACATTGTCATCTACTGCTTCTGTTTTCGGAGACTTCGTTTTCACCACATCATGTTTGTTGAGCTAAAGGACAGTAAATCTTCTCTACTTTAGCGATCATATAATAAAATCAGTTAAATACTATTTACACAATTCCAGAATACCCAGCTTAGCAAAAAAAACACGATTTCCAATGACAATGACTAATTTTTTTTAAATAATTTGTGTATGTATTGAAAAAAGTTTGGTAAATTGGCATTGCCTATTTCAGAATTTGGTAGATTGACCAAAAGCCCGTGAAATCAGAGGTAAGCAGTGCAAACTGTTGTAGCAAGCAGCTAATATATGAAAATAAAATTTGTTAACCACTCGAGAATTATTATACTTTGTCCAATTTTTCGAAAAAAAATTGACAAATTATAATCATTTTTCATAGCTTTTTATAACACATTTTAGCTTTAAGGTAAAAAAAATTTATCCCGAAAACCTTTCGAATCTTCTGAGACAAGCATCATATCAAATGTGAGTCTATACGAACTAAGAACGCAAAGGTATGTCGCATATTTTTCTGCTTTCGGCTACACCAGACTTATACCAGAAAATGTATATTCTTTGTCTAATTACTAGTTTTGTAAACTTTCCAGCTCTTCCCTTTAATTTTTTCAACGAAGCATTTTTCTACGAAAGTAAATATTTGCAGGCTACAGTTCCATAAATTCCCAGAAACTTATTTACAAAAAGTTATTTTATAGGAAGTAGTATTTTATTGTGTTCCATATTATCAAGTTTGAAAGGATTGACTAATGATTGTCACTGTTGTACTTTCTTGTGATACCAAAATCTATTTAGAACAAAAATCGACCGAGAATTTCCAATCAATTTTGTTTTTTTTTCTATTTCTGAAAATTCGTCGGTGCTTTATTAAAAGATTTGTCATTAAAGTGAGCAATTGGAACAGCAGGTAAAACTAAGAATGCTAATATAACAGACTAACGTCGGGTAAACTGCTTTCAAACGACTGGCGAGCGGTTGGCTTTGTCATTAGCTAGCCTCACGGCTAGGGGGGCTTGCTTCAGTTTGAGGGGGCTGGTGGAAGGAGGGGTTTTGGGGGTGAGCGGCAAACGTGCGGGATTATAAGTGGAATGAGGTAGATTGGCAGGATGGGGGCGAGCCCTAACAACCACTCTTTATATCATCAGTTTATGTCTCAAACTGCCGCCTCGGTGAACCACAATTAGATACTGAGAGACTAGAGAGCCATAGGGCTCTAATAGAACATGAAACCCTCCAAAATTAACCTTTTAATTCCGTATGTGGGGACGAAAAGTCAAAAGTGGACAAAAATTAGTAGTACTAAAAATCGCATAAACAGTCCAGAGAACTGATTTATTGGCTACAAACTTTGTTTTAGAGCAATTCATGATCTACAGCAAAAAAAATCTTTAATATAGCCGACAGATTGCCGGAAATAGCCGCGATAGACGCTTGCGGCCTTCCATGGAATTAAAACAAGTAAAGAAATAAGATAGACAGATTAACCACCAGTCCTTTAATAGACCACTAGCCTTTTTTGGTTAGATTTGAACTGTCACTTTCATTAGACACATACGATCTATAAGGAAAAGCCCTAAGAGCTTTTTCAAAATTAATGTTCGAAAAAAACTCAAGACCCAATACTCAAGAATTAGGGCATATACGTTTGGCACTACGTAGATGCACATTATTGATCTTTAACTAGTATATGACGTCACACACAAAATCTCAACTGCAAAGCACAAATTGAAAAATTCAATGGTCGCAAAAATCATCGATGGAGACGACGAATTAAAAAACATAGCAGGACAAGTCCTGAAATACAATCCAAAGATTTCAAAGAAAAACTTAGAAGTATTCTACCTAACCAGTAGATTGAACAATGCCAGCCAAAACACAAAGTCATCTCAGGAAGTTGATTAAATGTTCAAAATCAAATTTAGTCTCTTAAATTGGTCCGTGACTATATCTTCAATACTTATATCTTAATATATATGATAATATTTTCCAAATTTTGTCTCTTAAAACGGTCCATGATTATATCTTCAAGATTTATATCTTCGTATATATGATTATATCTTCATGATTATAACTTCAAGAAAAAAATTCATTGGCCTTTGCAGATCGATCAACTCAGAAAATAACAATTTTTTTAAAAAATGAAATGAATTTCAAAGTTTAACGAAATGTTTCTGACAATCGTGATATTAATATCTTCACAATTATTTTTACGTCTCGAGATGCTATCCAGTAACCCGATGGCAGGCCTTAAAAATTCATTGGCGCAAAAAGATCGATAGGCAAGAATTTTAGAAAACTTGTTTTATTGAAATGTTGAAAACAATTCCACTGTCCACTAGCAACTATCAAAAAACATACTATCAATCCCTGAAGGAGGTTACCTGGCTACTGAGGCACAAGAAAAACTGAATAGAAGACTTGTTTTCAAAAAACTTGAAAATCCATAATTTTATCAAAATTCTAAAATCCGAAATGTTAAAATTGTTGAAATCAATTTCCATTGACACATACAGCCAAGCAGTGACTTTTTTATCAAACCATGGAATAGGTTTTCTGGCACTTAAGAATGCACAAATATCAAAAACTGACATTTAGGAAAAATTAAAATTGCAGACTTTCAAAATAAAATGCCAAAATTCGAGACATAAAAACGTTAAAAACCGTTCCATTGTTACTAGATACTATGAAGTGCTCTATTATCAAAACATAAAGGAGATTACCTGGCCCCTGAGGCTGAAAAAACTCAAAAAATGGCAAAATCTTGAAAAAACTGCAAAAAATTAGAATCATTGAGTGTTTGTAGTACCAAAATATATAGCTCATAAAAAAATCAAAACAAGTAATTCTGACTCGTCATTAAAAGACCTTCTTCTACTTTTAAGAACTTCAACCTAAGAGTAATCAAACCGAAAACACAAGAAATTCACAAAAACCATGAAAAATTGCACTATTTTGAGCCCAAAAACTCCTAAAAATGATCTTTTAACCTTAAATTAAGGACATACACTCTAAGCACTTGAAGGACTACTAAAGCCCACTTTGGGCCTCTAATGAAACTTAACGACCGCTGGGCTTTACCTTATTTTCCCGTTGTGAAACATAAAAGTCATTGAAAATTGTAAGAAAACATCTTAAAAAAAACAGCACCCCCATACAATTCAAACTCTTTGATATGTAAAGAACCACGATGTCTCCAAAAATATTAGCTATCGCTTCGCGGCTATTAAAAATTTTATAAAGAAAATTTTACCTTTCACTTCATTTCAACATTTGAAACCTGATTGAAAATAACATTAGTCAGATCAATTTATATTTGAACCTTTAAAAACTTTAAAGAACAATTTGATTCGAACAAAGCCGTTTTAATGATAAATTAAATTGCAAGTTTGAACTCAAGCTACAAAATAAGTAATCATTGATTGATCAAAACACCTCAAAAAAACTTGTCAATTCCGACAAAAAATTCTTTTCATACTTTTTTTGTTTCTCTCTCCGTTTGCTCAATTTCCCATTATTCAATAGAAACTACGCTTCTACGCTTGCTTGCAAAACTATTTCGTTTAGGAAATTTAGAATTTCAAGGATTGGGATACTTTCAAAAGCAAATTTTAATAAATCTTTTAATTCATCATGTTGTTTTTGGTTAATTGCACTGTTCTTTGAGGAATCGCTGTAATATTATTATTATATTATTATTGTTATAGGTTTAGGCACTATTTAAATAATCAAAAGTGCTTCAATATAAAACAATCAGAGTAAAAAAATTTTCAATTTCTTTCCAAAGGTAAGCTCCTCTGGTATTAGCTTTAATTCACATGGCAGTCTGTTCCATTCATGGGGAATTGCATGGCTGAGAGACCTTTTTCCGAAATTTAGTGACCGAAATTTAAAGGTTGTAAAAATACTGGCATCATGTAACTTTATCATTGCGAGACAGTAGAGAGCTAAGATACCCTGGAACTCGTTGAGGATGATGAATTAGCCGATGACCAAAAAGTAAAATTTTGAACAAACACGTTTCTGCACAGGTAACCAATGTAGCTGCTTGATGAATCTGGAAGTTGTTTTTCCGAGTGACAGTCGAAATGTCAGCCTGCATGCAAAATTAATTATCTGTTGTAACTTCCCATGAAGTACAGCAGGTAACCCATAATATAGTGAGTTACAGTAGTCAAGCCGCGAAATAATCATAACTCTTACCAACTCTATTAGTACATCCCTGTCAACTGTCTCTGATAGAAGATCTTCCGTAGCACGTATCAGCAGGCATAAGTAACCGAGCTCATTTGCTTTGAAAATGAAAGAGTCATCCAAAATGAAGCCAAGGGATATCACATGATTCGAAAATTTGGAATCCATATGGAGTTTTAGATCGGCATTGAAAGAAAAATTTTCCACCACTTTCATAAACTCTGTTTTAATGGTATTCAATTTAAGTTTAGCGCCACAAAACCATTTCCGTAGGGTGCTAATAATCTGATCAAACTTCACCTGAGTCACCGTTTCCTCATAGACAAAATAAATAACGGTATCATCCGCACAGAAATGATATTTTATTTGCAACTGTTTAAATATGAGCTCTAATGGCAGCAAATAACAGGAGAAAAGTAGGGGGCCTAAAACCGATCCTTGTGGTACCACAGTTTTTATTTCCTGTTCTGAAGACAACACATCTTTTATTAATACTCTCTGAGATCGACCACTCAAAGCTTTTTAGGAAACAGAAAAGAACCTCTGAGTCCAATGTAAAAAATGCTCTTTTTTAGCTCTAAATTAAGTAACGTCGTTGGTGACTTTTAGTAGTGCGCTTTCTGTTGAATAAAACTTTTTATAGGCACTTTGAAACGCACAGAACATGGCATTGCTCTCGAGGCGATCGATAAGTTGTACAAGAGGTGATCTTTTTAATAACTTCATGTTTAACTGAGGTTTGATAATGGCCGGTAGTTTGCAAAATCCTGAGGATCAAGATTAACGTTTTTAATGTGAGGTTTAATAATTGTTTAATAGCTTGGGGGAACCCTTTTTTAAAGAAAAATTGATTAGGTTCAACACTACAGAAGACAATTCATTAGGAAAAGACTTCACAATCCTCGTCCGAATCCTATCCAGCGTAGATGTACTAGTCGTTGAAGCCGTAAGTAGCTTCTTCAAATTGCTCAGGGATAACATTGAAGGCGCAAAACAATTTATTTGTCAACGGCAGGATTTCTGGACATTCAGCTGCCTGAATTGATGCAATAATATTGCCAACTTTTGAAACAAAAAATTTATTAAAATCTTTAGCAATAACTTCCTTATTTTCACATTTTCGTAGTATCTGCTCCTCTTTACCAAGTAGAGTTTTCAATAACGCATACTTTTGACCTGTACATTTCCCGTACCAGACATTATTGATAAACAATGCCCTTTTTTTCAAGAAACTTATCGGAATCATTTTGGTATTCAAATCAAAATCCGCTTTCAAATCAACGCTTCGGGTTTTTCGATATAATCGCTCACATTTCTTTTTCTTCCTCTTCAAGAATAACAATTCATCATCATAAAACGGGCATTTATGGTCAAAGATGGCTTTAACCTTATGTGGTAATTGATCATTCAATATATTTTCCTCTGCAGCCAGATAGTTATTCCAGTCTTTATCAGCACTCGAAGTTTGCTCTATGCTGAAACTACTTAACAGCGAGTTCAGATACAAGTCAGGCCTAAGCAATTTCTAGTTCCGGTAAAATATTTGTCGCTTGGATTGGCTAGATTTCTAATTACTAATCGAAAAACAAATTAGGTAATGATCACATTGAGTCAGAAAAGTGTTCGATATTACATTAATCCGAATTTCACCGGACGATATAACATGATCGAGTTATACTAAGCTGTTGATAAATTACTACAAGATAGCCGATACTTTCCCAGGATAAAGACGCGTGCTATTATTTCCTGCTATAAGAAAACGGATGAGTGTAAAAACATCAAATCATTTATGTTCTGTACTCTTTAATGTTGATGATAAGCTCTTAAGGCCGATACTTAAAAACCGTAAACGGTCGGAATATTGAAAAAACACCAATTATTGTACCAAGAAGTTGAACCCAATATGTTTATAGTTTCTACAATGTTAAGATCCTAAGTTCATACTTTGTGGAACCTCAATAGCCTCCAGTGTCAACGCACATGACCGATTCTCGTTATAATGTCAGATGTGTACCACGTGAAACCTGACGCAAAAAAAGCAATAGTTAATAAAAAATAGCAATGCACGTGACAAAAAAGATCAAAGATGAGCAGTGAATAATTTTAAAACGCATCTGATAATAGAAAACTGTAGGCCTAATCCTGCTCTGCGATTATGCAAAAACCGACAATCATTAACATTTCTCAAAAATTTCTTACCTCCTGAGATAGAGACCCAAAAGGCGATGCAGCCGACTGAGTTGGGTACTTGGCCATTGACGGGTGCATGCCCACAGGTGACGGGGACGCTGCAACCGGGGAGGGTAGCGATGACGTGTAGGGTGATGGTGAGTTTGTCATTGCAGGAGTTGGCGGATATGGTTGTGAGGGATGGTGAAGCTGATTAAGGTGAGGATGATGCATCGATTGTGGGTTCTGGGGCATTAATTGATGTTGAGGTACTCTCTGTTGGACAAATGCAGCTGGACCAACCGCCTCTTCAACAGGGAATGAGGGCTGCATCATCATTGGCAACGATCTGTGGGCTCCCATTGCGGCTGCACTGTTCATTATAGTTGGGCTCATCAAATTTCCAGCATTCTGTCAATAGTATTTTTCAAAATCAAACATACAAAAACTAATCAGACTAATCTGTACTAAGAGCAAGTTCGGACTCAGGAAAATCCATTCAATTTGATCAATCGAAGCCTTCAGAGTAGCTCGTAGCTTCAGATGTATCACTCGACTATTTAATGAGCGAATAATAAAAATTATTTCAGTATTTTCATCTATCCAAGACTTGTTATTCACATTTTCACTCAAAAATTACTTTTGACTCAAAAATTACAAAATTCTTTGATTTTGATTTTGAAAAATGAGGAGCCTAAAATCTTTTTCATCATACAGGCAAAAGAAAAACATGCAAGCAAGGGGGTTTTCCACACAGCTTTTCAAAATTTTACCCTTTGTTTTCGCACTTGTCAGCTATTTACCTCAAACTTTTTTAAACAAACTTCAGAACTCATGATTTACAGCTTCTCCGGGAAACAATCTTTCTTGTGAAAATACGTTCTTGTAGTTCTGGTCTGGTACCTTCCATTTTCTTCTTTGAATGGTATCCTACACTTAAATTGAACATTTACATCTCAATAGTTTCCATTTTCCAGTACCGAATACAGTACAAAAAGCATGAAGTAACAAAACGCTTTTCAGAACTCGAAAAGGCGTTATGGTTTTGTTTTTACGACTCGGAGAATTATTGGTGGATCGTCCTTTGATCGGAATTTTGTCTGAGTGAATTTAAAACAGGAAGTAAAAAGCGTGGAAAAAAGTTACGTCAAATTGCTAAAGAGATAGTTTCTTTCTGTTCATGTCACAATTTTGAGAGCGAGCAAGAAAAGCAGTTTTAAAAAAATGTTGCTAAACCAGCGAATTTTCTGATAAAGTGAGGTATTTTCAAAACATTTTTTTTAAGTTTAAACTCCAATTTTCAGTTAAAGGTGTTTCTTTCAATATCTAAAAAAGTAATAGTGCGTTTGAAAGCATTTTTGATCATCTGAAGAAAATAATACAAAGTTGAACTTTATTTAACGGTTTTTAACATTTTGGCATGATTAAAACTTTTTTAGCAATTCTTGTATTCCTCTTCAAAACTTAATAGGATTTCGTTGATTCTGTTGTTCAAATCAGTTGTTCTATCTGTTTTAACTGCATTTCAAATTTGACAGCATAAAAGTTTTAATTCTCGAAAAATATTTGGACAGAAGATCCTTACCATTTTGCTGGTAAAAATGTTTGAGAAGTTTGCAGAGAGTATAATTTTTGACTTCGTCCATCATTTCTTCACCGTTCCCCCGTTTTCTTGATGTAAACTATTTTGTTGGTTTTTCTGCCAATTGGTAGCCGTTTAATGAATAAAAACTTACCGTTAAGGTTTTCCGGTTAAGGTTACAAAATAATTAGTATGATTACCTAGGAGGTTCATCATGTCACATAGGGAGGTCAACTTTCTACTTTCTGGAATTCTTCTGGCTACGTTGTTTTTAATCGGTCAGGTGACTTCTTCCTCAAATCATTTGTTTTAAAGGAAGTCAGATGCCGCACGTGAAGAAAAAAATGCTTAATTAGGTCAATCTGCTGAACAAGTCTACACCAGAGAGAGATTTAAGAGTGATATAATGATCCAGCATCATTCTGAAGAGAGCATGAGAGAGGTGCGTTTCAAACCTAATATGCTGTCTATGAGTTTATTGTAGAAAGAGTTAAAGAAACTTAGTTTGTTTTGATAGTAAGATTGCCATTTACTTTCTCTATTTTGGTTTGTAATTAGAAAATACATTTTAGAAAAGCTAGATTTGTCCGGCGAAAAGGATTTCGCGTCGATTCCTGATTTCTAAGTGAGCAAGGAGTTTTAAATGGAATCTTCAACCATTTTTCTTATTTCTCGGTTTTAAACGCCTTTTTAGCGGTTTTGGTTCACTTTTTCATGTTTTCAGTGTCTGGTGTAATTTTTCTGATTGAACTTATTAAGTTGAAGAAAATAGGCTAAATGTCAACAAATTTTTGCTTAATTTTTCCGAATTTTTTAGGCCACTTTTTCTGCATTTTCTAGCTTTCAAAATATTCATTTTCAGTTTCTCATTTTTGAGTTTGCTGTAGGGTTGTTTTTACTGTGTGAACACAATGAACGGCTTGATAGTACAGTTCTCAAAAAAATAATTGATTTTGAAGTTTTCGTAGTTTTACTTCTTGCTAATATTTTACGTGTTTTAGAGTGCGTTTATGTTTATGTGCCACGTGAGTGCTCAATAAATACGCCAGAACTGTTTCTTAGGATACATTGAGAACACTCCTTGGGACTTTTCAATTTCTGGAGAATTTAATTTAAAAAATATGGTTAGATTTTAACCTTAGATCGTTTTCTTTTCTAATTTTCTCCGTTTTCAAGATATATGGTTGGTTGTGTTTTCCCAACTATTTATATTTATCTTTTGAGCACAAGTACAAGTAATTAAAGAGATCTTTCGATAAATCCATTTCCTCTCCTCAACCACCTTTATTTTTATATAACTATCAAAAGGCGTACTTATGTTAAATCCAATATAAACTCCAATTTTCAGTTAAAGGTGTTTCTTTAACTATCTAATAAGTAATAGTGCGTTTGAAAGCATTTTTGATCATCTGAAGAAAATAATACAAAGTTGAACTTTATTTAACGGTTTTTAACATTTTGGCATGATTAAAACTTTTTTAGCAATTCTTGTATTCCTCTTCAAAACTTAATAGGATTTCGTTGATTCTGTTGTTCAAATCAGTTGTTCTATCTGTTTTAACTGCATTTCAAATTTGACAGCATAAAAGTTTTAATTCTCGAAAAATATTTGGACAGAAGATCCTTACCATTTTGCTGGTAAAAATGTTTGAGAAGTTTGCAGAGAGTATAATTTTTGACTTCGTCCATCATTTCTTCACCGTTCCCCCGTTTTCTTGATGTAAACTATTTTGTTGGTTTTTCTGCCAATTGGTAGCCGTTTAATGAATAAAAACTTACCGTTAAGGTTTTCCGGTTAAGGTTACAAAATAATTAGTATGATTACCTAGGAGGTTCATCATGTCACATAGGGAGGTCAACTTTCTACTTTCTGGAATTCTTCTGGCTACGTTGTTTTTAATCGGTCAGGTGACTTCTTCCTCAAATCATTTGTTTTAAAGGAAGTCAGATGCCGCACGTGAAGAAAAAAATGCTTAATTAGGTCAATCTGCTGAACAAGTCTAAACCAGAGAGAGATTTAAGAGTGATATAATGATCCAGCATCATTCTGAAGAGAGCATGAGAGAGGTGCGTTTCAAACCTAATATGCTGTCTATGAGTTTATTGTAGAAAGAGTTAAAGAAACTTAGTTTGTTTTGATAGTAAGATTGCCATTTACTTTCTCTATTTTGGTTTGTAATTAGAAAATACATTTTAGAAAAGCTAGATTTGTCCGGCGAAAAGGATTTCGCGTCGATTCCTGATTTCTAAGTGAGCAAGGAGTTTTAAATGGAATCTTCAACCATTTTTCTTATTTCTCGGTTTTAAACGCCTTTTTAGCGGTTTTGGTTCACTTTTTCATGTTTTCAGTGTCTGGTGTAATTTTTCTGATTGAACTTATTAAGTTGAAGAAAATAGGCTAAATGTCAACAAATTTTTGCTTAATTTTTCCGAATTTTTTAGGCCACTTTTTCTGCATTTTCTAGCTTTCAAAATATTCATTTTCAGTTTCTCATTTTTGAGTTTGCTGTAGGGTTGTTTTTACTGTGTGAACACAATGAACGGCTTGATAGTACAGTTCTCAAAAAAAATAATTGATTTTGAAGTTTTCGTAGTTTTACTTCTTGCTAATATTTTACGTGTTTTAGAGTGCGTTTATGTTTATGTGCCACGTGAGTGCTCAATAAATACGCCAGAACTGTTTCTTAGGATACATTGAGAACACTCCTTGGGACTTTTCAATTTCTGGAGAATTTAATTTAAAAAATATGGTTAGATTTTAACCTTAGATCGTTTTCTTTTCTAATTTTCTCCGTTTTCAAGATATATGGTTGGTTGTGTTTTCCCAACTATTTATATTTATCTTTTGAGCACAAGTACAAGTAATTAAAGAGATCTTTCGATAAATCCATTTCCTCTCCTCAACCACCTTTATTTTTATATAACTATCAAAAGGCGTACTTATGTTAAATCCAATATAAACTCCAATTTTCAGTTAAAGGTGTTTCTTTAAATATCTAATAAGTAATAGTGCGTTTGAAAGCATTTTTGATCATCTGAAAAAAATAATACAAATTTAGATTATATTTAACGGTTTTTAACATTTTGGCATGAAAACTTTTTTTTAGAAATTTTTGTATTCCTCTTCAAAACTTAATAGGATTTCGTTAATTCTGTTGTTCAAATCAGTCGTTCTATCTGTTTTTACTGCATTTCAAATTTGACAGCATAAAAGTTTTAATTCTCGAAAAAAATATATTTGGACAGAAGATCATTACCATTTTGCGTAGTTATACTTCTTGCTTATGTTCTACGTGTTTTAAAGTGCGTTTCTGTGTCGCGTGAGTGCTCAATAAATACGCCAGAACTTTCTTATGATATATTGAGTACACTCCTTGGGACTTTTCAATTTCTGAAGAATTTGATTTAAAAAATAAGGTTAGATTTAAATCCTTTTCTTTTCTGTTCTTCTCCGTTTTCAAGATATATGTTGGTTGTGTTTTCCCAACTATTTATATTTATCTTTTGAGCACAATTACAAGTAATTGAAGAGCATTTCGATAAATCCATTACCTCCTCTCAACCACCTTTATTTTTATATAACTATCAAAAAGCGTATTTATGTTTGCTTAATTCCTACTCCATACTGGTAAAAATTATTCAATGTCATGATAATCTGACATGATTTCTATAATTTGAATTTCATGTTGCCCAAAAAGGATATTGTAGACTTAAGTACAAAATATTTGCAGGCAATTTTAGCAAAATTTTACTCATTGCATTGCTTTATTGCATTTACTGTTAACAGAATTGAAGTCTCACGCTCCAATGCACTTTTTTAATCACAAATTGAGATTTTTGTTGCAAAGAAGTTTTTGCTATAAAACTTGAAATGACAACTCTGTTACAATTATTTTACAATTCTTATTTCTTTTTTTCAAATTCAGAGTTGCTTGTGAGCTTATCAGGGCCTGAGTTATATTGTGTGAGCAATTTTATAGTCTCTTATAAGAATGAATTAGTTTTTGCTTGTATGTGTAATTGTATTATATGAAAAGAGATGAAAAATTTAATTTAGGCCAATTTTGGCCAAGGTTGGCATTTTCCCCGCTTATTGCGTTCTTCCGGCAGATACTAGTCAACTGAGGGGCTGTTTTTTCTGCAACGACGAATTTGAGTTGTTTCCGGAACTATTGTTTATTCTGGAATGTTTGTTATGCAAGCATTTGTTGAAGTGTTTCTTCAATTGCATTCTCATTGATATAGCTTCGCATTATGCAAATTTTTCATATAAAATTCAACAAAATTAGTTTCGCATGGACTGAACAAAATAATTTCACACAAATTTAATTGCAGATAATCGTAAACACTATTTTTATGGTGTTCAATTATTGCATGCTTCGGTGGTAAGGACACGTAATTCTAATTATGTCTATTTTGTCTTATTAAGAACTCTCAATTAATCTAAGTATGTAAATATAAATCGACAAACTTCGAATGAATTTCTCTCGAACGACAGGGCGCAATTAAAAAAATGTGTTTACGTAAAAATTGCACAATACTGGGCTCAAAAACTCCTACAAATGGCATTTTAACCTTGAATTAAGGCCTTCCAGGCACTTGAAGGACTACTAAAGCCAGCTATGGGCCTCTCATGGAACTTAATGTCCACAGGGCGTTACCTGTTTTGTCCCGTTTTGATGAGAGAAGGCTAATAATAGCCCCAGCTATCGTTTTGCGGCTACTAAAAAGATTTGGGAGCACTTTTTTGTCTTTTGCAGTGGACTGTCTGTCTGAATTCAGCTGCTTGCACCTTTGTATAAGCGCAACTTAGATCACCCAAAAAGCTCGAAGTCAATAAAAAGGTTACTCGAAAAATCGAGTAAGCAAAAAATCGCATGAAAAAGAGCAACAGGATTAATTTTAATTGATCTTAAACTTCGCTTGAGAGCAATTAAAAAGGATATCAAACTCGATCATTTACTTTTTCTTTACCACTAAACGGTTTATTGATCATATTGATCATATTATATTACTTCAGAAGTTGGCCTCTTATGGTGTCAGGTCAAAAGCACTAGATTGGTTCAAGTCGTACTTAACGAATCGCCAGCAACGGGTTGAAGTTAATGGTGTAATATCTAAATGGCAAAGCGTTAAGTACGGTGTTCCACAGGAATCTATTCTTGGTCCGCTTCTCTTCTTATTATACATTAATGATTTACCGTTGCGGTGCACTAACTCAAAAAGTTTGTTGTTTGCTGATGATACGAACCTTACTTTCCTTGATGTTGAAAGTGAGGTCGTTCAAAACGAATTGAATGAAGTAAAAGATTGGCTTGCAGCGAATAAATTGCCTCTTAATGTTAATAAAACAGTTCAGATGAATGTTAAGCAAAATGCTGTTGATAATGTGTTCCTGATTGACAACTCAACCATAAATGTCCAACCTGTGTGCAAGTATCTTGGTGTATTTGTAGACAATAAGCTTTCTTTTGTTTCACATGTACAATACGTAACATCGAGACTCTCTAAGCAGTGTGGCATAATGGCAAAACTTGGGCACTTTGCCCCCGATATAATTTAATAGAATACTACAAAACCAACGTTAACTCTATTATCCAATACGGTGTTCTGATTTACGGTTGTACAAGCTATTCAATGTTGGAGCCTATTTTTATGCTCCAAAAGAAAATTTTGAAGCTAATTCATTTTAGGAAGTATAGTGATAGTTCTTCAGATCTCTTTATGAAGCATAAAAATTTGAACGTGTATCAACTTCATACATACGAACTTCTTAAGTTTGTCCTCAAATCATTAAGTAAGCTTCACCAGGAGCCACAACTCAATGACATGTTTACTTTTGTTGAGAGGCGGATAACCCGCAGTTCGGCAAAACCGCTGCTAAATAAACCTATTTAGAGAAGGCAAATTGAAAAAAGATCAATTAAGGCAAGGGCCTCTAAGCTCTTCAATGCTCTTTCAAATGCAGACGTTTTTCCTGAAAATATTATTTGCGGTTGTTTGCCTGATTTTTTCCTTCTTCTCTTCTCTATACCATTGGATAAATGCTAACAGAGGTTTATTTGAGAGTTGGCTTTCTTGTGTAAAAATATGAACCTCTAAAACCACGTAGTTTACGAGATATCGCATTTTTTGTGTTTTTTTTTAGCATTTTAGGCGAAATGGAATTGAAAATAATTAGAAAAATTTTCAAAAAACTTTAAATTTTTCTATCGTCAGGTTTAAGTCCCTGTGGGTAGTACTATACGAGGAATGATGACCACGAAAAACTGAGGCCGATTGGAATTCCGAAAAATTATTATAGTTTTGTTCCCCGAGATAATTTATTATTACCTCCTTTTTTCTTCTTTTATTACTTTTTTTTTATTTTCCTCTTTTCTATACCCTTGGAAAAATGCTACCAGAGGTTTGTTTGAGAGTTGGCTGTTTTGGGTAAAAATATGAACCTCTAAAACCCCGTAGTTTACGAGATATCGCATTTTTGTGTTTTTTTTGGCATTTTGGGTGGAAACGGAATTAAAAATACTCAGAAAATTTTCAAAAAATTTTAAAATTCTCAATCTTCAGGTTTAAATCCTAGCAGGCAGTACCATAAGATGAATGAAGACCTTGAAAAGCTGAGGTCGATCGGAATTTCAAATAAATAGTTATATTTTTTTTCCCGAGAACATTCACGTTTTTTTTATATAAACTTATTTAATTCTTGATTGCAAGATTAGAGAGTCTCACTGGGGCAGGATTTGCGGGTACTAGTACCCCGTTACCTGTCCTCTTTGGTTGCGGTAAAGAATTATTTTGTTTATTATTAGATGTAGATTTGTATTACCTGATCAAAGAAATATATTCTTTCTTATTAATAAAGCCCTCCCAAAAAAAAGGTAGTCAGTCAACTCGGGGTTGGCAACTACAAAATTCATCGGATAAAAAACTCATAGGGCGCAAGGCAAGAAAAAGCAAGCAGGAAATTAACGAGAAAGGAGGAAAATTTACCGTCGATGACAATATTCCTGGTCTCACACCGGAGTTCCAGCCGGGTCCCAGAATGTGTGGGTGGATTTGTGGCTGGGTATGTATTAATGGAGTCATTGCTGGTTGTCTGGACATCATCATAGCACCGTTCACACCAACATGCATGCCCATGTTCAATCCATTAGTCATCTGAGCACCACTCAAGGGCATGTTCTAAACCCATTTGTTCGGACGTTATGAAAATCTGTATTTTGCATTGACTGAACCGTTATTTCAAAAACCACGAGGATCAAAATTAATATGGCCACGCCATAGGGTAGTGGATAGGAAACAATAACCGTAGTTAAAGTCCCCCAACTCCGAGACTTTCGAAAAATTCCAACCAAATTGGTTGAAAATTGGGGTTCTTTAAATAAACAGCCCAAAAACCCAACTTTTGGAGACGACAACGTGTTTCAATGGGAACCTAGTAAATTGCGTCCAACGAAGAGCAGAAAGACAGAAGCAACCAGTGTTTGTAATCTCATCTTACAGAAAGAAAAAGAATATAGGTCAATATCGAATAAGAACTGACATCTGACGATTGACTAACAAAGAACTCAGAATTTTGTGCCATTTTCGATGAAAAAGGTCTGAATTTTGGAGCATAATAAAATAACTATTGCAGAAGAACGAAACATACCCGGCAGATTGCCGGAAAATAGCCGCCGTTGATTCCAATAAGCATGATTGGGATTGAACGAATAGAATATATTGAAAAAAAAAGATTTTTGTACAAAAATATTTTTTAAGTCCGATTTATTTTGATGTCATTTCGTAGTTGAACATACTTCTGTTTCTTAGAGAGAGGCTACAGGGGCTACTATCAACACCAATAAGCATTAGAGGTGGTAACTAAGACTTATAGGAACGACGTTCAAATAGCGGTCATCTAAAATTGGGCTTTATGGGTTTATCCCGTTTCTATTTCTGACTTCAATTTTTTATACCGACTCTGTTCATTTTGAATTGCTTTGCTGAGCAACTGATGTTCAAATTCACTTTAAGCAGAATGAGAGAAGAGAGAAACTAGCCTAGAGAAGTCAAAAAGATTTCACGCAAAATGTCGAAAAAGCGGCAAAATGGTAAAGCGAAAAAAAGTTTGACGAAGTAAAAAAACATAGCAGGACAAGTCCTGACGTACAATTCAAAGAATTTTCATTGACTAAACAGAAAACTAGACCAAGAACGGACTATGAATAGATTGGGAAAACCATTTAGAAAAAAATCCGATCCAAAAAATCGAAAAAACCGCAAAAATCAAAGTGAAATTGCCGCATGTGAACAAAAAACCACTAGCGAGAAAGCGAATTTTTGTTCAAACCCCGTTTTCTCACTCTACTGTAAATTTAGATCGAAAAAATTTCACGCCGCAAAACCACTCGCTTTTTCGCTCCTCTTCCTGTTTCGGCGTGACCAAAATCACTACTCCAATTTGACTTCAAAAATCATGAAAATGTGTGAACAGATCTTAAAAACATAGCCGGAAGAATTCCGGAAGCGACTCGAAGAACAAACAAAACCCTAATTGCAGCTGAAGCAATTACCATTTGAATTCAACCATTAACTCATTACCTCCCCTGGTCTGATCTAAAAATTGGTGAAACTTAAACCACTGTCACCAAGAAAAAAATGCAGCAAAATTTTATGTTGATGAAAATGTTTGATAACGTTAAAAAATCCGAAATAGAAAAGCAGGTCAAAATACTGATGGCCTAAAACAGCTGAAAGGGCTATCAATTGCCCTCAAATAATTCATGATTATGATCTCAAAAAGATCAGAAAAGCAAACGGCAGATAACAATCTTAGAAACTAATTTAAATCTTTTTTTTTAAAGAATACTCAAATTTAAGAATCAGAAAGCCACTATAATTACAGTTCTAATCACTGCAATTAAAACAAAAAACGGCACATACTTCTTCCTTGTTCTGCATATGCTAGACAACATGATTTAAAACTAATTCAAAAATTAAAATAATCATAGAAAAGACAAGCAGCAGAAAAATGTTCAAAGGCAAAAAATCGTTTAAATTAACACCAAGGCCGGAAGAAAGTTGCAGTAGATAGTATTAAGTAGAGCTTTTGGAAAAAGCTGGCTAGCAAACTCTCAGTACTGCCTTGTGTTTAATGAAATCAATTGCAAAGAAATGACGAAAATCTAAGAAAATGCTGAAATCATTCAATTTTTTAACAACTGAAACAACCAAAAAAAAGGTGCCATAAAAAGCTGCCAGGACAAAACTAAAAAGATACTAACTAGAATGATAAGAACTTGGACACAATATGAGGAACACCGTAATAAAAACACATTCTTGATTTTTGAAAGTCAAAAAGAAAAAAAAACAAAATTCAAGAAAAACGAATACATTTCATTGTTCAGCATTAGAGACATAGAAAAGATAACTAGTCGTCCAATATAAAGATCTGTTCTCCTGAAGTGAACAAAAAATAAGAAAAACCAGATATCAAACATACGAAACATTAAATAATTTACAGAAAAAGGTCAAAAAACTTTTAATACAGCTTTCATGAAAAATGGAAGCTGAAAAAAAATATATACCAAAAATAAAAATAGGTGCCAGGACAAAGCTAGAATGATACTAACTAGAATTTTAAGAATATGGGCACAATGTAAGGAACACCGTAACAAAAAGGCATTCTTGTTTTTTAAAAAGTTAAAAATCAAATTAAAAAATCAAGAAAAACAAATACAGTTCACTGCTCAACATTCGAGACCTAGAAAAGATAACTAGTCATCCGATACAAAAATCTATCCTCCTGAAGAGAACAAAAAAAGGAAAAAGCAGAACTCAAAAATATAAAACATTGAAACATTCTGCAAAAAAAAATTATCAAAAAACTTTTAAGACTGCATTTACGAAAAAGCTTCAACTGTTTTTCAAAAACTGAACTCCAAAAAATGATTGAATTTTTATTAAAACGCAATTAAGGTCCCTTATGTTGCACAAAAAGACTATTTCTAGTAATTACAATCAAAATACAAACAAAAAACTGACAAAAATCGGGAAAAAACTACCAAAATCGGATTAGCATATGTACAATTTTATAAAACAAAAATACACCGAGGTAGAGAGAGGCGTTAAGTATATGAATTATCAAAGGGAAGTTGCCAAATGAACTGATATTTGACAAAAAGACGGTTAAAAGATCTAAGAATGAAGAAATTAATAGAAAAAAGTCAAAAATTAACTAAAAAATATGTGCCAATTTTCAAATTGAAACCCATATTCAGGCTCTGCAAAACACTGTGGCATCAATCTCCGATGTTGGCATTTACATATAGTATCGAATAAAAATTATTTCTACAAAAAACTAAATTACAAGCAAAAAAAATTGGCCACATAGACGAAAAAACGGCTAAAAACGGTTATCTATATATGCCATTCAGTCAAAAACTACTTTTCAAAGTCAAAAAGTCATTCACTAAACGCAGCGCATGATCAAAAAACTTCTCTCGCTTAGCGAAAATTTGTTCACCAAGACAGCTTTTCTCACTTTCGCTTTTAGGTCAAAATGCCGCTTGAACAAATCTACTTCCTGTAAAAAAAAAAAAACCGAGAGAAAACCAATACTCCTCTTCGAGTCGTAAAAAAAAGACAGCGCCCCAATACAATTCAAATTCTTTGAATTGTAAAAAAAATACGAGCGCAATAATAGCCGGCTGAGAAGATGAGGGCGGCTATTAATTAAACCCCACATTGACATTACCAAGGCTTGTGAACCAAATAATATTGGTAACTTTGTTCCTAAACAACTCCCCAGCCTAAGTTTCTTTTATTTTCAAGACCAGATTCTCAAAACGCTCCTTCTCCTGTTACTCGAAGATTAGTGAGGTAGTTAAGTGTGCGGTTGAGACCTACCGGCCAATTAGCCTCTTACGGTGCGCATCTAAAATTTTGGAAAACTCATCTTTGATGAGCTGTATAATATTGTTCACAAATACCTAACCGACGCTCAGCATGGCTTCGAAAAAAAATATCTGTTGTCATCCAACTCCTACTCTCCCTGGAACACGTACTTACAATATGATTTTTCGAATGAAACTGAATTCTACGTCCTATATCTCGACTTGTGCATTCGATAGTGTTCCTCACCAAAAACTAACTGCAAAATTTCAAGAGGAAACTAAGAAAATTATCGTTACTTACATGAGCTGTAGGAAACAGAATGTAAAAACCAATAATGAAAGTTCTTCCACTAGAAAAGTCACCAGTGGGCTTCCTCAAGTGTTTGAAATTAGGCCCATTGTTATTCATCATATTCAAAAATGATCCACCATCATCGATTAAACATGTCTATCCTTTGTTATGCCGATATGCGTTATATCATATGCGTTCCAAAAATGGTGTGCAAATAAAACCGAAATGGGTGAAGAACAAAATTCACAGACGAACTACATCGTAGATTCTCGATTCATGGGACCATTATAAATTCCGATTCAAACGGCTAGAGCTGCTGCCCTTTCCAGGTACTTCGAGCTTCATAATGCTCTACTTTTGATTTATTTTATTAAGGGGGATTAACATTAAACCATGATTCATTGGAACTTCCTTGAAAAAATATTACTCGGCAGCAAACTCTTGTACATGTACAATTTACTGTACATGTAGTAATTGCAACCTGTGCATAAAACTCAAGGACTGTTATGTGGGATAAAAACCTTTGGAGTTCTGTACTTTAAAACTTAATTTATTATAGATTGATTATTCGAACTAATCACTTATAAAGTGAAAATCCGAGATTATAAAGTTGACCAGCTTTTCCACTTTCTATGTCTTTTCCAGTCAGACATAGAAAAGATAACTAGTCGTCCAATATAAAGATCTGTTCTCCTGAAGTGAACAAAAAATAAGAAAAACCAGATATCAAACATACGAAACATTAAATAATTTACAGAAAAAGGTCAAAAAACTTTTAATACAGCTTTCATGAAAAATGGAAGCTGAAAAAAATCAATATACCAAAAATAAAAATAGGTGCCAGGACAAAGCTAGAATGATACTAACTAGAATTTTAAGAATATGGGCACAATGTAAGGAACACCGTAACAAAAAGGCATTCTTGTTTTTTAAAAAGTTAAAAATCAAATTAAAAAATCAAGAAAAACAAATACAGTTCACTGCTCAACATTCGAGACCTAGAAAAGATAACTAGTCATCCGATACAAAAATCTATCCTCCTGAAGAGAACAAAAAAAAGGAAAAAGCAGAACACAAAAATATAAAACATTGAAACATTCTGCAAAAAAAAAATTATCAAAAAACTTTTAAGACTGCATTTACGAAAAAGCTTCAACTGTTTTTCAAAAACTGAACTCCAAAAAATGATTGAATTTTTATTAAAACGCAATTAAGGTCCCTCATGTTGCACAAAAAGACTATTTCTAGTAATTACAATCAAAATACAAACAAAAAACTGACAAAAATCGGGAAAAAACTACCAAAATCGGATTAGCATATGTACAATTTTATAAAACAAAAATACACCGAGGTAGAGAGAGGCGTTAAGTATATGAATTATCAAAGGGAAGTTGCCAAATGAACTGATTTTTGACAAAAAGACGGTTAAAAGATCTAAGAATGAAGAAATTAATAGAAAAAAGTCAAAAGTTAACTAAAAAAATATGTGCCAATTTTCAAATTGAAACCCATATTCAGGCTCTGCAAAACACTGTGGCATCAATCTCCGATGTTGGCATTTCAATATAGTATCGAATAAAAATTATTTCTACAAAAAACCAAATTACAAGCAAAAAAAATTGGCCACATAGACGAAAAAACGGCTAAAAACGGTTATCTATATATGCCATTCAGTCAAAAACTACTTTTCAAAGTCAAAAAGTCATTCACTAAACGCAGCGCATGATCAAAAAACTTCTCTCGCTTAGCGAAAATTTGTTCACCAAGACAGCTTTTCTCACTTTCGCTTTTAGGTCAAAATGCCGCTTGAACAAATCTACTTCCTGTAAAAAAAAAAACCGTGAGAAAACCAATACTCCTCTTCGAGTCGTAAAAAAAAGACAGCGCCCCAATACAATTCAAATTCTTTGAATTGTAAAAAAAAATACGAGCGCAATAATAGCCGGCTGAGAAGATGAGGGCGGCTATTAATTAAACCCCACATTGACATTACCAAGGCTTGTGAACCAAATAATATTGTTAACTTTGTTCCTAAACAACTCCCCAGCCTAAGTTTCTTTTATTTTCAAGACCAGATTCTCAAAACGCTCCTTCTCCTGTTACTCGAAGATTAGTGAGGTAGTTAAGTGTGCGGTTGAGACCTACCGGCCAATTAGCCTCTTACGGTGCGCATCTAAAATTTTGGAAAACTCATCTTTGATGAGCTGTATAATATTGTTCACAAATACCTAACCGACGCTCAGCAAGGCTTCGAAAAAAATATCTGTTGTCATCCAACTCCTACTCTCCCTGGAACACGTACTTACAATATGATTTTTCGAATGAAACTGAATTCTACGTCCTATATCTCGACTTGTGCATTCGATAGTGTTCCTCACCAAAAACTAACTGCAAAATTTCAAGAGGAAACTAAGAAAATTATCGTTACTTACATGAGCTGTAGGAAACAGAATGTAAAAACCAATAATGAAAGTTCTTCCACTAGAAAAGTCACCAGTGGGCTTCCTCAAGTGTTTGAAATTAGGCCCATTGTTATTCATCATATTCAAAAATGATCCACCATCATCGATTAAACATGTCTATCCTTTGTTATGCCGATATGCGTTATATCATATGCGTTCCAAAAATGGTGTGCAAATAAAACCGAAATGGGTGAAGAACAAAATTCACAGACGAACTACATCGTAGATTCTCGATTCATGGGACAATTATAAATTCCGATTCAAACGGCTAGAGCTGCTGCCCTTTCCAGGTACTTCGAGCTTCATAATGCTCTACTTTTGATTTATTTTATTAAGGGGGATTAACATTAAACCATGATTCATTGGAACTTCCTTGAAAAAATATTACTCAGCAGCAAACTCTTGTACATGTACAATTTACTGTACATGTAGTAATTGCAACCTGTGCATAAAACTCAAGGACTGTTATGTGGGATAAAAACCTTTGGAGTTTTGTACTTTAAAACTTAATTTATTATGGATTGATTATTCGAACTAATCACTTATAAAGTGAAAATCCGAGATTATAAAGTCGACCAGCTTTTCCACTTTTTTCGTATTTTATTGCCAAATCGTTGAGGGTCAACTTGTTCAAATGTCTTGGAGGAACTTTTTTTAAATAAAATGGTATTTCCAACTGATCCAAAGTGTTTAAAACATTCCATGCCTAGCGCTAAATATTTATCCCCTAAGTGTTTTAAAAAATGTGAAAGATGTGAAAGGAATCCATTTAAAACATTCGACCTCGTTTCAATCGGCACATTCGGCCTTTATTCGTTTAAAAAATAGTAGTTCCGTTCCGTCTTGTCACCATGTAATATTTTCTGGAAGTTAATATAGAAAAGGTAAAATTTAGTTATTCGTATATATACAGAATGGTGAAAATAATGTCTTTATTGAAAAATGATATAACTTGGCAGGGGAGCCTGATTTCTAAGCTCATGCGTAAGTTTAAAAAGCTCATAAGTTAGTTGTTAATAAATTGTTTTTGTCCAATTTTTTTAATTTATCAAAAAAATGGCCTTGAAACCATTTTGACAATTGGTATCAGTTAAAAATTGGAAAACGTAAGTCATCTTTTATTCGTTGTGAGAAGTCATTAAGGAATTAACGATCCCAAGACCAATAAATCGTAACGTTATCTCAATATTGAACGGTGGTACGCTAACTTTCCATTCTGAAATTTAACTTCCTCTCAAAGCAGTAATCAATTTCTCTTAAAGGCGAAGTTATCAAACCAGCTCATGCATGTCGTTATCTGGGAGTACAAATTGATTCAAACTTAACCTTTGAAAATCACCTGAATTTAGTTTTAAGCAAAATGGCTAGTGCAATTCGTTCTTTGTATCTTGTAAGAAATCAAATACCTTTGAAAGTAAGAATTGATGTTTTCAAGTCAGTTGTACTCTCATCTTTCTTTCAGTGGAGTATTCCTCCAAACTCTTACAGTGAAAAACAAACCGCATAAACAGGCAAATTAACTGGGGAATAAAAGTTTGTTATTTTCGTCAAAAAATTGACCACTCCATTGATCTTCTCATTAAGGATCGTATCCTACCAGCCGAATTGTTTATCTCAAAAGTTAGCCTAATGAAGCTAGAAACAGATATAAAACAATGGGAAACATCCGAAAATTTTAAAATGTTTACTAGTCGCCATAACGCCAGACAGAACAACAGAACAAATCAAATTATTATAAAAAAGAAAACGAAAACGAAGTGGAGTAACAAATCTTTAATCTTGAAAAGCGTTCAAAAATGGAACAAATTGCCCTCTTCAATAAGAACTTTTAACAGTAAAACTTGCTTTAAAAATGTTTTAACCGAGTTTTTGCTCGATCAACACAGGAAAGTACCCGTTAATAGACAAATAGGAGCCTTCAAATCCTATTTTTACCTATAAAAACGAACAGCCACAATTTGAAGATTACTATATTAATAACAATGCTGATTAATTTATTTAACATTTTAGAGCATGTAGATATCTAACCTTAGGGTTATAGTCTGAGTAATTTACATGTTTCAAAAAAAAATAAGCAATTCAGTGTTTTATTTTATGCCAACGAATGTTCAGTGAGTTCAGTACTAGCCCAGCTAAGGTGAAGAGCTCATTTCAGCAAACAAGCAACCCGAAAGTACAAAACTAATAGACAAAAATCCGATCAGCCAAATGTTATAAAGTATGATAGCTAATTCAAAATGTAATGGTCAAAAACTAAACTTACCGGATATCCTCTGACACCTGGATAAACAGGTGAGGCATGAGGCCTCATTGGAATTTGAACTCCTGTGCCCATGTTAGCATTGACAATATGTGGTGGCATTGAGAGCGCTGAAAAACATAATATGCTCTTAAACAAGTAGCTGGTAACTTTACAATTTTCAACTTCAAATATATAACTTTCCAATAATATAGCGTGTCACAAAGTTGAAATAAGCGAACGTTTCAAAAGCCACAGGTTAGAGTTCAAAGGTCAGCATACAATATTAAAACATGCAGAAAAAATTGATGAATGAAAGCTTAATGGCGAAAACGTTGACATTCAATTGAGCACATTGATGCTCAATTGCACGTTTTGGCGTTTTTCGAACGTTTGCTTATTGCAACTTTATGGGATAGACTATATAACTGAAACAGAACCTTTTCAATTCTATTCACCTGTACTTATGGGAGCAACACCGTCGGGTTTTGAAGAGCCCATAAGGTCGTCAAAATCAGGGAGCTCATCAGGTTTAGATGTTTCAGTTGTGATATTCTGATATGGCTTGGATGAAGATGAAGCCGAGATAGCGAAAGAAGTCGTTCGAGGAGCCGGATAGTCATCCTGAAAGTTTCAGTTCCGAAATAAAACAAATGGCTCTTATTGGTGGAAAACAAACGCTTACTTACAATTAATTCGGCTTCTAAGTCAATTCCACTGGCACTGAGGGCAGCGCCAATCAAGTCAAATCCGTCATCCATGGCCAACCATCCTGAAAATAATTTTCAATGAACTATTAATACATTCACAGTTCACTCAAGTTTTTCTTACGATTGGATCTTAGATTCTTTCGTTTAGTATGAGAATTTCTTTCTTAGGCATCTTGTTTGCTAATTCCAGGCTCATTTTAAGATGAGGTCATAGTTTTGGCAAGATTTTGATAGGTTCTCCATCAAGTGTGGTGCTTTTATTTAATACTTGTAAACTCTTGAAATATCTTCTCCAAGTGACATCACGTGGCACTTCTCAAATCGGAGCAGGCTGTTACCTTCAATTATTCAATCTTGAGGAGGTCTGAGCTCAGTACCGAGAGCATGAGTTTATAAAAAGAGAACCGAGCCAACTACCGATCGTCGATATATCGAGTCTTCAATAACAGCAGAGGGTCATCCGCATGACGCTCCCGGTAACCAATCTTTGATTGATATCAACCAGTGGTATCTAATTTCCGTTGAGTTCCATAAACAGCTCTTGAGTTCTATTCGTTTCATGTATAGAATTGTTTCCGATTTCTACTAAGTTTGCTGGCTATTCCATTGTTCTATTTTTTTATCATTTCTTGTTCTTCCATTAATTTTTCAACGCAAGAAAATGGGAAAAGGGGGTTTGCTCAACCCAATGGACGAAACAGTGAACCCCCACTATGAAAAATCACAGCAGCGTAATTAAATTTACTGCATTGAATTTAACTTACGGCACTATGCTCTACTCTAGGAGCCGTGTCAAAAGGTTGCAAAATCACTACTAATTAGTTGTCTAGACTCCCCTCCTGCACAACAGCATTATAAGTATTATCAACCTCAGTGACACCTTAAATACAACGGCAGCCTCTGAGACAGATAATTGCAGACTGCGGAACTTATCTTCGTCCGAATGTATCTTAGTGCGACCGAGAATATGTCGCCTTTACTTTCAGAGATTTTTGTTGCTAGTTGCTTTATAGTGCGTGTTGCAGATGGCCCTTCGCCTCCATTGGAGGAAAACAAGATTAATCAAAGCCTAACTTTTGGTTACGCAGATGATTACCAATTCCCTTCAACAAACTCAACACAGCTACAAGTAGATTTAAATGCCCTCCAATGGGATGCCGAAAATGGTAAGACATTGCATAACAAATTTCAATTATTCAGCTTTAAAAAGAGCGCACAACTTTGCCGTAATATACAAATCACAAATGCAACCTTCTAGAAAGATCTCGGAATTACTTTTCGCGGAAACCGCAAATGGCGTGAAATGCAATGCGAAGAATATTATAAGACAAAAGTCTCCTTGGTTCCTGGAAAGAACTTCCTCCACAGGACAACAATAAAATCAAAATAAAACGCACATGCACTATACGCTATCCTTGAAATCGCGTGTGGATTTCGAGTTTGGTATAAAAGCAAAAGAGATCTACTTGCGACACAAAACTCCAAAATGCGCGACAAGGTGGATCGTACGAACAAAGCTATAAAGAGCGCTTAATTAAACTAAAACTACCAGTTTCACTATTAAGTTAAATAGTTTCATATGAATGCATGCTTGAACAATGGCATCAAGGAATCAAAGAGTTAACTCCTATTAGACATCAGTCAAACGCGGCCAATGCAAGAAAGGAGTCAAAGAGGATGACGGTTCTGCGATAAGGTGCAAAAATTGTCAACTTTGGTTTCACGGTACCTGTGCTCACCTCTCCGAGGAGGAAATTAAATGTGTAATATCCGTGCACTGTCTACGGTTACGGTTTGGGTTGGGTGTTATTCTTAAGCCCTTTAAACCTCGGAGTTACTGAGGAAAATTTTCCAAGTTTCAGACTTGAATTTAATTGAGCAGATGTAAATGTACAATAAGTTTAATACAAAGTTAGATCTATTGCTTTTAAATATTAGAAATTTTGTGAAGATGAGAGACGTAAAGCAATTAAAGAGAGGCAGCTCGATTGTGTAAGGTTTAGTTTTGAATATGTTTTTTGGTTTCAGTCCTCTCAATGGTTAATTAATCTTCGGTTATTTTTACCCATTATCGCTAATCTCCGTGGGATTTTCTCATAGTTATTTTCTACCGCACGGATCCCTGTTAGTTAAACTAACAGATAACAAGTTTACCTGCTTGACGAATGCCGTCATGAACAAACATTCCTTGACGTGTCCCGTCAAGATGAAACTCCATGATGATTCCCGTCATTATTTATGTCGCTTTCTCTCTATATTGTTAAAATCCGGTTCACTATTGGTAACCATCTCCTTTAGTTCTCCTATTTGATTGTGAAAACTTCGAACTATACGTTTAATATGTAATTTTTGAGCATACATTATGGTTCACTATACTGCCTCCCTCTTAGAATATGTGAGTGTTCCACTCACTCACTTAGCAAGAGTTTCAAATGTCCATTTTTGAGTTCATATATTCTTGTGCTTTTTCAATCCCTTACTTGTCATAAATATTAAGGGCCTCCTCGTCTTCCATGATTTTATTTGCTTGAAGAAAGATTTTGAACATGTCCTCACAACCACACTTGTCCGGATGACAGAGCATTGCCAACGTTTTGAAATGTATCTGGATAGTACTGGTTGTGGCCCCCTGTGGCAGGAATAGAAGTTCATAAAAATTTAAAAATTTGGAGGTCGACTGAACGGGCTCTGCGCGTTGATCGCCTCCAGCCTCCTCTGTATGACCTTCTTTGAGGTTTGCTCTGTTTTTACTCTACTCCATAGCCTACTATTGTTTATCTCGGCATTCTCCAACTCCCGAGCTAAGCACTCCCGCTCGTCCAACAGAGCGATACATTCCCTTGTTTTTGTTTCAGCTACATTTGTAACCTCCTCCAACTCTTTCTTCAATGTTTCCACCTGCCTCCTGCAGGACTCCCGCTGATGCCCAGCGTATTCAAGTTGCTGTTTGGTCTCCAGCAATTGATCACCTAATCTTTGACTTTCAAGTTTTAACTGCCGGAGATCCGCTTCGAGCCGAGCCCCGGCTGTTCCCAGCCTTTCCTGTTGTTAATCTTCTTTTGTTGTTCCTCGATTCTGTGTTGAATCTCACTTAACTCCCCAACGCTGATTGCGGCTCTATCCACTATATGGGTGGTTGCAGCTGCGTTATTGGCACCACGTACTTTTTGTTTGAGGTTACTCCAACATTCCGATACGCTTGGTGCCTGACTATTGACCTGACCTCGAACAACTCGGGTAGATAGTAGCCATAATCACCGATTTTTGCTTCTACCATTCCTACATATTATACACGTAAATTAGTTTAACGTATCATCTCAATTTCTGCCATATCTGGTACAGATTTTGCCTTTTTTGCTTTTATAACTACGATGTTTGTTTCACAATCAAACCGTTCAACTGTTCTTTTTCTTGTCAATTTTTGTTCCTTTGTACGTTGTTTTAGATGATGAAAATAACCTAGTTCCCCATTGGGTTATTTGGTTGCAGTGCAATTACATGATTGGTGCCACTGCGTAGCATATCGATTGAGAGAAACACGCGTACCAAACAAAATATGATTTTAGATCCAATAAAAATAGTAATCAATTTGATGGTTATTTCCCTGCCCACATGCCAGATTTGTTTCTTTTCATTACCCAAGTATTCAAAAATCAGCAATTCATGCCTCTGATGATTGTACTTTAAGTCCGTGTTGAAATACTCTAGAGTCTCATGCTCATATAAACCTCTGTATAACTGAAACAGAACCTTTCAATTCTATTCACCTGTACTTATGGGAGCAACACCGTCGGGTTTTGAAGAGCCCATAAAGTCGTCAAAATCAGGGAGCTCATCAAATTTAGATGTTTTAGTTTTAATATTCTGATATGACTTGGATGAAGATGAAGCCGAGATAGCGAAAGAAGTCGTTCGAGGAGCCGGATAGTCATCCTGAAAGTTTCAGTTCCGAAATAAAACAAATGGCTCTTATTGGTGGAAAACAAACGCTTACTTACAATTAATCCGGCTTCTAAGTCAATTCCACTGGCACTGAGGGCAGCGCCAATCAAGTCAAATCCGTCATCCATGGCCAACCATCCTGAAAATAATTTTCAATGAACTATTAATACATTCACAGTTCACTCAAGTTTTTCTTACGATTGGATCTTAGATTCTTTCGTTTAGTATGAGAATTTCTTCCTCAGGCATCTTGTTTGCTGATTCCAGGCTCATTTCAAGATGAGGTCATAGTTTTGGCAAGATTTGGATAGGCTCTCTATCAAGTGTGGTGCTTTTATTTAATACTTGTAAACTCTTGAAATGTCTTCTCCAAGTGACATCACGTGGCACTTCTCAAATCGGAGCAGGCTGCTACCTTCAATTATTCAATCTTCAGGAGGTCTCAGCTCAGTACCGTGAGCCTGAGTTTATAAAAAGAGAACCGAGCCAACTACCGATCGTCGATATATCGAGTCTTCAATAACAGCAGAGGGTCATCCGCATGACGCTCCCGGTAACCAATCTTTGATTGATATCAACCAGTGGTATCTAATTTCCGTTGAGTTCCATAAACAGCTCTTGAGTTCTATTCGTTTCATGTATAGAATTGTTTCCGATTTCTACTAAGATTGCTGGCTATACCATTGTTCTTTTTTTTTAATCATTTCTTGTTCTTCCATTAATTTTTCAACGCAAGAAAATGGGAAAAGGGGGTTTGCTCAACCCAATGGACGAAACAGTGAACCCCCACTATGAAAAATCACAGCAGTGTAATTAAATTTACTGCACTGAATTTAACTTACGGCACTATGCTCTACTCTAGGAGCCGTGTAAAAAGGTTGCAAAATCACTACTAATTAGTTGTCTAGACTCCCCTCCTGCACAACAGCATTATAAGTATTATCAACCTCAGTGACACCTAAAATACAACGGCAGCCTCTGAGACAGATAATTGCAGACTGCGGAACTTATCTTCGTCCGAATGTATCTAAGTGCGACCGAGAATATGTCGCCTTTACTTTCAGAGATTTTTGTTGCTAGTTGCTTTATAGTGCGTGTTGCAGATGGCCCCTTGCCTCCATTGGAGGAAAACAAGATTAATCAAAGCCTAACTTTTGGTTACGCAGATGATTACCAATTCCCTTCAACAAACTCAACACCGTTACAAGTAGATTTAAATGCCCTGCAATGGGATGCCGAAAATGGTAAGACATTGCATAACAAATTTCAATTATTCAGCTTTAAAAAGAGCGCACAACTTTGCCGTAATATACAAATCACAAATGCAACCTTCTAGAAAGATCTCGGAATTACTTTTCGCGGAAACCGCAAATGGCGTGAAATTCAATGCGAAGAATATTATAAGACAAAAGTCTCCTTGGTTCCTGGAAAGAACTTTCTCCACAAGACAACAATAAAATCAAAATAAAACGCACATGCAGTATACGCTATCCTTGAAATCGCGTGTGGATTTCGAGTTTGGTATAAAAGCAAAAGAGATCTACTTGCGACACAAAACTCCAAAATGCGCGACAAGGTGGATCGTACGAACAAAGCTAAAAAGAGCGCTTAATTAAACAAAAACTACCAATTTCACTGTTAAGTTAAATAGTTTCATATGAATGCATGCTTGAACAATGGCATCAAGGAAGCAAAGAGTTAACTCCTCCTAGAAATCAGTCAAACGCGGCCAATGCAAGAAAGGGGTCAAAGAGGATGACGGTTCTGCGATAAGGTACAAAAATTGTCAACTTTGGTTTCACGGTACCTGTGCTCACCTCTCCGAGGAGGAAATTAAATGTGTAATATCCTTGCACTGTCTACGGTTACGGTTTGGGTTGGGTGTTATTCTTAAGCCCTTTAAACCTCGGAGTTACCGAGGAAAATTTTCCAAGTTTCAGACTTGAATTTAATTGAGCAGTTGTGAATGTACAATAAGTTTAATACAAAGTTAGATCTATTGCTTGTAAATATTAGAAATTTTGTGAAGATGAGAGACGTAAAGCAATTAAAGAGAGGCAGCTCGATTGTGTAAGGTTTAGTTTTGAATATGTTTTTCGGTTTCAGTCCTCTCAATGGTTAAATAATCTTAGGTTATTTTTACCCATTCTCGTTAATCTCTGTGGAATTTTCTCATAGTTATTTTCTACCGCACGGATCCCTGTTAGTTAAACTAACATATAACAGGTTTACCTGCTTGACGAATGCGGTCGTGAACAAACATTCCTTGACGTGTCCCGTCAAGATGAAATTCCATGATGATTCCCATAATTATTTATGTTGCTTTCTCTCTATATTGTTGGGCCCCTGTGGCAGGTTGTGGCCCCCTTTGGCAGGATGTGGCCCCCTGTGTCAGGTTGTGGCCCCCTGTGACAGGAACAGAAGTTCATAAAAATTTGGAGGTCGACTGAACGGGCTCTGCGCGTTGATCGCCTCCAGCCTCCTCTGTATGACCTTCTTTGAGGTTTGCTCTGTTTTTACTCTACTCCATAGCCTACCATTGTATATCTCGGCATTCTCCAACTCCCGAGCTAAGCACTCCCGCTCGTCCAACAGAGCGATACATTCCCTTGTTTTTGTTTCGGCTACATTTGTAACCTCCTCCAACTCTTTCTTCAATGTTTCCACCTGCCTCCTGCAGGACTCCCGCTGATGCCCAGCGTATTCAAGTTGCTGTTTGGTCTCCAGCAATTGATCACCTAATCTTTGACTTTCAAGTTTTAACTGCCGGAGATCCGCTTCGAGCCGAGCCCCGGCTGTTCCCAGCCTTTCCTGTTGTTAATCTTCTTTTGTTGTTCCTCGATTCTGTGTTGAATCTCACTTAACTCCCCAACGCTGATTGCGGCTCTATCCACTATATGGGTGGTTGCAGCTGCGTTATTGGCACCACGTACTTTTTGTTTGAGGTTACTCCAACATTCCGATACACTTGGTGCCTGACTATTGACCTGACCTCGAACAACTCGGGTAGATAGTAGCCATAATCACCGATTTTTGCTTCTACCATTCCTACATATTATACACGTAAATTAGTTTAATGTATCATCTCAATTTCTGCCATATCTGGTACAGATTTTGCCTTTTTTGCTTTTATAACTACGATGTTTGTTTCACAATCAAACCGTTCAACTGTTCTTTTTCTTGTCAATTTTTGTTCCTTTGTACGTTGTTTTAGATGATGAAAATAACCTAGTTCCCCCATTGGGTTATTTGGTTGCAGTGCAATTACATGATTGGTGCCACTGCGTAGCATATCGATTGAGAGAAACACGCGTACCAAACAAAATATGATTTTAGATCCAATAAAAATAGTAATCAAACTGATGGTTGTTTCCCTGGCCACATGCCAGATTTGTTTCACTTCTTTACCCAAGTATTCAAAAATCAGCAATTCATGCCTCTGATGATTGTACTTTAAGTCCGTGTTGAAATACTCTAGAGTCTCATGCTCATATAAACCTCCTTGTCCCAGGAAAACTTCTCTTCCTGTTATCGTCTTTCTCGAATGCCTTAATCTTTGGACCCTTTTGCTGAGTTCCAGGTCCTTGTCATTGAAAAACCCTTCCATTGGAGCCAAAGTTGACCAATTGACGTTAACTCTATAATTAGGCATATCATTGGGTTTTTCAATCAATTGTATTTTTTGCCCATATGTGATCCATGACCCATTCCGCAATTCAAGAGCGTTCGGGTACATGGGGTTGCAATTAATCAGTGTGAAATTTCTATAGAATGCTCTAGAAATGGGGTCCACGTATCTAATTATTTCTGAAGTATTGTGAGAAGACACCCTAATTGGTACTTCCTCCGTACAAAACTGATTTTCGACAACATGTACGATTACTTTAGCGCATCTCTGGACATAAAGTATTCCTCCCGCTATTTCTGTGTGTGTACCCAGTGCGTTTTGTTGACTTAAGAAAATTTGGTGTGAACTTTCGTTAATTGACGTCGTTAGAATCATAGCTCTGTGCAGTTTTTCTATGTGACAATTAAATAACTCTATTTGTTTCATGTTTTCAAACATGCCTCAAAAATCCAACACAAAAAGTTGGTCGAGTTTTATGTCCCTGAGATCTGTCTCAGATATATTTGTTGTTGAAAAATTTTGTTCCGTGGCCGTCAACTTTTCCGTTGTGTAAAACAAATTTCTGTGGTTTGTTTCAAAAAGCAGAAAATTGTCTATATGTTTTGTCTTGTTCTTCAACAGGACAACTAAATTTCTTTTTCTGTCTAATTTGCTCGTCAAGTACTTTTTGTTTCCAGCGCGGACCATTTTTGCTGTTATCGAGTCTGAAAATTTAACGATTGTTAAGATGTTTAGTTTTTTGTCTTGGTCGAACAGATATTGTACTGAATCTATTTCAATTGTGTCTCCTTGATATAACAAGGTCTGCTCCTGTTTCAAAGGGTCTTTAAAATATAACCATGTTCCTTCATTTGCTTCCCTAGTTTCAATGAACAAAGTCCCCTTGAAAATTTCAGCATTTATCATGATGTTACCTTTCTGTGTTTCACCTTTTGGATTGATCCAATCCACGTGGTAGACATAATTCACCCTTTCTCATCTCCGCCTTTCATGAAAGTTTTTGATATCTTCTGAACAAATTCAGCGTCGGTTCGGTCAACATTCATCTCGTCTTTGGGAGCATTGAATTCAAAATCACCAAGATCCGCTAACCGCGCTTTGTGTCCCTGCCATAGATTTTGACAGACTGACTCTTTTATTTGGTAAAACGTCGGAATTATTTTTGATTTTTCGTTTAAGTAAGTTGCGTCGTCATACCAACTACTCTTTTTCAGTCCTTTTTCTTGTCAATATTTGTTCCTTTGTACGTTGTTTTAGATGATGAAAATAACCTAGTTCCCCCATTGGGTTATTTGGTTGCAGTGCAATTACAGGATTTTTGCCACTGCGTAGCATATCGATTGAGAGAAACACGCGTACCAAACAAAATATGATTTTAGATCCAATAAAAATAGTAATCAAACTGATAGTCATTTCCCTTGCCACATGCCAGATTTGTTTCACTGCATTACCCAAGTATTCAAAAATCAGCAACTCATGCCTCTGATGATTGTACTTTAAGTCCGTGTTGAAATACTCTAGAGTCTCATGCTCATATAAACCTCCTTGTCCCAGGAAAACTTCTCTTCCTGTTATCGTCTTTCTCGAATGCCTTAATCTTTGGACCCTTTTGCTGAGTTCCAGGTCCTTGTCATTGAAAAACCCTTCCATTGGAGCCAAAGTTGACCAATTGACGTTAACTCTATAATTAGGCATATCATTGGGTTTTTCAATCAATTGTATTTTTTGCCCATATGTGATCCATGACCCATTCCGCAATTCAAGAGCGTTCGGGTACATGGGGTTGCAATTAATCAGTGTGAAATTTCTATAGAATGCTCTAGAAATGGGGTCCACGTATCTAATTATTTCTGAAGTATTGTGAGAAGACACCCTAATTGGTACTTCCTCCGTACAAAACTGATTTTCGACAACATGTACGATTACTTTAGCGCATCTCTGGACATAAAATATTCCTCTCGTTATTTTTGTGTGTGTACCCAGAGCGTTTTGTTGACTTAAGAAAATTTGGTGTGAACTTTCGTTAATTGATGTCGTTAGAATCATAGCTCTGTGCAGTTTTTCTATGTGACAATTTAATAACTCTATTTGTTTCAGGTTTTCAAACATGCCTCAAAAATCCAACACAAAAAGTTGGTCGAGTTTTATGTCCCTGAGATCTGTCTCAGATATATTTGTTGTTGAAAAATTTTGTTCCGTGGCCGTCAACTTTTCCGTTGTGTAAAACAAATTTCTGTGGTTTGTTTCAAAAAGCAGAAAATTGTCTATATGTTTTGTCTTGTTCTTCAACAGGACAACTAAATTTCTTTTTCTGTCTAACTTGCTCGTCAAGTACTTTTTGTTTCCAGCGCGGACTATTTTTGCTGTTATCGAGTCTGAAAATTTAACGATTGTTAAGATGTTTAGTTTTTTGTCTTGGTCGAACATATATTGTACTGAATCTATTTCAATTGTGTCTCCTTGATATAACAAGGTCTGCTCCTGTTTCAAAGGGTCTTTAAAATATAACCATGTTCCTTCATTTGCTTCCCTAGTTTCAATGAACAAAGTCCCCTTGAAAATTTCAGCATTTATCATGATGTTACCTTTCTGTGTTTCACCTTTTGGATTGATCCAATCCACGGGGTAGACATAATTCACCCTTTCTCATCTCCGCCTTTCATGAAAGTTTTTGATATATTCTGAACAAATTCAGCGTCGGTTCGGTCAACATTCATCTCGTCTTTGGTAGCATTGAATTCAAAATCACCAAGATCCGCTAACCGCGCTTTGTGTCCCTGCCATAGATTTTGACAGACTGACTCTTTTATTTGGTAAAACGTCGGAATTATTTTTGATTTTTCGTTTAAGTAAGTTGCATCGTCATACCAACTACTCTTTTTCAGCACAATTACCGTATATGCAGCCCTGCACATGCAGTATTATAGTTTACTCATGCTGCTTTTGGCGTAGATCAGTCCTCCTTTGTTTACCTGCTCCTCATTTATATGGGACGTTTCACATTTTGTCGGTTCCGTCATTGCAACTTTCTGCGTCTGTAGAATTTTCTCAAAATCATACCCCGCAATCTCCAAGGATTGTGATAAACCTAATATGCTAACCGACTGAAGAAGTTTCCAGTTCAGCTGCACGATCCAACGTGGGTTCCACGCCCTCTGCATTTCGTATCACCTTTTAAAAAAACATCATTATCAAATTTTTCAGCTGAATCGTTATCCTTGAATAAAAAATAGTCCTTCAGTTTCCGTAGTTCTGTTATTCCCGACGCACTTCTTGTCTCATAGCGTCGTTCGGCGACAATTTGCGAAGTACAAGCCGTGCTCCTATTTGGAAATTCTTCGCCTTTACTCCTTTTGGATGTTGACACCAGACTATCCCGCTTCTGCTGTGTGGCTACTTTGGGCGCAGGTATCTTTGTGCTTCTGCTCTTATTGTTGGTTTAGTATTTATTGCTTCTCTTGTACTCCCACCCATAGGTGTTTGAAACGATTCGTTGACTGTCTCATTGTGAGTTGCATTATTAGGATTAATTTGACTAATATTTCCTTCGATTTGAACTTCTCTTCTTTCTGCGTCAATCAATTTTGGGGTCACCACTTCAATTTCCACAAAATCATTGTCCTCAGTAAGGTTGTTTTGTGTTATTCTTGGTTTAATCTTTCCCTTCTTAGGTTCTGTTTTATCAGTGGTAGCACTTCTACTGTTAAAACGTTTGAGTCGATCGTAGTGGATCTTTTGTTGTTTTTTTGTTTTCACATCCTCAATAACAAAGTTCAGATTGTTTATTATTTCACGTATTACCTGCGGTCCGCTGTAAAAGGATTTAAATTTCTTTGTCTGGCCAGTTTTTATTGTGGGGTTGATCACCATCACTAAATCACCTACTTCATATTGTGGTCCAAATGTGCTACGCTCATAGTAGGTTTTTTTGTTTTTCTTGCTCCACATCCGTGCTTTCCCGTACCAGCTCATGGAACGGTTGTAGTTCGTCTTTCAAACAACCAACGTAATCATTCAAAGTTGGGTAGATTTTGATTTGTATTGTTTGATACATGCAATCAATTGTCAGCGCGCATGATCGTCCAAAAAGGAGGTAAAAGGGGCTGTACTTCGTAACAGAGTGAATTGATGATCTGTACGCCATCATTACTAGCGGAAGGTAGTCGCTCCAGGTGTTGTGATGTTCACCCACATATTTTGCAAGAGTCTCTTCGATTGTGCGATTGGTGCGCTCTATCATTGCGTTTCCTTAAAGGTGATAAGCTGTTGTTGAAGTCCTGTTAATTCCCAGCTCTTTACACATGTTCCTGAGAAGATTCGACATAAAAGTGCTGCCCTTGTTGCTATGAAGATTTGCCGGACAACCAAATCTTGAAACCCATAAGTTTAGAAAGGCCTTAGCTACCGTTGAAGCTTCTTGGTTGCTCATGGGAATTGCTTCATACCATTTTGTAAACTGATCTCAAATTAACAGAATGTATTTGTTTCGGCTGGACTCGGGTAAAGGTCCCATAATGTCTAAGGCAACTTGCCAGAACGGATGACCTGGTTTCCACGTTGTCAGGTTGTGTATGTGTTTCTGGTGTAGAGATTTCTTTTGACAGCATTCTTTGCAAGAACTTACCCACTCGTGGACATCTTTTTTCATCCCGGGCCAGTAGAATTGTTCTCGAACCCGATCAAATGTCTTGGCCATACCAAAATGTCCGCAATGTTCATGAAAGAAAGGCAGCATTTCTTTCAAAAGTGATCTCTGAATGACTATTTGTGTTAAGTTATTAAATTTGTCAGTACGTTTCTGTCTCTTGACTAGATCATTTTCAATCCGTAGGTTTCTGAATCAGTTCAAAGTTTCCACAGTGCCCTAGAGGCTCCTGCCATTTGTTTTCTTTGAGGGCGTTTCCCGTTCTCAATCCAGTTTTTCAGTATAATGAGGTCGGCTGCATTATTCTGATGTTCAACTAGTTGTTCAACAGATTTCTTTAGTCCAATTGACCAGATAAATTTTTCTTCCGTATTTATTTGGTTCACTTGATCGCAAATCTTTGACTTGGTCTTCAGTCTTTGGAACTCTCGACAGACAGTGAGGGATCTTTTTTTCCGCTTGGTGTTTGATTTCAAAATCAAAATGTCCGAGCTTTTCTATCCATCTGGCCAATAATCCGTCTGGTTCCTTAAAACTATAAAATCACGTGAGGGCCCTATGGTCAGTAACATTTAAAAATTTTTGTACCAGAAGATAATTTCTGAAGTGTTGAGTGAAATAAACTATTGCAAAAAGTTCTCGTTTTGTCGCAGAATAGATTTGTTGACTTTTGCTGAGCCTTTTGCTTGCGTAAGCAATAACTCTTTCACCCCATTGTTGTCTTTGGGAAATAATTGCGCCAATGCCAAACAAACAGGCGTCGGTGGTTAACGTATAGGGATCCGTGTCATTCGGATAACCCAAAATTGGTGCTTTCTGTAAAGCTTGTTTTAGCTGTTCAACTGCTGATTCACATCCCTTGCTCCAAGTAAAACGTTCTTTTTTGTTTATTAGCTTATAAAGCGGCTCTGCTATTTTTCCGAAATCTTGTATGAATCTTCTGTAAAAACCTACTAGTCCTAATATAGCTCTCAATTCTTTTATTGTTCGTGGGCTTTTCATTTTATTGACCGCCGCTACGTTCTCCGGATCCACTTCTACGCATTTATTTGATACAATGTGTCCCAGGAAATGAATTTTTTCCTGAAAAAAACCTGCATTTTGAGCCTTTTATTTTCAATCCAGCGTCTTTAAGTCGCGCAAGTACGAGATATAGGCGGTTGAGATTATCCTCAAAGGATCTACCGAAGATGATTATGTCATCCAGGTATAATAAAGCCACTTCATAGGAGAGTCCCGACATGATCAATTCCATTAGATTTTGGAAAACTCCTAGCGCTGACGCCAAACCCATGGGTAGTCTCTTCCATTTGTAGAGTCCCATTAGAGTTACAAAAGATCTTTATCGAGTGCCATTTGAAAATGTCCCGATGTCAAATTGATATTGGAAAAGTAACAATTTCCGTCTAGAGAATCAATAACGTCATTTATTCTTGGTAGCGGCCAACTGGTCTTCTCGATTTGTTTATTCAAACCTCTGTAATCTACAACTAGTCTGTAGCTGCCATTTTTCTTCTTCACAAATATTGATGGTGGTGCCCAATACGAATGAGTTGGTTCAATTAATTTTGCATCCTCTAGATCCTCGACAATTTTTTTCATTGCTTTTCATTTATCGAAGCTCATACTGCAATAACTTCTTCTGAACGACTCTGCATTTTTGTTGAGTTTAATCTTCTGTTTAATTTTGTTACAATATCCTAAGTCATTTGAGTTTCGTAAGAAGACTTGTTGTTGTCTCGTGAACAATTCCTGTACTTTCTCTTTCTGCTGGTCATTTGGTTTAGGACCTTCCAAGTTTGCGTGTTTTCGCATTTGAAAAGTTTCCAATGTTTTCGGCTTATTTTGATTTGTGAAAATTCCATTCACAACTAAGTTCTGTTTGTTTTCAAAGTAAGTTCCCACCCACTTTAGTGCTTTTACACACGGTTACTGGTGCGTCCGTTAGATTTAACACTTTTTATCAAACTCCAACCATCTTTCATTGATATCAAACAGGCGGCTAAAAGCAAACCAGTCTTTAATTCAAAATCTTCTATTGCTTCCACTAATCCTTCCACTCCCGGAATTTCTTCTCTGTTTTCATCAGCTAATCTAATTTTCATTAGATTTTTGTTTTTACTCTGTATATAAGTGTTTTGTCCGGCAATTGCAAGAATTTGAACACCTTGCGTTTTCTCTGTGGTAAGCGGTATTGAAATTTTACAGTGACTGCTATATAGTTTCTCTTCGTGGAAGTTCAATACAAATTTATTGGTTTTCAGGAAATCAATTCCCAGCAGACATCCTATACCTTCGTCTGCCGTTATCACAAACTCTTGTTCAACCTCGGTTAGTCTTGGTTGCAACTGTACCAAAAGCGTTACTCTGCCTATTATTTTGACAGCTGTGTTTTTGGCTGTTAACACTCGTTTTGTGTTTGTTTGTACAATTCCCGGTTTTCCCAGTTTTTTGTATGTGAACCAGCGATATACTACTTCACTGTCTATTAATCCAACGCATCTGTTCCCATGAAGTATGATTTCTGCGTTTTGACATTTAATTGTGTTTGTCGAACAAACTCTAATGACATTGCAGTTCTCGGTGGTTTTCTTCTTAAAAGGGCAGTTTCTTTTCAAGTGTTGGGAACTTCCACATAGGAAACAATTTCGACAATTCCTCGAAAGGTGTCCTTCTTGTCCACGGGCTCTGCACTTGAAACCCTGCCTGTCGTTTCTCCTAGACAATTCCTCTCTTCCAAAAGATCTGTCTCGTTGACTAGGTCCTGGCGTCGGAAATCACCGCCGATCGTTAAACCCACGATCTTGTTGCTGTCCTCTGTCACGTCTGTTGTCACACCACCGTCCCCGGGAACCGCTTCGCTCCCTAGATTGGTTTTGACGGTTTTCTCGCTGTTTGTCATCTACTGACAATTGGTTCACAAGCTTGTCGATGGCCTCCACTAAACCTTTTGTTTCATCTCGTCTAATTACCGCAACCTTTGGTGTTCGCTCTTCCTCCTCTATTCTTGTTACAGCTTCCAGATGCAATGCCCTTTCCAAAACTGTTTCAATTTTCATATCCTTGTCGCCGATTTGCTTTCTGAAATCTAACCTCACCTGACTATGGTCGATTCCTTCTAGAAGTCCTCTCAGAACGAGATGGTCTCTAATGTCTTGTGACTGCGTTGGGTAAGCTTTCAAAGCCAACTGCTTTAAATCTCCCAGAAAATCTGTCAGTTTTTCTCCTGGTTGCTGTACGCAGCGAGCTAGCAGTCCCCGGAAAACGACCGGTTTTTCGCTGTAGTAGTTTCCCGAAAACCTTTAACGCTTTCATCATAATTTTCTCGTGTAGCTTGCGGTAGAGTGCGATAGAACTCTATGGCAGATTTTTGTAGCCTTAGTACAAGGTAATGCAGCCGTTCATCAATTTCGCGAGCCGGATTTCCTTCAGTTCTTTTCCACTTTTGTAGTTCCGCAAATAGCTACGGTGTTTCTTTTTTCACTTATTTATTTATTTTTCTTTAGTTTTTTTGGAAGTTTTAATTTACAGTCTTATATACGACTGTCCCACCTATTTTCTGTTTTTTTTATTTTAATATGGTTCTGACTGAACTCCTATTTTACTTGTTTTATTGATGTTTTAAATATATTTTCTTTTCTATTTACGACAAGGATGATATAAGGTGCTTTAGTTTTCTTTTACTTTCTCCTGCTTATTGTTACCTTTTCAACTATTTTCGCTTTATATTCTTTTTGTTAATGGTAGTTCCAGAAAAAGTCAATATATAATTTTCAGCAACTGTTTCAATTGATTTTACAACGCGACTATCCCGCACTTTTTTCCCGATTGTTATGCCGCTCGTTATCTAAAAGTCAATTTTGCAAATAAGTTCAAAAGAAAAAAATACTTCTTAGACTAAAAAGACTTACGCTGTGGCGATCAGTTTCAATTACCAACGACAACAACTAGAAAGAACTCTTTATTTCTTCTCACTTGGTATGATGCGGTCTTTCCACACAAGGAATTTTCTGTCTCCACCAACGAGTAAAAGATAGCACCACGCGAGTAATTTCTCACTTGTTTTCCTGCGACTGGTTTCCTGCGGCTGATTTCCTCCGCTGTGACTTCTGCAATTGATTCCCACAAAAATTGGTGGAAATTGAACATTTGTTATCCCAAATCTTGTGTTTTGTCTCGAGAAAAATTTGATTCTCGGAGTTTTTGGAGTTCAAGTGCTTTTTATTTGCGTCTCCCTACCGACAAATTTGTTAAAGATTTTAAAATGTTAACTTTCCTTGTTAAATCTCTGTCGCCAGTGTAATATCCGTGCACTGTCTACGGTTAGGGTTTGGGTTGGGTGTTATTCTTAAGCCCCTTAAACCTCGGAGTTACTGAGGAAAATTTTGCAAGTTTCAGACTTGAATTTAATTGAGCAGAGGTATTTGAACAATCAGTTTAATACAAAGTCAGATATATTGCTCGTAAATATTAGAAGTTTTGTGAAGATGAGAGATGTAAAGCAATTAAAGAGAGGCAGCTCGATTGTGTAATGTTTGTTTTGAATACGTTTTTTGGTTTCAGTCCTCTCAATGGTTAATTATCTTAGGTTATTTTTACCCATTTAAGTTAATCTCCTTGGGATTTTCTCATAGTTATTTTCTACCGCACGGGTCCCTGTTAGTTAAACTAACAGATAACAGGTTTACCTGCTTGACGAATCCCGTCATGAACAAATATTCCTTGACGTGTCCCGTCAAGATAAAATTCCATGATGATTCCCATCATTGTTTATGATGCTTTCTCTATATATTGTTAAAATCCGGTTTACTATTAATAACCATCTCTTTTTGTTCTCCTATTTGTTTGTGAAAATTTCGAATTATACGTTTAATATGTAATTTATGAGCATGTCATACATTATGATTCACTATAAATGGCTTGGAGCTAAACGCAACTGTGTGTGGTTTTGTGAATCGTGTGTCCAGCAGATTGACAACATCTTCACTTCTTCAAAAACTGAAGCTAAGTTGAATGGCTTATTTGATTCTTTAAGTAACAAGCTTATATCATCAATTGCAGAACTAATTCCTAAAGCTGTTAAAGAGTCCAATACTAGTCATTTATACGATAACGTCGAGAAAGCTATTAATGAGACCTTACCATCCTACGCTGACATTAGTTCAGGTCGCTCAAACGCTCAGTACAAAAATCCTGATCTGCAGTTTATCATAAATGGTGTTACTGAATCCGAGGACTCGTATTTGAAGCAAATCGAGAAGGACTCGATGGAAGTCAAAAACAAAATATCGCATATGGGGTTAGATTGCGACGGCAATGTAACAGGTGTTAGAAGACTTGGCAAAAAAGTCAACCCCCTGAACAAACAAAAGTGAAACTGCCGTCCTATATTTATCACAACTTCCAATCCCCTTTTCCTTCAGAATTGCTTTGCTAGAAGTCACTACTTGCAAATTTTTGTAAAACCTGTATACATTAAGAAGATTCTGACTTGCAGTGAAAGACAGCAGGAGAAAGATGTCCTCGGGAAACGCTTCCATATGATTCATCAGGAAAGAAAAAATAAAGAAGACTTTCGGATAAAGAATTTGAATTTTTTTTATCAAGGGCGTGAAGTCGAAATGAGCAGTAATTGACTTACACCATTCAACTACTTGCTTCTCAATTATCAGTCAATTTGCAGCTTGTATAAACGTCAAGATTTAGTTAGAATACTGGCAACAGCATCAATTTCCTTAATATTTTTAACTGAAACGTGGCTCTCTGAAAGCATTTCTGATTCAGAAAAATTACTCGGATCTAACTTCAATGTTGTGGCACGTTCAGATCGCAGGAAATGGGAACACGGAGGTGTTCTCATTGCTGCTTATAATTGCATCCAAACAAAATCAATTGATGTTAAATTACCACAATATCCTTTCCTTGTTGCGTGTGGTCTTCTAGATAGCATACCGTCGTTTCTTATTTTTATATACAAACCCCCAGTCGGATCCCCATTTCACTTCAACATCGAATTTCTCGCTGATTGCCTAAATGAATACCTATCGAAAATCAAATGTTTAGACAGCAACGATTCGCCTACGACAACAGTTAATATTTATGTGCTCGGTGATTTTAATTGGGATCAATTGGGAAACACTTACATCGATTAACTCTCAGGAAGTTAAAATTTTAAATTTACCTGATTAATTTAACTTGAATCAATTTGTTAGCGGTCCCACTCACAAAAGTTACAACACGTTGGATCTTACATTGTCTAATGGGGTTCAATTACCTGTATCTATTGGAACCAAACTTTTTTCCGATCATTACCAGATTTTCTTTTCTTGTAATTTTGATTGATTGATGCTAAATTTAAATCAGGTTTTTCACGCTCGTCATTCAACGCGCAAGCTGTCAACTTTTATCTTTCTGACTTGTTCAAATTTCTAAGGTTCCTTGATATCAAGACTTTGGACTATCCTGAGCACTGGTATTTCTATCTGTAAGAAAGTTTTAGTCAAAGTGTTAAAATGAAAAGAGCTAAGCAACGTAATGCGCCAATATTTTTCTCCTCGCATGCAATGCATCTCTTGAATCCGAAAGAGACTAACCTCCGTATGCTTTCAAAAAACTGGACACTTTCGCTCTCACCAAAACAAAGAGAACTTAATAAATCTCTTAACGAGTCGATTGAATTGGACAAGCAAATTTCCATTGAAAAATTCGACCTTTCATGTTCTTCTCACTGTTTAAAGATGCTGAGAACACTTGGCTTCAGCATGTCTTTACATTTTTTTATTTCTTATAGCGGAGTTTCTCTGTCCTCTAGAGCTGAGATCGCAAATGGTTTTAAAACTTTCTTTCGTTTTTTGCCAGAGTTGAGCATAGACAATGTAACGGTTTCAGAAACAGAGATAAGAACCTTATTATTGCGCTCTGATGATTCGTGCTCTGTGGGCACCGATAATATTCCCTCATTCGTTCTTCGTGAGTGTGCAACTATTTTATCTCCAGCAGTTCAACAACTCTTTTACTGGGTTACCAAAAATTGCACCTGGCCTTTTTTATGGAAAATATCGTATACTACGCCCTAACATAAAACAGGACCACTGAACTTGATTGAAAACTGTCGTCCAAAAAGTTTTTTATGTAAACTTTTGTTGGTATTTGACCGTATTTTGTTTGATTTTATTTATACAAAGGTGAAATTTTTAATTTGCAAACAGGAACACGGATTCATGAAATTAAGGAGCACTGTAACTCAAATGATTGATTACTTAGATATTGTTTATAAATCTCAAGACAATAGCTCTTCTGCACTTTCAGTTTTTTGTGACATTAGGAAGGCCTTTGACACTGTTCCTCATCACTTATTGCTGTCTAAACTTCAAGTTCTTGGCTTCTGTCTTGGCTTTTTGAGTCTTACCTTTCTGATCGCTTACAGTGCGTCAAAGTGAAGGACACTTTCTCTCCTTTCTGGAATGTGACATCTGGTGTACCACAAGGCAGTGTCCTCGGACCACTTCTTTTACTGTTATTTTTCAATGATATGCCAAATGTAATCTCACATGGATCGTATTTTTTGTACCCTGATGATTTGAAAAATTTTTACATGCTGCGAGCCATAACTTATACAACAAGACGTTAACGCCTTACAGCAGTGGTCAGTTTCAAATTGCTTGAATTTTTATCCCTCTAAATGTAAAATTTTATCTTTCAATTTTGACCGTTCGCAAGTATTAAAACTTTGTGAGGCAGCACTGGATTATTGTGACTATATTGAAGATCTTTGCTTCACTATATCGAGTAATTTGAGCTGGCTACGTCATATCGATACAAAATTACCTAAATGCAAAAAGATTTTCTATTTCATTAAGCGAAACATGCCTTTCACGATCTCAGCAATGAGGAAACTTTTATTTTATCAAAGCCTCGTTCTCTCCATCCTTCTTTACGGTTTTTCTGAATGGCAGCCTTCCATAACCTATATGCGCAAGCTGGAGAAATTTCAATCAGGTGTTTTCAGATGGATTATTTCTGATCTCGATTACTTCAAAGACTTTCTTTCTTACCAGTTTGCTACCAGAAGATTGAGTTGGACATGGTCCTGCTTTGGAAAATGATTAATAAACAAGCGGAGCTTGCGAGTGAAATACAAATTTGTTTCTTCAACAAAAGTTCATCGACTCTTTGATTGTTTAGCGTGCCTGAACTGCAGAAGTTTTGCTCTGAAGATAACTTTTTTGTCAGGGCCACCAGATGTGCAAATGAATTGCTAAAGCTAAATGTTCTTAAATTCGATATGCCGCTGGGCATATTTCGTACTAAAGTACATCTTTTTCTAGTTGAAAAACTTACTTATTTTAACATTGATATCTCTTGTTCTTATTTTGTAAAATGTTTTTGTAAAAATTGTCGCTCTTAATTTCTCCTGATGCCTGGACAAAATGATCTCCTCACTCCTGTTTTGGAATTGAGTCTTTTACTACTACTACTACTACTACTACTACTACTACTACTACTACTACTACTACTACTACTACTACTACTACTACTACTACTACTACTACTACTACTACTACTACTACTACTGTTTCAACACTTTAATTCCAAATATGAAATAAAGGCACGGTTGGCAACAAATACAAATACAAATACAAACAAAACAAGAAGAGTTATGTGTTTGGTTATTCTGTGAAGTGCTGTACGACGAAATTGTTGAAGGCATTCTTTGACCCGGTTGCTGCTTTCTCCTGCAATCTGGTGAACGATACTTTGTTTCGTACACAGTCTCCTTCGATTTGACTCATCCACGTTTTCCGTTGCCCCCCAGGAGCGCGTCTGGCATGGGCGTATTGATCGGGCGGGTCCCAATCGAAGGCACTGCGGGCTAATCTTCCTGGTTCCATTCTCTGGATGTGACCGTACCATTTTATCCGTTTGAGCATGATCATCGTGGATAGTTGGGGCATTCGCGATCTTGACATAATTTCATCGTTCGTTGCTTTCTCCAGATATGACACACGTAGAATTCTCCGAAGACAACCACAGTGGAAACTCTCAAGTTTTCTCTCCATTAATTTCGAAAGAGTCCAAGTCTCTGAGCTGTACAGCACGGCTGATAAAACGAGTGCTTTGTACAAATTGCACTTGAGGTGCACGCTGAGCTGCTTGCTCTTCCAGAGATTTTGGAAGTTAGCAAACCGTTGTCTACCTTCTGCAAGTTTGCAATTGACTTCCTGGAGGTCTCCATGCTTGAGGCTGACATATGATCCGAGATACTTGAACGCTTCTATGTTTTCAAACTCGTTTCCGATAACATCTTGTACTTTGCAGGAAAACACGCGTGTGGCAGCTGCTTTAGGTTTGCCACAGTATCTCGATTGGTGAACTTTTCGGCCATTGACTGTTTTGAACTTCCTTTCACACTTGTCACAGGTGAGGCTCGCCTCTAGTTGCTCGAACTTTGACTTGTCGACGACATTCTTTGACAAACCGGCTTTGCAGAATCTTGTTTGGTGCACTTTGCGTCCGGTAACTGTACTGAATTGCCGCTGACAGTTCTGACATCTTAAAGACTCTTGATCAGCCACCGCTGACCCACTCTCATTTTCTAGCGACTCTAAATCCGCTACTGCAGATTGTTGTTGTGAAGCTACCAACGCTGGCTTAGCCTCCGCTAAGCTTTTCAATCTGAGCTTCCGGCCATCTTGTGTTTCGAACCAGCCCGCTTTCTTTTTCGTTCCCAGCAGCACCTCCGTGCCGATGGTTAGTCGTGACTGGCTAGATGTCTCTGCCAGGAGTCCTAGTTTGCCTTTATGTGTTCCAGTGAGTATCTCCACGTTCTGTTGGATACTAGGCACTGCAACAACATTTGGGCTGTCGCATTTTACGCCCATATTCTTTGTTTTGGCCACATTAATCTTCAGACCAGCGGCTTCCGCTAGGGCCTCGATTCGATGTAGGTTTTCTTGCACCTCACTGTCTGAGACCCCCAAGAGAGCAACATCATCAGCAAAATCTAAGTCAGCCACCAATCTCTCAATGTCTAATCCTCCATGCACCGAGTTAGCTAAAATGTAGTTGATGACAAGGCCGAATAGGATTGGGGACCACACATCACCCTGCCTAACGCCTGTTCTGACATCAAATAAGCGTCCCTTCTCACCTTCGGCTTTGACTCGACATTTGAATCCATCATAGCTGTTTCTTATGATGTTTATCACTTTTTGCGGCAGACCATAGTGTTTCATTATCTGGTACATCTGCTCACGATCGACAGAATCGAATGCCGCTCGAAAGTCTATGAAACAAAAGCTAATATCCAATTGAAACGCCATTGATTTCTCTATTATTTGACGCAGGGCAAAGAGTTGATCGGCGCATCCTCTGCTTTTTCTGAAGCCGCACTGCTCTTCCCTTAAGACGCGATCCACTGAATCTTTGCATCGATTGAGAGTAACGGAAGCGAACACTTTGCCTGGTACTGACAATAGAGAGATCCCTCGGTGGTTCGAACACTCTGACCTCTTTCCTTTACTCTTGTATAATGGGACAATTTCTGCTACCTTCCAGTCATCGGGCAGAACTTCCGTCGACCAACATTTATCTATGATGTCCCAGAGCCACTCGACAATACCCTTGTGTGCTTTCAACATCTCACAGGAAATGTTATCGGGTCCACTTGCCTTGCCATTCTTCAACCTGCGGACAGCTTCAAGCACTTCTTCAAATCGAATTGGGCTCAGGTCAATCGGCAAGCTTTCAGCTGCTTCTTCGGGATCCAATCTCGTACTGCAACTGAATGTTGAGGGATTCAGGAGTTGACTAAAATGTTCCGTCCAGCGTTCAAGTCGTTCCTCTTTCGTCCGTAAGTTGACGCCAGTGCTTGAAACTAATTTGGTCAACTGGGGCCTCCAATTTCGGCAAATCTGCTGTGATGCCCCAAAAACCTCCTTTAAGTTGCCTCTGTCCGGGAAGCTCTGCACTTCTTGGCCTTTGCGTTCAAGCCATGCCCGTTTGTCTGCACGTAGAGCTTTTCTGACTTCCTTACAGCAGTTTGTGAACTCTAACAGCGCCTCCGCGCTGCTGTGTTTCTTTAACTGTAGATCGGCTCGTTTCCGGATAAGTTCCAGAGAATCTGGAGAAATCCAAGGTTTGTTCACTCGCTTGTCCGGAAGGAGGCATTTCACTGCTGCTTGGTTCAGGGCTTTTCGAAAATTGTCCCAAGACTGCTCTGTATTCTCGAAATCGCCGCTCTTATCAAGATGTAACTTGACCTCCTGCGTGAATAAGTCACGCGTTGTTTCATCTTGCAGCTTTGCAGAACTGATTCTGGGCGTGAAGCATGACTTTTTAGACAAAAGTTTACTACTACTACTACTACTACTACTACTACTACTACTACTACTACTACTACTACTACTACTACTACTACTACTACTACTACTACTACTCTTACTACTACTACTACTACTACTACTACTACTACTACTACTACTACTACTACTACTACTACTACTACTACTACTACTGCTGCTACTACTACTACTACTACTACTACTACTACTACTACTACTACTACTACTACTACTACTACTACTACTACTATACTTTGGGCTATAATCCCTTTTATTTCTTTGTAATAATAATTTTTGTGATAAACTTATTAAATAGAGACCCGAACAAAATTACCTCCGCTGTTTTTTTAAATACGTATGCGCACTGGGCTGAATCAAACCTACACCTTTTCAAGCCTCGCCACCCCAGCCGTAGGTGAGTGAACCAGTCTCCCACCCCGACTCATTACATCAGATCGCATCACTGTAACTGATTTCATGTTTAGAACAATTTCTTGTGTTTTTGAATGTTAGCAGGTTCTGTGAACAGGATGTTTAGCTGCCGAACATCTTCCTTCATCACAACAGGTGGTTGTACCATTCTAACTGATTTCATTTTTGGATAAATTTCTTGTGTTTTGAATGTTAGCAGGCTCCATGAATGGGACGTTTTGATGCCAACCTTCTCCCCTCCAGGTGCTCGGACTTGGTCTTGAGTACTTCTCGTACCAAATATATAGACGAGGTTCAAGTACAGGGTTGTGTTCACTCCTATCGAGGTGCTAAGCTGCTAGATCTCTGTGACGTTTTAAATCAATACCCAAATCAGAAGCTGAACACTGTTGTAGTAATTGCTAGCTTCAATGATCACCGTAGTAGTATTGAAATTTTCATTGAGCATTGAAAATTACTCATTCAGCTCATTATCGTTAAATTTAGCTCAAATAATTTTGGTTGTTCCCAAAGTTACACCAACCAGCTGTAATCGCCTCAAAAAAATCAGTGCTCTTAACTACGTTTTGTTAATTATAGTGATTCTTGTGCTCTGAAGTTGTATATTGTTTCACCCTCATTTAGAAATTTTCTTGAACCTAATCTGTTCTGTAAAGACACCGTGCACTTCTCATTTCATGGAAACTATGTTTTCACTATTATTCGTTTTAACATCATTCAATACTTCTAGGCTCCTGTAATTAACCTAATCTATTCCAACCTCAGTGCAGCCTTCCCCACTCCTAGGCCGTAGCCTGATGGCTGATCAAACCATTGTCCACTCTGCAAGGGTACCCTACGTAGGGGAGGCGTCTGTTGTCTTACGTGTCATAAATATTTTCACGTGAAATGCAGTGGTCTAGCCGCAGCAAAAAATTGGACCAAAAACTTCAGCTGCAGGAGCTGCTCTGAGGTCACCGCACTCACCGAAACAGCAATCGCAACGCCCGCATCACACAATGTTTTGACAGTTCCCGACACTGCACTAATAGATCGTGCAACATCGCACGCCCCCGATCGTTCCGTTGCCGCACCATCGGATAGTTTTTGGGACAACTTCCAGCCTCATCACGCGGTAACAGTGCGCGAAATATATCGGGCGGTTGTCACATGGAAGTCCTTGTTCTTCGTGCTCAGTAAGAACAAGACAGGGGAGCAGTTCGCAGAAGCCCCTCACAGTGTCCGCTCCCCGATTACCGTAAACACGGATAGATCCCATATATCTCTGACGCTCTGTATGATACCACCGCACCTAAACCTCAGTCGAACAAGAAACATGGACGATGAATCGAACAATAAGACAATCAAGCGTAGACCGTGCGCATGGCACAGCTGCAACTTCTCAGCACTGTTCTGTGAAGCGAAGGCAATCCAAATGAGAATGAACTCAAGGAACGAAAAGCAGCACTCTGAACTCATGATGTTCAACATATTCATGTCTCGTGGTAAGATCAGTAATGCTATTCGCGTTCTTTCGGATAAGCATTAAGGCGGCGTGCTCGCACTACCGATCTAATAGACTCTAGACAGGTCCTCGAAATTTTAGGCGACAAACATCCTCAAGGGCAACCCTTGGAGCCCAACTGCATTAGACGAACAACATTAGAGAACGTGAAAGCCTTATTCCCATCTTTGCATGTTGCCTTAAAGGAATCCTATGGCCACTCGTCTCATCTCTACATCGGTAACTCGGTCATTCTGTCTCAGGAAGGTACAACACAAGCAATGTATGGAAGGTGGACAACCCTTGCGATGTCAATGTATGGAATCGCTATCCCACCCCTAATAAAAAGACTTAACAATGACTGCTTGACACAAAAATGGTATGTTGACGATGGTAGCGTTGTCGGTAAATTGAAATATATCAGGGCATTCTTCGACAAGCTCATTCAGCTTGTCCCATGTGCGGATATATTGTCAGTCCTCCGAAGTGTCAGTTGATAAGCCAGGAGGCGAGCGCCAAGCTTTAACTGTGTTTGCAGGCACAAATCTGAAAATCATGCAGGGCGCTCGAGTCCTGGGATCAGTTATTGGAAGCTCTGGGGCCGATAAACATTTCCAGCCAAATGCAAAAGATAAATGCACAAAAATCATGGACGGACTTTGTTCAATTAGCTCTCATCTCTCCCCAGAATGCCTATGCTTGTTTGACGAAGGGGGTTCAGCAGAAGTTGAGCTTCCTCTTGCGTACTACACCTTCCATGGACGGGGTTTTGGACAAGGTGGAGGAGCAGCTTGGCCGAGTCATACCGAACATCGTCGGCGAGAAATAATCCAAAAGGAAAGAAAACTTTTTTCTCTCCCTCTCAGAATGGGTGGGCTTAACATCACCATCCCAAAAGATCTTCATAGAACACTTGAGCAATCAATTGAGCTCTCGAGTCCATTGCCGTCATTCAATAATGATTCGTTCGAATTTCAACAATGTGAATTAGGACAAACCAAGATCAGTCTGACAGAAAGCAGACATGCAATGTGAACTCATCTCGAAAAAATCCAGAATCCAAAACAATCTAGCAGAATTGAAGTATACCATCCAGATAGCATCGGAAAACGGCGTATCTAGCTGGCTTAACGCGCATCCGTTAAAACTTGGTTTTGAGCTCACAAAGACTGAGTTCCGTGATGAAGTAACACTTCGCTACACCTGGAAAGCGAAGAATACGCCAGCCATATGCCAATGCGGTAAAGAATTTAGCCTCACCCAAACAATTTCCCTGCATTGCGCCAAAGGCGGGTATACGTACATACAACGAAACGAAATCAGAGACGTGTTTGAAAACCTGATGTATGACGTTTGCCACGATGTCAAGATAGATCCAAAACCTCAGTCGATCGACGGAGAATTTTTCTCGAGTTAATTCCACCACTACTGGTGATGGCGCTTGACTGGACATCAAGGAAAACGGTCTATGGGGCTCTCTTAATCGCACTTTCTTCGATGTAAAGATTTTCAACCCTCATGCAAAGAGTTTCCCTAAGACCATAAAAGATGCAACAGAATTTCACGAGAGCATCGAGCGAAATAAGTACGAAGAGCGAATCCGCAAAATCGAACACAGCAACTTCACTGCACTGGTTTTTTGTTTGCTCGGGAGTTGCTGGGCCTTCAGCATTGCGCGTTATGAAACAACTCGCCACCAAGATCAGCGAAAAACGCGGAGAGCCGAACGCCGACACTATGAGCTACATCCGAACGAAAATCAGCTTCGCACTTCTTCGGAGCTGTGTTCTCTGCTTGAGGGGAGGCTGCGTCCTGAAGCGTCGTGTTCTCAGTGAGACTTCAATTAGCAGCGTCGTGGAAGAGGGAAGGCTGCACTGAGTGTTCGGCTGCTTAACTTTATTCACTTGCTTATTCCTTGATATTCCATTTTTGTTTTAGTCTATCCATACCAGTTCCCTATGTGTGCTATATAAACACACACACATATATATAAATGTTAGTTGTTTTTGAGACTGTGCCGTCTTTACAATGTCTGGAGTGGGACAGCTTGGATTGCGGCATCCAGCTAAGTGCTACTCATCTTCCCCTATTTTCCGACCTACATCCATCCTTGCCGGATGTTGTACACGGCCCTTTTTTAATGTTTTTTTTTATTTGTGACCTTATTGGCGGTAGATACGATATTAACATCGTTTATCAAATTAATTTTAAGCATAATGACCCTCCTAGACAAAAAAAACCTAGCGAGATAAAAAAACTGAAGACTCGTCTTAACTTTTGGTCACGCAGTTCCCAATTATTCAAAATCATTAGAAAGCATTCAAAGTCTTTTAGAACTAGAGGAAAGAAACTCAAGAGTTAGTGATCTCCCCTGGCACTGTTTTTCTACTGATTTATGACCAAAACTAAAGCGTGCCTTTGGAGAATATTATGTCTACGCAAATTCAGTAACTGTTCAGCAAAATTGTATGATATAACTCATTTGTGAGCATATTTTGTGGTTTCTAACAACCCTGTACTGAAGTGCTAAAATCTATTCTACTACTAGTATTAAACATGAGTGGAACAATATTGTCTTTTTTTAAATCTTTTCTGTTTAACCTCCCCCCCCCCCACAGCTTAGTCAGCATAAAATCTTTAAAGACCCCAGGAGCACGTGCTTTTTTCTTATTCTGTAACATTTTATATAACATCTCATAATTTGTAAATGGGGGTAAAAAAACATTGGGTTAAAAACATAATGGATCCCTTTTTTCATTTCCTAAAATTCGTTGATATATCTGAATTTTAATTGCGTCGTTCTTTGTATGTTTGTTAGCTTTTTTTGAGCACCACTTGGTCAACGGATTAAGAATTTTTACGTTGAACAATTTTTTGCTGAGTCTAGATCCCCACTAGTTGTTTGCTTTGATTTAAATTTTCTCAATGGTAGTCGGTGTTTTAAAAGCTATTGCTTCTAGCGACTCAAATCTTGTCCCAACATCACAATCTTTGCAAAAATAATGCTATATTTCCGCAATTGTGTCTCTTTTTTTTGTATTGTGCCATATGTGAGAGAGGCCCCCTTTGCGCAGTGGATACCATGGATTGGTGTTTTTTTGTCAGCCATGGCCAATTGCTGGCTGTATTGTTTGCTTCATGATTGTACCGAGAGCCTTGAAAATCGTGGAATTACAAACTCGTCAACGTGAAACCAGATTGTTTCAATAGCAAGGCAATGAACCAGTTCCAGGCTCCTTTTTCAGATGCTAAGCCGACAATGTCAGGTTTTTTTCGGCAACCAGCTGGAATAACTTTTTACGAGCTTCTATATTTTAATATGGGCGTTGCTTTCAACTTGCAAATCCTATCATGGATGAGGTACATAATCGAGAGATTTAAAATTCCAAGAGGCTCAACAGCAGTCGGCAGCAGTCATTTTTGCTTTCCGTTGGCTATCGGATTTTGAGTCTGCCCTCCGGGTCAGCAGCGATTACAATTGGCTTGCGTTGTTGGTGACGAGGGAGCCGAAAACCGATGGCAAAAACAATCTTTTGGATATTTCTGAGCGTTAGGACTTCTCTCTCGTGAAACATGAGTGAGCATTTTGCGGAGATATTTTTTCAATTTTTCCAGCTTTTTGAAACATATCAAAAGTGTTTGCTATGTAGGTTATAGAAAAGATTTACACAAATATGCACAGCCAAGGACTGGTCGAAAACATGGCAGCAATCTATAATATCATCACCAAATCCTCTGAATATTTCAAGAACTGTGGAATCCACAACCTCTTTTAAAATCAATTGGCAATTTGGAGCTTCTAATAGGTATCCAAAACAGTTATCAAGATTGAATGTATTCGTGAAGCGATTCGGCAGGTTCTGCTACCTTCCTACCGCACCATCAGAATCTACAAATCATTTTTGGGTTGTTCGGGTTGCGCATCAGTTCTATTAATGATTTTATGTCTGAACCACGCATTCCATTGCCAGCCATGACAGTAGAATCTTCCTGTGCGGTGCCTTCTTGGGAATACTAGCAAATGCCCACTAGAAGCAAGTCAGAAGCAGAAGCGTATGAATGTTGAACAAAAAACTTGAAAAGGACAAGTTCTTTCTTTAACAGCTAATTGTCAATTAAGGCAACTGAATGCAATTTTGGCGTCAATTAGGTGTACGATTTACTTTAGGGGCCATCATATGCAGACCGCATTAAAAACACAATATAGTCAATTCCACATTTTCCACTTCAGCAGAGCTGTCTAGTGCCTCCACGAAACCGCATGTCATTTTCAATGCTCTTTATGACACTTTTTCCAATAACACAACGCAAGACTTCTCTGACGCCATGTAGTCTAACTCCAAGGTTTTTGTTGAGTGGCATGGGGATTAAATCGTTGTATTCTGTCAAATGTTTATCAAGAAATTCTCTTGTCCGTCGACAAACGCTATCAAATTGTCACCACTGACTTCTGTTCGAGCTGTGATCTGAATTTTTTTAAATATCCTTAGGAGCTCTGTAAGTGTCATTTCTCAACAAATTCAAATGCTGACTAGTTTTAAGTCTGGCATTCTCTTGAAACTTTTTTTGTTAAAAACTTGTAACTTTTCATAGCGCTCGACATTAGTTGAAAGAGAAGTTTTAATAATTGCGTTACTGTTTTCCATCAATTTGTTTTATAGTGGTACCTTCTTCTATGAAAGCAAAAAATTAAGAATGATTCTTAGAAACTTGACTTCTTGATTTTTTCAATTTGGTTGCAGCTGATTTATCTGCATCAATTTTGAGAATGTTGTGATCACCAATTAAAGTTTCTCCGAGATTTTTCATTTTTTGTCGCAACTCCCGTTACATCACTCTAGGTTTTAGCAGCGTTAATCTTTAGTATCAAGTCAGAGTTTCCGCGGATTCATACAATTGTCCAGGAACATGAGCTGTGAGTTTAATAGCGAGACAAAAAATCATTCAGTATAAGTTTTTGGGAGAGCTCATCAAAAATTTTCAAAGTCTGTGCTTTCATCATGTTTACCTACTTTCAGAATGGTGCCCAAAATTTTTCATATATCTCAAGCGATTGATATGATTAAGAGCAAGTGATGTTTGCACCAAACACTGTCGAGTCAAAGATATCAGGATTTGAAATTTAGTACTTTCCAGTTAGTGAAATTTTCTGAAAAAAAGATCGTGAAATTAATTGCATTGAGAGTGGGTAAAATATCTCCAGACAAGTTTTAACGGGTGTACCAGCTTTTAAGATACAGAGATTTTACACTATTTGGTAATTTTTCCATGTTTTTGTTTCCACCTTAAAAACCAAACCTTCGACACATAGAAATATAAAAAAATTACACCCCTTGTAGATATTGTTGAGTTTCATGTTGACAGTGGCTACGAGAGAGAGAGAGAGAGAGAGATAGAGAGAGAGTTTTTTATTCAGAAAGTAATAAGACTTCCAGTTTTTGTTACACCGCTTCTCAACACACTAATGAAAATTCCAATGCTCCTATGTTCAATTGTGATGTCTGTTTTTCTTTGTTAAAAAAGGTTTTTGTTCAGTGCACTTCCATGATAGTGGAAACCATTTGTCTTGTTGAGTTTCATCCTGATAGGTTGCACCAAGTTTCAAATGAGTTCGAATCATACGATAATCCACCTATCTTATAATGAAAAACGCTGAGATTGTCCGCATAGCCAAATAGCTTGTTACACAGACTGGTCGGTCATTGATGAAAATTATGACAAACAACAGTCCGAGTATGAACGTTTTTGAATTGTGATAAAGAGTCCACCAATTTTGGACTGAGTAGCGTTTGTTTACACATAACGATTTGGCTTTCAAAAATGGCTTGCTTCATTTCTCTCTAGCGCTTCGAGTTTTTTTAATACAGAACTCTGTTTAAAGTTTTCCTGAAAACGGTTTAAGATACGACGTAGAATTATTTTCGAGTTGCTGAGTCAAATCTAAGAAACAGACCCTCCAAAAGCTCGTGTGATTCCTGAGATTTATACAGGAAAACATTTTTTGTGTTGTAAAGTTTTCGTCACTTTCCCCGTACAATTAATGGAAAATATGTTTTTAAATATCTTGTAGGGGGTACATTACCCTTGAGATTTTGGCAGCATGGATCTTTTTTATCGAGTTACAGTTTCTGCCAATTCAGACAATTGTCAAGGAACAAGAGTTTTGAGTTGAATAGCGGACAACAAAATCATCCAGTATAAGCTTATTAGATTAGTTTTTGAGAGTTCATCAAAAGTTTTCAAATTCTGTGCTTTCATCAAGTTTAACAATTTGTAGGATGGTGCTCAAGGTTTTTCATCTGTCTCCAAGGATTGGTTTGTTTATGCGCGAGTGTCGTATGCACCAGAATCGGTCGATTCAAGATGTTAGAATTTAAAATGTAGTGCTTTCCAGTTAATGAAAATTTTAGAATTAAAAGATTGTGAAGCTAGAAACATTGAAAGTAGGAAATATATCCCCGGCCGATTTTTAACAAGAACACCAGATTTTAAGAAAGAGGGATTTTAAAATCTTCGGTAGGCTGTTCATACTTTTTGTTTACCCTTTATTCACAAACCAAACCTGCAACACTTACAAAGTTACGAGGATTACACCCCTTGAAGACAATATTGAGTTTCATATTGACCGTTGCTATGATAAAATTTTTCTATTGAGAAAGTAAAAAGACCCCCAGCATTTGTGAAACCGGTATTCAACATTCACCTTTTGTGGTCAACTTACTAATCATTATTCCAATGCTTCTCTTGTCACTTGTGATATCTGTTTTTCTCTCGTTAAGTGTTAGAATAGGTTTGTGTTCTCTGCGCTGGCAAGATAGTAGTCAGCATTCGTTGTCGTTGAGTGTCATATTGTTTGTTTGCATCAAGTTTCAAATGAGTTCAAATCCACCTGTCTTGTTAAAGAAAATGTTGAAATCGCCCGCATAGCCAATTTCGCAAATGTTGAACTCACTTGCTTCCCGCTCTGCTAGGTAATTGATGAAAATTATGACAAACAACGATCCAAATACGAAACTATTTGGAATTGCAAAAAAGAGCCCATCGAATTCGAATTTCTCTATCCAATTTCGTTAATTCTCACTTGCTGTTTTGTCTTGCAAAATGGCTGGCTTCAATTTTACCTAGCGCTTTGAGTTTTTTGTGATGTGGAACTCTGTCTAAAGCTTTCTTGAAAACAGTTTAAGACACGTACAATTTTTTTTCCAGTTGCTGAGTCAAATTTATGAAACAGATTGTGCAAAAAAGCTTGTGTGATTGCTGATAATTTATACCGAAGACAATTTTAGTGTCATGAAGTGTTTTTCACTTATCCGTACAACTAATCGAATATTGTTTTCAAAAACTCTTATAAGCGTTAGCGTTACAGAGCAAACTGATTGCCTAAGCTACTGTTTTATGGAAGATATATCATTGTGTTTGAAAGTAGGAATCATTTCAATTGCTTTCTAGTTATACGAGAATAGAACTTTTGAGAGAACTGTTTGCAAGATAACCTGTTTGAGAGATTTTAGAAGAAAGAATGATTCAAAAAATATATTCTCAAAGTTATCCGGAAAACATAACTTGGTTATTTTAAGATCTGATGAAAAATTTTTTGAGCGTTTTTAAGTTCATTGCTACGTTAATGAGCAATCGACTTGTAAAACTTTCCAGCAAAAAGATCTGGTCTGACCTTTAAAAACATTACCACCCGGGCCGAGGAATTTGGCCAAAATTATGTAAGATCAGCGGCAACTAGCGTTGACAAGTCGGAAAATTCACCGCAATTTTCTTACATAATTTTGCGTTGAATGCGTTGAATTTAAAGACAAAAGTTCAACGCATTCAGCGCAAAATTATGTAAGAAATGGCGGTGAATTTTCCGACTTTTCAACGCTAGTTGCCGCTGATCTTACATATTTAGCGTTGAATTTAGCGTAGATCTTACATATTTAGCGTTGAATTTAGCGTAGATCTTACATATTTTTGCGTTGAATTTAGCGTTGATCTTACAAAAAATCAACGCGTAGAACTCTGGGTATAGGACTCGAACCACTGACCTCCTGTTTACTTGTCGCCTCTTCTAACATTGCGCAACCGTACCTTGGTTTCCTTAAGAGCCGAAATCCTTATAAAGCGTAGATCTTACATATTTTGCGTTGAACTTAGCGTATGTCTAACATATTTTGCGTTGATTTTAGCGTAGACCTTACATATTTTTCATTGAATTTAGCGTAGAACTTGCATATATTTCGTTGAATTTAGCCTAGATTTTACATATTTTTCGTTGAATTTAGCCGAGATCTTACATAATTTCAACGTATTCAACGCATTTATCATGTGAGAAGTACTAGGAAAAATTTAAAAATTTTTTTAAGTTTTGAAAAAAATTTGAATTCCTAAAATTCAACGCTAAATATGTAAGATCTACGCCAAAATTCAACGCTAAATATGTAAGATCTACGCCAAACTGCAACGCAAAATATGTAAAATTGGCGTTGAATGCGTTGAATTTATGTAAGATCTACGCTAAATTCAACGCTAAATATGTAAGATCTCCACTAAAATTCAACGCTAAATATGTAAGATCTACGCCAAAATTCAACGCAAAATTATGTAAGATTGGCGTTGAATGCGTTGAAATTATGTAAGATCTACGCTAAATTCAACGCTGAATATGTAAGATCTACGCTAAAATTCAACGTTAATTATGTAAGATCTACGCCAAATTTTAATGCACAATATCTAAGATTGGCGTTGAATGCGTTGAATTAATGTAAGATCTACGCTAAATTCAATGCTAAATACGTAAGATCTACGTAAAATTCAACGCTAAATATGTAAGATCTACGCCAACATTCAACGGAAAATTATGTAAGATTGGCGTTGAATGCGTTGAATTTATGTAAGATCTACGCTAAATTCAACGCTAAATATGTAAGATCTACGCTAAAATTCAACGCTAAATATGTAAGATCTACGCCAAATTTCAACGCAAAATATGTAAGATTGGCGTTGAATGCGTTGAATTTATGTAAGATCTACGCTAAATTCAACGCTAAATATGTAAGATCTACGGAAAAATTCAACGCTAAATATGTAAGATCTACGCAAAAATTCAACGCAAAATTATGTAAGATTGGCGTTGAATGCGTTGAATTTATGTAAGATCTACGCTAAATTCAACGATGAATATGTAAGATCTACGCTAAAATTCAACGTTAATTATGTAAGATCTACGCCAAATTTTAATGCACAATATCTAAGATTGGCGTTGAATGCGTTGAATTAATGTAAGATCTACGCTAAATTCAACGCTAAATACGTAAGATCTACGTAAAATTCAACGCTAAATATGTAAGATCTACGCCAACATTCAACGGAAAATTATGTAAGATTGGCGTTGAATGCGTTGAATTTATGTAAGATCTACGCTAAATTCAACGCTAAATATGTAAGATCTACGCTAAAATTCAACGCTAAATATGTAAGATCTACGCCAAATTTCAACGCAAAATATGTAAGATTGGCGTTGAATGCGTTGAATTTATGTAAGATCTACGCTAAATTCAACGCTAAATATGTAAGATCTACGGAAAAATTCAACGCTAAATATGTAAGATCTACGCCAAAATTCAACGCAAAATTATGTAAGATTGGCGTTGAATGCGTTGAATTTATGTAAGATCTACGCTCAAGCGTAGATCTTACATAAATTCAACGCATTCAACGCCAATCTTACATAATTATAGCTGCGAAGCTGTAAGCTGAGCGTAGCTATATTGCGGTGCTCTTGGTTTTTTTTGTTTCGTCGTCTGACGCTTCATTTTCGTTTTACATTTGTTCTAGAACATTCTGTCTCGTCACTGCTTAAATGGCTTTTTCGCGCTTAATTTCACGCTTTAATTGACCTTAATTGCGGTTATTCAGAAACGAATCTGTTCCTAACAAATTTCATTGTAAGAAAACAGATTGTATGGTCCGACAGCCGAGTGGTTAAGGCGACTGGCTGTTAATCCGGAGAGCGCCGGTTCGAGACGCGACAGGGAAACTTTTTTTGCACCCAAAAACAACCTCCTTTGAAATAAACTTGTAAGTTTCATAGGCGGCGGCGATAACTATTATCAACTCACTTCTGTATCTTTTTCCATCTGTATTTTACGGCACGCAAGTCTATTTCGCAGCTATTCCGGCAATCTGCCGGCTATGTTTTTCCGTTTTTTAGCGTTGACACCTCGGCCCGAGCAAAGATGTTACATTTTGTTTACTGAAAAATTACATTTTGTTTTGTCTGTGACTACTTTGTTTTCACGATGAATCGCTTCTGGAAAGGGACTGCTTAAGGCATTGAGGCTACGTATCAATGGAGTTGTGAAACGTTTCCTCAAACTTTGTTTGATCGTGATTGATCTTGCTTTGTACAAGGCTTTTTTTCTTTAGGTTACTCAAAAACTTAGCTTTGGCTTAGTCGTTTTTGCATTTTGCGCAGCAAAGTAGCATCTATTTTGGTCACATGTGCAGTGTCATTTATGATCAAAGGTAGTAAGTTTGATTTAAGCTTGATAACCCGGGGTCTTACGGTCTTTTACCCGTGCTACACTTGTCGGGGTCTATTTCTCGAGTTTGCCGCAATTTCGCTCAATTTTTTCAATCTCCGGAAAAATTAATTAGGTCATGCAATTGAGCATGCAAAAAAATGGTGTTTTTTGCTTATTTTCTAACCATCGATAGCTCGTTAATTCAAAAACAAAGCCGAAAGAAGCAAAATATTTAACAAAATTGTTCGGACTATGTTGCGCAGTCAAAATTTGTGAATTGACATGCAAAACAGAAAAACAAATAAAAACAGAGAACGAAAGAGGCCTAATGGAAACGAAGAAAAAAGCTGAGCAAGATTTCATTACAAAAAATTGCTCCTTCACAATCACAGAATTCACTACCGTACTCAACAAAACTTTAACTAACGTACTCAACAATAACAACATTGCAAGAATAATGTTCGTAAGGTCCCTGTAGAATTTATGCCCGTTTTCTTCAGAAAATTTTTTAAAGCCGAACACAATTATTGTTATTTGCATGAACTCAAAAAATAAAAGCAATGAAAACACGCTATATGATGTGGAGGAGCTTTTCGTCTTTTTGGAGACAGTTTGCTGAATTGGTGAATCCCAGTGTGTTTTTTCAATTGCATAAAGAGCAGCAACTTCAACCCATCAATGCAAACAGTTAATTTAACAGCGCTAACCTTGAAAAAAAATTCGCCGCGAAAAAAGCACTACCACAGAATTCAAGTTCACAGATCTATCTTCAAAATTCATTACGAAGAAATGAAAAGGGAAATAATGCAGAGAAAGACAAATAGTTTTTTAAGTAGGTTTTGACAGCTTGATTGGATAGAGATACGGGAAAAAAGAGCAATTCAGAGAAAACAAATGTATCTAAAAATTTTTACACATTAAAGAAATTCAGCAAAATTTAGGGTAAGATTAATTTTCAGTAGTTTCCAAAATTTTACGTAGATTGAAACTTCTGTCTGGAAGTTGATAGAAAATTGTTAAGGCGAGTATATCATTGGCCCTTAATAAAATTTTTGAATAAGTTTCTATAGTGCCTACGTGGCCCGGCGTGTGATTTTAAGAAACGAAAAATACTAAGATATACTCATCAGGCGTTGATCAAAAACTTACTTAATCTTAGATCTTACTTAACTTAGATCTTACTTAATTTTGCGTATCTGAGCGTAGATCTCACATAACTTTGCATTTAATTTAGCGTCACTCTTACATAATTTGGTCTTTCTAAGCGTAGATCCTGATTAAATTAATCAATTAAATTTAAGATTTTAATATTGTTTTAGTGTTTACTTTAATGTTGACCTTATATGAATGGAACGTTTAATGTCTTTGTCAAGAAAAAAAATAACTTGCTGAACCAAACTATAGAATTAGTTTTCTGTTTGGGTGGGGGGCCTGGGGAACGTAGTTGGCTTGCGACATAAACGTACTAGGTAGATTTGGGGGGAAGGTACTGAGGGAGGGTAGTACGTTTGGAGGGGGAGAGTGCAGGGGTTGTATATGAGATATTAGGGGGTTGTAGGAAGGTGCAAGGTAATTACATTTGTGGAGGCATAACATTAGTGTCTCCAGTTTGGATAGGAAGGAGGGGGTTGATAGGCGAGGCGTGGGAGGGTAGGTTGGTAGGTAGGTGAAGGAATAGGTATTTGGGGGTAGCTAGATTTAGGGGGTCTACGGGGTAGTTAGTCGAGTGGAGTGGGTAGTTCGGTGTAGGTAGGCGATGTAGGTATGTATTGAAGGGGTAGGTAGGCACACTAAAAAGAGGGAATTATTTTGGAGAACAACTTCTTAAAATGAACTTTTTAACTTGAATGGTAACAGCAGTTCCTAATTCTTGCACATTAGAAATTAATTTAATGTTAGAGTGCAATATTCAAAAGCGGAGATCAGCGCTCTGAAGCAGAAGTCAATTCGAAATCAAGAAGTCAAGTTTCAACTAACAAAACACTCGATTAAAAAAGAAAGATAAACAAAAATGTAGAAGTAATAACGATAAGAACCTATTGAAATGGAGAAAATCATTTTGAAAAAATTGTCGCTGATGTTATAAATGTTATGGCATAACTCAGTGATAATCTTGCATGACCTCAACACTTTGCGATAATTTTAAATAAAATACCTTTTCGACTTAGTATTCATCATACAATTATTCACTTTTTAACAGTTGCATTTAATAAATTATTGGGTTCTACAATCTGGTTAATTTCAAAAACCCCTCTTTTTCATACATTTTTACATGCCTATTTTGTGCCCAATGTGAAATCAGATTTAAAGAGAGGTTTTCGTATATTAGTTCATCCTCCAAAAGGAACAATGGTGAATTTTTTAATGAATTTACATCGCAAATTAGAAGAGTTTTATATACTAAAGGTTTTTTTCGCCAAACTCAGAATTGAATTTTTTTCTCCAGTTCATGTTCGGCGCATTAATCAGTAATGAGGAGCAATTCCATTAAATTTTTTCTGTAGATAACACCTGACATCTGAATCAGCTAGAAAACTTGGTCTTGCTTTTCTATACGATTCCACTTGGTCTTGCTTTTTTATTTTTACAAACATTCAAAAACAAAATTCTAAAGGCAGGTTTAAATCATCGAGTCAATTTCCTTAAAGTCCTGCTAACTATTAATCCGAAAGAAAAATAAGTTCACTTTATAAAAATTTTAAAGTTGGCAATTTATAACAAATTTTGGAAATCTGAAAATGAGTTAG
>NC_134475.1:14080758-14217074 GCF_964194025.1 Convolutriloba macropyga
CCTGCTAAAATTGTTTCACCATCGCTTAAGTTACGCGTTTAACTTGTGTACGATCACTGTTGAGAAAAAGAATAATTATTATGTTATTCGCATCTAGAGGCCAAAATTATCTACGATTTACAGAGATACACATATTTACTTATTTAGAGACACCAAAATGGTGTACGATTTGCGCTCAAAAATGAAAAATTATACGGGATCCATCCTTAGAGATGCAAAATTATGTGAAGTTACGCTAAGAGTGGCAAAATTAAGTACGATAAATTGTAAACAGCGTTCAAAAAATTCACAAATTACCACAATCGTACCTTGTTTTGCGGTGGATGCGTTGAACTTGAATCTCTGATTTTAATCACTGCAAAAATATGTAAGAACATAGCAGAAAATTTTCTAGTTTTTCATCGTTGTTAACCGCTTAGCTTACATAATTTTGCCAAAATTATTGGGCTCGGGTAATACAACTCATTGCAACTAACAAATGTCGAAACCAATCATGGAAGATATTCCTGTCTCTCTTTCTGTGCCTGTCGGTTAGGTTTCCTTTCCTTCTCTTTCTCGTTCACGTTTTGGCTCTCTCTCTCTCTCTCTCTCTCTCTCTCTCTCTCTCTCACTCTCTGTCTCTCTCTCTTTTTGTTGATGCCGCTCTTCAGCTGCTGTTATGTAGCGTAATTTCATCATCTCTGATCCTCATTAACAATGAGTTATAGTGGAAATGTTTCTTTATCATAATAGATCTAACATGCACTTTTTAGGAGATCATTGTTAATTGCTCTCAAAAGCAATTTGTAGCAAATATATTAATTCTGTTTGTCTCCTTTACGCAATTTTTCGCTTGGACGATTTTTCGTCTAATCCATTTGATATTTGTCTTCAGAAACGGGATAAAGAGGTAGCGCCCAGAGGTCACTAAACCTTGGCTAGCGGCTGACAAAGCCAACCGCTCGCCGGTCGTTTGGGGGCAATTCGCCCGACGTTAGTCGGTTATGTTTTACACTTTGAAGGCAAATAAAATGAAGAAGGTAGTAAGGGGGATGACCAAATGTTTTTTCGAAAAAAAATAAAATTATCTTTCATTTTCAACACAACCGCAATGTATACATAATCTAATTTGACAAATTTCAAAAATTTTGAGATTATAAGAAGAGAAGATTTTGAATTTGCTAACTAACTGGGAGCTTAGAAGCACTGCCCAGACCGGAACAATTTTTGATTAGACTCATGTGATCGCACATTTTTGTGCTCGAAACCCATGCACTTCTGTCTGATCAAAGGATACAAAGAAAAAGAATTACTCATTCCTCGAAAACGAGCGTGGTCGTCCGCAAAATAATCAAAGATCGAACCAGAAAATTACAGGACTTGGGGACTCAACAGAGAGGACACGGGGTAAATACTGAAAACTCAAATGAGAAACTCCTTCGCAAACCTATAACTTCGTACCAAAAAGAGGAAGCCTCACATGATTTCTGCAAAATAATTCCAAAAATTTTGCGGAATTCAAGTTTTGGACAAGCTATAACATTGACTGTACATTTGATGAAGAAACAGTGTGGCTTACCTCACGTACAACATCAAATTGAAATCACCCAGGTTGAGGTCCAGACCCAAATTGGTGTAGGATCAGAACCAGTCGAGCGCGAACCCGTGTGTTCCCAGACCGAAATTACAGGGTCTGGACGGAATTTTGAGCGCGCTACAGTCTGTACGATTGTCTGGAGATGGTCTGATCAGAGGTCATTTTGGTTTGAAAAGTCTGATCAGAGGCGACTTCCAGCGCAATTGGGTCTGATCATAATCTCTTCGAGCGCACTTTAGTCTGATCAGAGGCGACTTCGAGCGCAATTGGGTTTGATCGTAACCTCGTCGAGCGCACTTCGGTCTGATCGGAGGCGACTTCGAGCGCAATTAGGTCTTATCATAACCTCTTGGAGCGCACTTTAGTCTGATCAGAGGCGACTTCGAGCGCAATTGGATCTGATCAGAAATGTTTTCGAACGCAATTGAGTCTGATCAGGGACCATTTCGAGCGCCTTAATTTTTTCCCTTTATTTTTTTTACTGAGCGATGTTGACTCTGCCAAGAGGCAACAATAAAGCAGCGTTCTGGTCAGAGACTCATCTGAAGTCCGATAGCTCTGATCAGAAAAAAAGAGTTCAGCTGATAGCAAAGGCCGGTCCCGTTCAGAGAAAGTTTTGATCAACTGGAGACCACGATGTTTCTTATGGATAGCTGTCTAAACACATCCATTGAGTCAGAGACATAGAGTAAACGGTACACTAAATAAAATTTGGTCTCAACAATTGGGTTTCGTTTTCTTTAGCAATACTTTTATAATTGATTTTTCTTTACATGAATTAAATACTGCAAACATCAGTTTTTATGAAATGAATATATAAGAGAAAAATTAAGAGATTTTCTCATAAGTGAAAACTTTCTCTTATCAGACTAGTTCGAGAGCATTTGTGTCTGACCAGAACCGGTTTCGAGCGCGCTTCAGTCTGATCATAAATGGCTGCAAGCGCAATTGGGTCGGGTCATAAAGGCTTCGCGCGCAACTGGGTCTGATCATAGTCTGATTAAGGTCTGGGCAATTGTCTGAATTTGAGTCCGGATCATGGTCTGAAGACGGTCGGATCAGAACGCTTCCGGTCTGAGAACTCCGATCAGAGACCCTATGTATCTGGAAAGTCTAATCAGGTTTAATTTCGGTCTGGAAAGTCTGATCAGACGAAAATTTGGGTCTGGAACTCAACATGGGCAGAAACGAAAAGGCAATCAATAACGCGTTTAGGACGTCACATTAACGGAATTGTAGGAATTGTAAATCCCAACCCAAATCAAATATCTATATTTCTCACCAAAATATGCTCCTGGGTAGAACTTTGAAATACACGTACCATTTAAATTTTAATTGGATAGAAAATTTAAAAAGATCAAAAAATCTAATCGGATAAAGTTAGCAGAAGTGGTACTTAACAAAAGTGAAACACAATTTAAAAGTAACCGATCAAACTAAAACTCTTCAAACAGATTGGAGTTTGTTATGACATAACAGTTTTCTATGATGGAGCAGTATCCAATTCATCAATTCACAAGTCTTCGTAAAACATCCTTCTGAAGATATTACTTCCCGTGTCGAGAAAAAATCAAAAAATTATGTAAGATAAGCGGTGAAAAATTGTTTTTTTTTTCACAGCAAATTTAGTACCTAATTTTGCGTTGAAATGCGGTGAAATTATGTAAGTTCGCCTCCAGAGTAAGCGGTGAACCTAAAAAATGCACCATATTTCACCGCTTACTACATTCGCCGTCCTTGCACGGATTTGAACCTCTCGCCTCCTGCTGTCAGCCACTTCTTACACTGCGCCACTTATTTGTATTCAATATTTATTTTGAATTTAAACATTTACATATAGTATATTTATTTTGCATATAGCATATTTATTTTTGAATTTAAATCAAATTCATTCTACTTTGTAAGTTGAGCTTTTGTATTTTTATTTTGAATTTAATCAAATTCACTCAACTTTGTAAGTTCAACTTTTGTAACTTAACAGTCGAAGAAGAACTGGGGTAGTGGAAGAAGAAGTGGCTGAAATGCAGGAGGTGAGAGGTTCAAATCCGGGCAAGGACGGTGACTTGTAGTAAACAGTAAAATATGGTGCATTTTTGTAAGTTCACCGCTTACTCCAGCGGTGAAATTACATAATTTCGAGTAATCAAAGTAATCATAGCAAATTTATTTTGAATTGGCATTTGAAATAGATTAATTTACTCGGATCATTAATAGCAATCCGTTTTTATAATCTTAAAGCATTTAAGTTTGCTTGCTTTAGCTATTTCTTTTCCGATTTCTCTTTCGTAAATTGTCAAAAAACCATTTTAGTAACTATACCCAATCCGTAATTTTTCCATTTCATGCCTTGCATCGACTTGAAATGTAATTTAGAGGCATGTTTTATAGTACAATTTAAATCCCCGTCTCTTGTTTTCTGTGTACTTTTTGTCAATTAATTCCACTTTTCCAGAACTTTGCCAACGCGGCATGCGGAAAAGAATTGTAATAAATGTTAAGTCGTTTTTATCTGAATGGATATAACACATTTTGTACACATTTTGTCCTACATTCAAACAACTTTTTGTAGAGAACATTGTTCAAAAACCTCAAAATTGAAAAAAGTGGGCATTCTCTCCTAGTCCAAACATGTCAACATAGGTGATGCATTCGTGAGGCCGCTGGTGGGGGGGGGCACTGATGAAGATCAGCGCAAGCATTTTTGGAGGGACCGAAACACTTCTCCAATATTTGGTATTATTGATGATTGAGTTATGGACTTTTTATTTGCTTCTCTTGTTTTATACACTTTCTCGCATACTCGACAGTGGATCAAATTATACATTTGTGATCTCTCTTGTTTCAAGACTTCGTGTGTCAGACGCCACTTGTGATAAGCAAAAAATTCTTCCTTGTTACCCAATAATTGTGACAAATATTCTGCTACTTGGGAATAGTTTTTGAAATCGGCTACGTGAATGAAAGACCCAGGCAGAATTTGTTCATAACTTTCTCGCCATCCGTTCACAATTGGAATTGCGTACTGAGCTAATGAGTTACCAAATTTTTCTGTAATATAATCACTACAAATTGAGTTTTCAAAAGCAAAATAAAATTTGCATTTACTCAACTCTACTAGATATTCCACAGTGTCTCTCGTTGTGAAGCCGTGATTGATAATTTTTGTCTTGTTTACTTTTGGCATGCATCTTGGGAAGGCTTTCCCCCACATGTGAACTTTTCCTGGCAGATGATTAATTATTTCAGACGCCATGTCAAATCGTCTGCTAGGAGCGCCACAATTTGAAACCATCCAACAAAAATCTTTGTCTTTTTTATACGAATCATACTCTTTTTCAATGTTTGACATTTTTTCTCTTTTCATTCTTTTAAGCACACCTACATACGAGTCTCGGAAAGTAGCCTTTGGCGACAGTGCCGCTGTGAAGTTGAACCAATTTACTAATCGGCGGGTTCCAATAAAATCGGTCCCAGCTATGGTTGGTTCCTTCCCTCTCGCAACCCAAATTTGTTTTGGATCTCTGCTATTTTGCCCTCCTACATTATTTTGAATTCTTCCAAAAGCGTGTATTCCAAAAATCATGATTGCCGAGAAGTTTGTCCAGTGGTCTCTATTAGGGAACCCGTCTTGAGTTACGATGCAGTCGAACGGTAGATTACAGAATGGTGCGTAATTAGCTTGGGTCGAACCCTGAGAATAAGAAAAATAGAGAACCGTAACTGGGTTCGGCTTCTTTGGCCCCACTTTCACTTGGCCTGCTTCCGATTGTGTGTCTGGATCCACTGGGTATGTCATCAACTTGGCTCTATCGGGATATGGGGTATCACTAAACAAGGCACAACCAACAACATTTGGGAATTGTGGTCCAACTCAATCACATCTTTAATTAAAATTACAATTAATCACAGAAAAAAAAAGTAAGACTATTACCAGAAATTTGCTAATTTAGACCAGAAACATTAAGGCAGGAAACAAGGAAATAAATCAACTCTCCTAGCAATTCTTGAACAGTTTATGAAAACAAAAACAATTTCCTGCTAAGCTCGAGTTAAATTTTTTACAGAAATTATACGAACGTATAAAATTTGACAAAACCTAAAGTTTGATTTTTTGTATCTTTTCCGGCCAGAAAAGGTAGGTGAAACCAAGTTTGTTTAAATTGTCTTCATTATTAAACAAAATTATTTTAAGAATTACTGCCCAAGTTTTAATGAAAATACGACAGGGATAGGTAGCGGTTAAATTTACACTGACATGCTCGCCAGTCACATTCTGCTCGCATATTGGTGGCAAATGTTAATATGCGTATTGTTCAGCCATTTTTGAAATCAGTGGCTGAATTTGCTCATCAATATAAAACTATAGGAGACATATAAATTATACATAGTCAGTTTTTATATATAAGTGACCGAGCATGACGAAGATATAAGGACACGTTACCAGAATTGCATGACCAAGATATAAGGACACGTTACCAGAATTGCATCCAAAGAAGCTTTGAAAACAAAATACATGCAAACCCCGGTGTTCGGTCGAGTGTGGGGATTGGGCTGGCGAACGGATGAAATTATAAGGCTCTTCTGTTTCTCATTTTAATCAGAACTCCTAATTGCAACAAATTTTTTTTTGTCACTGATTGCAAAAAAAAACATGATTCCGCTTAAAAACGCAAACTTTTCGGAAAAAATTGAATTAAACAGTATAGAGTTTTTAACGGTTATGATTACGATTTTTGTACTGTTTGGACTATTACTCGGCTGTGTTGATCGGCTCCCTGCATTTTTCATAAACTGGGGTTGTGGGAGATTATAGAACTATGACGATTGGTCTTAAGGACTGAATACAAAAAAAATAGTTTTTTCAGGTCCAATTTTGTTAAACTCACATTGGTAAGAGATTCTGTTTTTCTCAGGAATCTGTTTAACTATTTCACTGTTAAAAATTGATGAGGTAGGACACTACCCATAGTAAGTCCTTTCACTTTTTTTGATGAGGAAAAGTCATCAAAAATCATTTCTGAAAATTTCATTCCAAAAAAGTTACAATCAATTTTTTTTAAAAAAAGTTGCGTCTACTCAACAAGTAAATCTTATTTAACATGTATCATCCCCAAACTACTGTCCCATTATGAGTATATGAAATTGCAACGCACGCGAACTTTCGAAAAACACAAAACGTACAAATGGTTGTTTTAAGTTTTAGGTTTATAGGTTTGCATTTCAAAACTTGAATTCTTTTCAATTCTTCTGAAAGGTTTGCTTGCATTGCTTCTTGATGAAACAGTTTACGTAGCTCCATTTGTTTGAATTTTTTCAATGACAGATTTAGTCCCGTAGTGTTGAAACGCAAGCGAACGTTTAGAGTTTTAAGCTTTTTAGAGAATTTGAATTTACTATTGCAGAATTTTTCTCTGTTTTCATGTTTTCGGTTTTTCGATTGTTTAACCAATACTACCTACAATCTTTGCGAAATGAGAATGTGGGATTTTTTTAAGATTAACGACTGTTCTGAAGTACTGAATAAATGAAAAATTTTCAAGTGCAGTTTTGTTGAACTCACTTTGATGAGGTATCCTTCGATTATTTCTCCAGAATCAAAAATTTTTATTAATTATTAGTAAAGTAAGAAAGTAAGAAAAGTAAGAAGTAGGACACTAGTATTGAGTCTTTTGACATTTTTTGTTGAAGAAAAATTTTTGAAAAACTTTTTCTGAATGAAAAAGTTACAATCAATTTTTAAAGAAAACTTTTCAATTTTTGGCGTTAAAATTTTTGAATTAATAAAGTTGGCAGTAAGTAATAGGATTTTTTCGCCTGAACATTGTAAACCATCAACTGACTTTTGAGGTCTTTTGATTCAAACACGCTTTGCTCTACTGTCATTTTTTTTAATTTTAAGTCATATTCCGACCTCGTCAAGTTATTCTTTACAGACCGATTGTTATGCTCGATTTGAAATCAGATTTTACTAGTCAATGAGGATTTTTTTCCACACTTTAATTGTGCTGAGTCAATATGGCTTGGATGTCCTTGGCATAACAGGAATATTCTCGACCGGGCGCGCCATTTCAGACATTTTTTGGTAAGAAATGCGCTGAATGCGCTAAAATGCACTCATTTTTCAGCTTATTTCTCACAAAATCTAGCACAGTTCAGCTTTGTCCTGAACTTTTTATTTTTAACCTTCAGCTCCTTTCAGCGCACTTACATATTATTTTAGAAAAGTCCCCACCCGTGTTGAAACTACCCCCCCCCCCCCCCCACGGACTACCACCCAAACTAATGTAAAAGTAAGGGTAATTGTCTATAGGATCCAAGCGATGAAAAATTAAGGGGTAATGAAGGGTAATTGGGGGATTTTAGATTTCACCCCACAAAAATTACCCCCAAAAAGATGTAAGATTAGGGGGGTAATTTTAAGGGGGTAAAACGATGTAAGATTAGGGAGGTAAGGGCAGTAATTGGGAGTAGATTCATATAGATGGTCTATCAGGAATTGGGCAAAGAATTTGGTTGTTAATCCGAATTAATTTAATTATACTTTCCTATACTTTTGTGCCATTTGTAAATGGTACAGAGCAGTATATAATCTATGGACGAGCGAATGTTTTGGTATACTAACCCAGGTGACAGCATGGGAAAGGCAGGATTCTCCTGTAGTACTCTCCCCTTTTCAGTCGGTGGCCTGAAACACAGAATGAAAAATTTAAAGTACCCATGTAGGCAACGTTTTTTATCTTCAAATAATCTATCCCATAAAGTTGAAATGGATCTTTTCCGTTTGTGCCCCATCCAGTACGTTATGCTCCCCCCAGTTAAAGAGCACGTGTCATTACGTGGTAAACCATTATGTAAAAATAATATGGCACGTGAGTCTGAAGGGGTGCAAAAAATATGCACGCACTAAGCGGGGGGGGGGGGGGGGGAGGGAGGGGGTCACAAACGGAAAAAATCCGTTGAAGTAACAGAATGTTCGAAAACGCCAGAAACATGCAAAAGAGCAATGTGGACAGTATTTTTTTGAAACGTCCAATTTTTTCAACCATATGGGACACACTATAGCTTTCATGCACTCGGCAAATTGAAAAGCGGACTTTGGCTTTGATGGAAAGGACATCATAAAGTATAAAATGTAAACAAAAATTAGATTAATTACAAGCAATAATCGAGAGTCTCGAGTAAAAATCCGAGGCTATCTGTCTAACTCAGACGTGGTTGAACGGATTTCACAATACAAAGCCACTTTATACTTATCTGGTTATCTGTCCCTTTTCCATTCAAGCAGAAGGAAAAGGCCCGTTGGAGTTGGAATTATCTTCCTCGATCAGACAAAATATAAACCGGGAATAGTAGACTATTGTCAATGCAGCAAAGTACAAACAAAAACAGGTAAACTAAATTTTGATAATATTGTTCCAATGTACATCACAAGCTTGTATATGCCGTCGAATGCTGTGAAATATGCCGAGATATTTTTCACTCGTATTGAACAATACCTTGAGTCTTTAATCTTGCGGGGAATTTAATATTAACTTTTTTAAAAAATGGTAGAAACCAACAATTTTTGGAAATTACGAATGACATTTAACTTTTAAAACGGACATAGGTGCTTCAAAATTACGAACGTTCATGTTCGATCATTATTTCGTTTTTTTTTTTGCTGTAAACTCCGGTAGGCAAAATGAATGTTCGATGTCACTCGTAAAAATAATTAAATTGGTGTTTTTATTACCATAATGTAATCGAACTCAAAAAACAACGAAGTCTATGCGAATACCAAAATTGGCTTTTTAAAAAACTTTATATTTGAGTAAAATTTTAAATGAGCTTTTTAATAAATGCTTTACTACGGAAATTTTTCTTGGTTGTCCCGAAGTTGGAAAATGTTATCGTTAAACAAAGATGGATACTTATCAGATGCAAACTATTATCGTCGACAGTTTTTTAGCTATAAATTGCAAAATTTCTTGAAAAAATGTTTTTCATTCGCATCTTATATAATTTCACCAAACTTAGTCCCTTTATTAGTAAACATTTTGCATTTCAAGAACCCTAAAGTGCAGTTGAGTCCATGAGAAATGAATGTCTAATTTCTTGAAAAAAAATCAAGTTGCACGCTCTTAGACGTACGAAAAGCTTTTGATACTGTTGAGCAAAACATTTTGTTAGCTAAATATCTGAATCAGCTAAATATCTGAAGCTAAATATCTGAATCAGATCCCCATCAAAGCTATCAGAAGTAGAATACGGAGCACCTCAAGGATCTGTTTTAGGACATTTTCTACTCATTATTTTTTTGAACGTAAATTATATGAAAACAGGCTCTCCGGGAACAGAAGGAACTCTGTTTGCAGATGATGCTGCAATACTGAAACATCTAGATAAAATTGACATGACCAAAAAAAACCCAAAATTTTTACGTGGAGCAGAAAAGTAGAATGAGATTTGAAAAAAAAGAGTTCATCAAAGAAAAAAACAAATCAAATCAAATTTATTACAAATACGAACAACAATCAACTGTACCAGAAGGCGTAGAGAAGAAGGAAAACAGAAATTTATTGAAAACTCTAATATTGGCGATAGACTGCAGTGTTCGTTTTTGTAAAGTCTTTGAACGGGTCAAATGAAAGCTAGTACAATCCTGGATGATATTTTTCAAGCTGCAAAAATGATTTCATGACAACTGAGATGAGTTTTCAACACATACGTAAAACATTTGATTTAATGTGGTAATTTGCTTTATGGTACTGCCAGGAGAAAATCATGCATATGATTGAGGTTAAATTAAACCAAATTTTAAATTTCAAACGGTTGCTTGTATCCGCACAAATAATAACAAACGCCCTTTGAAAGAAATACATAATTACAATCTTATCAATTTGATTATCAAAAGCATTCAGCTAAAAAAAACTTACTCTTGGGTCAAAATTTTATTTATAAACAAAGCAGAACTTCAATTGTTGCGCAAGAAAGTGTACAAAATTCAACATAACAACAAGCTTCCGAAGAACAATTTGAAAAGCAGAACTAGAAAAATAATTTTTGTCTTTGTCAACCTTGAAACCTTATTCAAATACAAAATTTAAACAAGCTTCAAGCAGGAAACTAAAAATTTTGCCTATAAAAAATTGGAAACATATGTTCAATTTAATGATTTTTTAGTCAATTTGCTTTAAGGCAAAACTTATTTCTTTAGTTAGGGATCCAAGGCATTAGAACGTATTTTGTCAATTTTCAGTTTTTTCCTTCCTTATTTTTTCATAATTTTTTGTCATAAACTTCCAAATTTAAACGAAAGATCTACACTACAGTCATAGTTAGAATTCAACCTCCAGTAAAAGAAGTACTTGTAAAGTGGAAGGACGTCTTGATTTTGTTTTCTTTGTTGTTAAATTTTGCTCAACAAAATTTTGTATTTGATTCAGTACGCTTCCATTTGCGACACTAGGAAAAAACATATAGAATGTTTTTACTAGTATTATTGGTATTGTTCTAAATATTATTACTATTATAATAATTACTGATACCATAAACATTATCATTATCATTTTTATTTTAATATTGCTGTTCTTATTAATATTATTTTTTTTATTAATTTTGTTATTATTGTTATTATTATTAATAATATTCTTCAAGGTACGTCGTAGAAACTTCACCTTGATGGGTCCGAAGTAGCCCCCTCCAGTATGAGTGCACGGGAAAAGATGTTCATCAAGTCGCTCTCGAGGTAGATCCACCATCGGTGGGTGGTTTGGGTTGGCGTTCCTGTATATGTATTTGATAGATCTCGACTTGATTTTTTGTTGTGCATTTTGCAACCCGACAACCCTGAATACATGTTCAAGAATGTCTCCCACATATTCCGTGCTATCATGTAGGTTGTCGCAATTTGCTTTCGCCAACAGAAGTTGTACAACTGGAAGCTTCACTGTTAACAATGTGGATTTTCGGCATTTTAATCGAAATTTGAATGTTTCAGTCAACCCTTCACGCAAATAGTTTTAATTTTCTCTTTAAAAGATGACAGTCGTACGACGCTCAAGGCTTTGGAGATTTCTTTACTGCTTGCTGTCGACTTTAAAACATTCGGGAAGCCTTCGGTTTGAACAAATCGAAACAGTAATTTTTCTGCTTGACGGATCTCGTCTGCTTTGAGGGTTCCCGTTCTGCATCGTCTTAAGCCATACAGTAGGCAATGAAGTTTCTGATTCTATTGAAACTGCTCTATCAGATCCAGTCAAATGGTTGCTTAGCCTGTGTGTCTGTCGCTACGGCACTTATAGCTTGCTGGGGTTCGAAATCATTCTCTTGAAACCACGCTCTGGCCACTTATCTTCGTCCTTTTGTAGCTATGCTGGCTCGTTTAACCACCCGGATACCGGGAGTCCTTCATTGGACATTCCTCGGGTTCCGATGTTAGCAGGTTTCTCGACATCTTTGAGGTGTCTCCATTGATCTATCCATGAGTTTTCCAATATTTCCGCTGCTCTGTTTATATCGAACACCTGTTGTTTCTTGTGCGCTGACTGTAACACCATTGATGAATCGGTCCAATGATAGATTTTGTCAACTCTGAATTCAAAATTGCTGAGTATCTACTTTCTGAGGCTAACTCCGTAAACTGCGGCTGGGAGTTCAAATTTTAGTATTGGCATAAGTCTGATGGGTGCCACAAGGCATTTCCTTCATACATAAGTCAGTCTTAACATCTCATCATCTTGCAGATATGTCACGATGCACATTGCTTCTGAAGCGTCTGTAAATATGTAAAGTCTCTGGTTTGAACATCCAGTTTCAAAAAATAATTGATTTATTAATATCGTCTTTATTTGTCTCAATTCAGAGGACCAATCCTTGAAGAGTTTTGAGTGGTCTGCTGACAACTATTTGTCCCATGCTTGCCCCATTGCTACCGAAAATCTGTTAAGTAGAACTCGCATTCGTACGGTTGCGGGTAAAGCTATTCCAAGCGGTTCAAAAACTGTTGAGACAAACGATAGGACAATTCTCTGAGTTATTTTGGTGGAGAGTATTGCTCAGTTCCACGACAGACAATAAGACTATCTGTTTCCACGTTCCAGTTTGGTCCAAGAGTTGAAGTTGATTGTGGTTCAACTTCGAAAGTTTTCAAAACTTCCGTTGACCTGTCTGATTCTGGGATTTGTGACTTTATTTCACCGTCGCTCGTCATCAATTTTGTCAATTTGAATCCCCTAGTAACTTTCAATTGCTTCTTGAGGGGTTCTGACTGACTTGAGGAGGTCGGGCATGAAGAAGTGTCACTGTACCGTTCTGACGATAATTTCGCCGTTGACTGCATCTTTTTTCGCCACTTGGTGCAAAGCGTAATTTGCACAAGTCGGCAAGTTTATCGCCCCAAAAACTTGTCTTCTGTAATCGTAAACCTCCAGCTTCCATTCTGGAACTTCTCGCCAGATGAACTGCAGACATGGGCTGTCAGTGCTCGGGAGTGCGATTTGAAGAAACTTTGAAGAAACTGCTTCTATGTCGGCTGATAAAACTATTTGGTGTTCTCGGAAGCGAAAATTATTTCCAATCAAACTCTGCAGCATGTCTGGTCCAGATAGAAAACTGTTTTTAAGGGCTACGCCTTGATAATTTACTTCTGCGTTGCACACTCTTCTTTCATTCTTGGGCTTGTGTGTGTTGATGACAGGTTGATGTGGCAAATACCGTTGCAACTTGTATTTGATTTCGTTCAATTAAGTTTGATCAACTTTCCGAACGTATCTTGCATTGCAATCTATGTCAATGGTTTCTTGGTAGCGCTTATTTAGCGATTCATTTTTCTGCTGTCGTTGTTCTAAGGAATTGGGTTGCGCCATTGCACAGTAGAAGTTGTTCGGTAACTCCACTTAGCCCTCTCGCCACAGAAGTCCAACGTCGTATCTTTCACCGTTGTTCGCTCCAACGTGTTGTTCGCTCCAACGTCTTGATTGCTCAATATTCTTCTTTTGAATGACCAGTGAGGTGGCATTGGGAGGCGTAGGACTCGATATCCCACCACTTACTCAACAGGTTTGCTAATTCATCATCTGCAGTTGATGTTGCCAATGTGGCAAGAGTTGCTGCCTGTTTCGCTGGTAGTGGGCTACTTTAAGCCCTGCTAATCTTTGATTTAACTTTCCATGGTGCAGTTTTGTATTTTGACTTCTTGAAATCGAAAGGGTGTTTAATGTCGTAACAATCGTGTCCAAGAATCATCTTACCCTCGTTTAGATTGTAGGTCTTATTTGGCAGGTTTCTCAAATGTGGGTAGCGGTCTCTCAAATCTTGCAGCTCCACAACCTGATCACCCAAATTCAGTCTCTTGTGCACATAGAGCTGCACTGTTGCCGATGGTCGAAACTTCCCATTGGCTGAAACAACTATTGGCACTATCTGAGTCTTAGTTTCTGTTAGCCACGAACCCCTGGTACTGATAAAAACGCTTCTCAGCCTTGGATTTGAAGTTTAGATACCACTGAATTGTCTACAAATGAGACTGAAGATCCCGAATTACACATTGCTAGTACATTTAGTTTTAAATCTCTGTCTCTCAGTTTGATCCTCACTACTGAGAGAGAGTCTTCTTTGAGTGATGTCAGTTGCTACTGCCGTTGTAGCATCTGATACTTTCTTTGTGCTCTCCTTCTCCGAGAAGTCGCTGTGCAAAAGTCTGTTGTGTCGTTTCCGTAGTTGGAAACACCTCATGTCCTGCTTTTGCAGTCTTTCGACAGATGATCTGTTCTCAAACGATTGAAACACAGTCGGAACTTCTGGACATGCTCTCGTTGTTCTGTTACTTTCATTGGTTGGAACTTCTCACAACTTCAAATAGGGTGTTCTTTGAAGGAACATTCGAGATTCTTTGGTTTGCTTGACTTGTCAACAATTGAAGCAAGGGAACTCTTCTTTGGTATATCACGAAATTTATTTTCCTTCAAACAAGGACTTTGTCTGCGCTAACAAGTTCTCATGAATACTGCTTTGGAGGCAAGCCACTCTTTGAAAAAGATAAGGCTGCTTCTCAGTAGTCAATGATCTTGCATATACTGCAACCACTGCTCCCTCAGTCGCGGAAAATGTTTTTTGTTGTTGAACTTAGTCCTCCTTCTCATTCTAAGTCGGATGTGTCTCTAAGTTGAGTTCAATTGTTTACCTTATTTGTAACCACATTCGCAAATTTGACGATGCTCGAAGAACCGTCATTCCGAATTGGAAGATGAGTATGTGTTATCTTGAGTTGAGCGTTGACTATGACATCTGATATGCCGTACTTCTAACAGAGTGTGTCCCAATTATGGTTGTATGATTGTGAGTTGAATGCCTTTCCCGATATTGCTTCTTTCGTATGATCCGTGTGACTGGTCTTCAGGTATTGCAAATTTTCCATATAGTTGATTTGTTTTTGATGAACAACAAAATCAAAAAGACCCGACCACTCTGGTCACTCCAGTGGATCTCCTGAAAACTCAGTTAGCTTTAGTTTTGGCAAGCCAATCTCACCACTGTGTCAATGCACATCGTTCATGCTGTTGTAGACGTAATTAGTAGTGTTGTTGCTGTAATTCTTTTTTACGTCGACGCAGTTCAGTTTCTTCACGTTCAATTTCTAATTGATTTTGCCAGTCTCTCATCGGTTGCTCTGCTTGTTGCTTAGACATCAAGTTTTCAAGTTCCATCCGCCCACCTTGAATTTGTCTGGACGAGCGTGACTTGGCAACACTGAATTTTTTCTACTGCTGTTGGTAGCAGACTTCTGAGAAGAAACCTCATCTTTCTACCCCTTTGCATTTGAAGCGTTTTTATTGTTGTCAATTACGGTCTGGTTTTGATCAGTTTTGCTGATTGACGTTGATGCCACAAGGGATATTTGGTTACTACCATCAGTGCTGTGCCTATACTGCTTGATCAGGCCTCGATAGTAACCGCTACTATCACTGAGATCCACAAACCTTTGGGTGCAATCTTCTGGCTGTATTATTTTGAATCCATTCTGCGCAAACCTCATCTTATTTTTTACTAGATTTTACAGATGATTATACAATGGCTGTTTTCGGAGTCGCTGAAGTTTTCCGCCTTCAACTATTTTTTCAATGTTGACATATGACTCCAATTGGGAAACAGTAGCTTCCACTTGTTTGAAGGCTCAAAATGTGTCTTTCCGACATTCGAAAAGTCTTTGCGACAGCGTCCAATGTCTCTGAGAAATAGTATTTTGTCAAATACTTTTCTGCAGGCCAAAGTTGGTAGTTGTGTTTTGGTCCACCAAATTGAGTTGACAAATTGCTGCTGTTCTTGTTGTTTTTTGGGTCGGAGGACGAAATTTTGTGTCTGATCAAGAATCTCAATGGAAACGATATATCACAGCGGGGTTCTCTAGCTTTTCGCTGGCCTGGTCCTTCACTGAATTCGATTGTCTAATGATCTCGTAGAAATAAATAGTCGCTCGGAAGTTTAAAGGACTGTAACTTTAATTTTGTTGAATGAAGTTAAGAACATTCATAGTAATAGTCTATGTTCAGTCTCCTGCTGAATTTTGCAAGGTTTCAGCCAAAAACTAGGATTGTTGTTACCATTCAACGAGAGAGCTCAACTAACTTAAACTCTAAAGAACTTATGTTCTAGCAAATTTTAGAATAAAAAGACTAAAGTTGTTGAAGAATCAAATTTTAGTCCAATCTGAGAGCTAACTGCTCTTGGTAACAGTTTCTATTGGTTCTGAATACAATATCGTTCCTTCATTCAAACAATTCGATTAAAGTGAATAATCAGATAGATATAGTTTAGAACATCACTGCTACTCGTTTCTGACGGGTTAATCAAGTAAGTGATTTACGTCACTGCTTACATAGCAAATGTGCATTTACTGCAATATTTAAATTTATTGATATGAGCACGGATGGTTATTACGCAGCTCTAAATGCCTCAAATGTACGGTATTTGATCTTTAATGAAATAAATGATCTTTTGTGCGGCAAAAATATCATAGAACAAAAAATTGAAGAATTTTAACAATATATGACAAATTATCAAAAAATGCCAATTTTGCACCATATAAGTACTAAAAGCCACAGTTGTGGGTCTGATGCTAGAACGTTTGTCGTTTCATGATTAGTTTAGAGTTAAACCTTATCGTGTGCCTTAACGTCGGGTTGCTCAGGTTTTCCCTTCCCAAAATTGGGGGTTCCGAACTTTTTTCGGTCCAAACCTGTAAAATGTTTCAGTTTTGACCGTTTTTGAGGTTGGACAAATTCAAAGTTCTTTCAGTATCAAAAAATATTTCTTGATCTCTTATGGCTCTTGTTGCTGATTTGAAGGGGTGACAACAATCATTGTAAGCTCTCTCTTAAACTATATGCTAGAGTAAGCTCTCTCTTAAGCTCTCTCTTAAACTGTAAGCTCTCTCTTAAACTAAATATTCAACTATTATCTATCGTTCGTACATTAGTGCCCAGTACTTTAGTTGCACACTACTTCGAGAGTGATTCTGTTTATGCTAAGTAGTTAAGAGACAGGCAATGTCTGGTATCAACTTTACGGTTAGCTTTCTCGGGCGACACATTTTTTGAGATATGTTTGACGCCAGTGATAGAAAGTTAAAGAGGAAATGATGAATTTCGATTCTTTCCAGTGTTGTTTTGGAAGGCCGTATCATGGCGCAGTCAGCAGATATCTTCTGATAATCACGTTTTCATTAGATTATGATTAAGATGTTATTTTATTTTAAAAAGTGTTTCAAAGTTGTCTTCATTTGTTCCCTGGTTTTGAATTGGTCTGTCTTTATGGTTTAATTATTAAAAACTAGTTGTGGTGTTACGTAGAGGATTAGATAAATCATCTAGCTTTTTCATTATCTTTTGATCTTCATGGTCAATTTCATTGTCAGATATTTCTATTGAGAGAAATTTGAACTATACATTTTCTTTGATTTTTCAGAATTGTAAAAAATAATCATCAAGTTTGGCCTGCCTTAAATAACGAGATATTACTAGAAACACCATCTTACAATCCCCGTTATATTCCCGCTAAGATTCGCGGACTTTTTCCAGTTGTTTCCTGGATCCGATCCGGGAGAAAAATCTGGATGGTATTAGGATTTCCGTGTTTCGATGCGCTGGGCTAACACTCAAATTTCATCCTGAGGCTCACAATAGTAGCTGATCTGGACTCAAGGATTCCTAGTTTCGGAAAAAAATTGTGACAACCATTGTTTTTGGTATGTAGCAGATTCTAAGATGTTTTTATCAAATTTAACATAGTTTGGATTTTATATCCCCTCCTCCCAGCTTAGTGGGCGTCAACCTCTCCCCCCAATCAATTGTGATATATAGCAATGTGATATGTGTAGCAATAACACATAAATTGGTCAGTGGGGGGTCTTAAAAAAGGGGGGTTGACTAAACAGAATGATTCTTCGCTTCATACCCAAGTTCAGGAGTATTTTAATGATCATAAATTTAAAAAAGCACAGCGGGGGAGGGGAGGAGAGGGTTTATTACAACGAGCACTTTAACCTGGTTATCTAGTAAATCAAACAGAAGGATGAAACCACCCGAATGCTCCGACTGTCTTCATGAGATGATTTGACAAAGAGAACTTAATCAAAAAAAGGCAGACAGGATATGAACGTAATCTGAAATTAGACTGACATCACACTGTCATCGATATTCTCACTCGTTACCGTAGATAACCATTAACTAATAACCTTTGTTTCACCACATGGATTCGACTAATATTCCTTTGAGATCCAACCCACGTACAGATCAGATGTTTATCTTGCAAGATTCTTATGCAAAAAGGGTTATCTTGTATGATTTTGCAAGGTTTTGAAAGAAAATCTTGCAGAGCGATTTATCGTCAGGATTGCAAAAAAGATTGCATATAACCTGTAAGATTGTGCCAGATTGTTGCAAGATAACTATATTCGAAGTCAACTGGTGAGCATTCATAACTCAGATTAACCTTACTTTGGATTTGGAGACGCTGTTGTGGAAGTTATTTGGATCTTTGGCAGTGCTTTTATCTTCATCGGTGCAGGAGTGGGCATGAAAGAGAGATTTGATAAATTTGACATATAAAGGGCAGTAATAATGACACATGCGAAAACAACTACACAAGAAAATATAACTTTTGTTTTCATGATTGTTTTTGGTACATTTAGCTTGTGCAGCATAGTATGAGTAGTCAAGTTTAATTAGAAGTCTAGTTTAGTTTATGAGCCAGTTTATACTAATTTTACTATAGTTTAACTTCAACTCGCTTTAACGTCTAGTTTTGTCTTGTTTTTAATCAGAAAAAAATGTCAGAAAGTTGCCTGTTAGAATAAATGTTAATCACAAAGGTGGCGTGTTAGATCAGCACCATTTTTTCTTTCCCATTTATAATATCTGAGAAGTTCTGATGGTTTTCTTGGCGAATCGTAATAAAACTAGAAACGTTTTACTATATGCAGATTCTATGTAATGTAACGACTAAATAAATGAACAAAGAAAAATATGAACATTTTGCAATGTTTATATTTTCCCGGACTGAACGGCAAGTCAATATTAGTACCCCTAGTCTAGACCTGGGATTATGAAAAGAACGTCCTCGACCGATGGAAAGACTGTCCTCGACAGATATTGGGTATGAAAAGAATTTGTCTGGACCTTAACTGATGTCCTCGACTTTGGCTGGAACTAAAACAACCGTCCTCGACTTTGCCTGGAACTAAAACAACCGTCCTCGATTTTGGATAGACAATTAAAACGTGTCTTTGAATTTGGCAGGACAATAACATTTTGCCTTGAATTTGGCTGGATTGGTTTCAATTGTTCTGGAAAGCTTCTCAGCTTATGATATTTAATGTTTCACTCCGCTTTTTTTCTGTTAACCATACTTTTCTGTGACTCAATTCATTATGAAGCATTCTTAAGTAGCAACTACTACAAAAACCAGTTGTCAGTATCCGACTAAACTGAAAAAACTAACAGTTCCTGCAATATAGTTGATCATGCGTTTTCGGTTGCGATAATTTAACGTTTTTCATTGATAAAAGATGTGCCTCGCGAAAACTGTAAATGGTCACATTTCTTATCCTTCCAAACCGTTTTAAAATCATCCGGCACTCCTACTTATGACATAACGGCACTCCTACTTAAGTTTACACACAATGTTTGCCCTCAAACAATTTTTATCGTGCCTAAACGGATAAACGGAAAATTTCATATCAAATTTAACGTCGATAACTTATTTGAATTAACCGTTTCGACAAAACTCGCTCACTGGTCGTTTCAATTATTCATTCTGTTAGTACCAATAGCAAATAGTTTAACATATGGATGGACACAGGTTTTTATATGAAAAAAATTTGGCCGGATGGAGTTTTATGTATGAAAAGAATTTGGATGGAACTATGAAAAGAATTAATCTAGACTTTAACTAGGGTCCTCGACTCTGTAATTTAATTCAATATTTACCCCCCACCTGGAATTAGTAGGTCTTTTCATTAATTCCAGATCTCGACTAGGGACGACCAATTGCAAGTATTATATATATATATATATATATATATATATATATATCAGTACTTCTTCAGAGCTATGATTTTGTCACTTTTTACACTTGTCAGTATAAATGCTAGTCTTGGCCAAGACGTGCAAGTCTAAATGCTAGTTGGAGGTTTCCAAGTCAACTATTTTTCACCGAAGTGAAATTTATTCAAACTGCTGTAAAGAATTGTGAAGAAAATTACACTCAACACAAACTACCATTTGAATCAATTTCATATTTTGAATCAATTTCATATTTTGAAATATCAATGTAGTTCATTCTCGTGTACGCCACATTAACACAGATTTAAAAGGAAAAAAACATTAGGATTATTTAACAAGTTAGCATGCCAAAATACGCATTATTTCTGCTAGGGCTCTACCTGGTTTTGAGCACTCATTTAGACTTGTTGAAACATAATGTTCAAGTTAACTAAGTTTATACTTTTATATATGCACTTATTAAAAGCTAGCACAGCTATGCTTTGAAGTTATTTCGTATTTCAAAGAAAATTTGTTGCTTATAATGTAAGCATCAAAAAAATAGAAGAAGAAAAGATCCCACGTTACGAATATCAGAAGTCAAGTCCCTTTCTCCAAAATGAAGTGGGAAAATCGCTGACATCAATTGAAAATTTTTTTTACTGCTTATATCAACTTAAATAACTGAAAATTGTGCAAAATTTTTGGTGTATTTTTTGAGTGCAGACCCGGTGTTATCTTTGCAAGACTGCAGAACAACTATAGTGTTGTCAAGAATCTTATGAGACTTCACTAGAAAATCTGTCAGGATTATGCATACCTTTACAAGATTTTTAAGAGTCCTGGATAGGGTTAAAAAAATAAATTCACAGTTTTTCAACAAATTAAGTGGATAACTGTGTACGATTTGTCCACTAAAACATACAATTTAAGCTGTAGTCAGCCCCTTGCACGTTTTTCCTTTTCACATACTACTATAATTCTTTCCTAATTTCAGCACCCTTTTTACGCAAAAATCAGCAGCAAGGTTACATCTCGCACGCCGTTCTGTAGAAGTACCCATAATTCTAAAAAAGGCTTTAAAAAATCTGGCAATGTTTATGGAGGAATTGTTACAATAGAAATTTTGCTCACGAGAAATTTGTAGTCATAGAACTTCCATTTATGAGAAAGTTGCGGTCATGCCAATTTCTTATTTTTTTTAAAAATTTTGAAGTCCATAATATGAGTTTTATGATTACAAAATTTTGTCAACCCATGTAAAGCTTTTCTTTCATCAACTGCGTCAATTTTTGACGGCTTAGGAAAATTTTGGCCATTTTTCAGGTATACAGGGTTGCTAGGCTAATTGCACTTTTGGACAAAATATTCACAAGAATTAACATGCTTCAGCAATATAATCATCTTTTTCCACCCAGTTTGTCTCCGCATTGCACATTCTCCTCGCTTTCATGTAAAAATTTTCGCATTTTCAGCCCTCTTATATTTTTTAAATCACCTTCAGCACCTTTGAAACAGTTTTGTAATAATTTTGTAACAATTTTGTTTTTTTTTTGTTTTGTATCAATTTTGTGGTTTTCTTTGGTAACAAATAGTTTTTTAGTTGAACAACTTTGTTTGCAATTTTTGCAAAAACTTTGTAAAAATTTTGTTTATAATTTTTGCTGAACTGTGTGAACTATGAAGTATCATGTGAAATTTTGTGAGTGAAAAACTTTGCAAAAAAAATGCATCAAATCTGCTGATTGTATTGACTGTTAAAAGGCCGAGTTTATGCCAGGATTATTACGAATTGGTGGTGTTTTAGTGGGAGAAAAGATGACAGGAGTAAGAGGTTTCAACATAAGCAAATTTCTGTCAAAACTAACAGACCACCAGGCTACTTATGCTAAAAACAATAAAACAGCACAACAAAGTCTAACAACAAGTATAAATGGGTCAACAGTTGTTTTGGGAAAACTGTTTCAAATAACTACTGCTGACAAAAATTTTTGAGAAAGAATTTCACCCTAGACATTTATCAACAACAAAAGCTATTTAAAAAGAGATAACCTGCAAAAACAATAGATACAACTATAGTTATTTTTTCTTTCCAGGAATCATAAATGGGCTAAATGTTTAGTCTAGTTTGATGCTTAAAAGGTATCTAATGAAAAACGGAAGCCTAAGTGAAAACCTTTTTGTATAAAAAATGCGATTCTTTTTATTGAAATATTTGTCTAGACTCAACACTGTTTTTTCAAGTTTTTGCAGAGATATCAAAATTTGGTTCCACCCATATGTTTTTGCTATAACTAGAATCTCGATTGGGTGTTGACTTGAATTCAGTATTTAACCGTATCTCATTCAGTCAATCTATTTACAAACTAAATTCGCATTTGTTGTTTTTTCTACCGCTTTTTGTCAAGATTTTCAAATTTTGCGAACATTAAGATGCCCGAAAAAATTGCGTAAAATTTAGTAAATTTTAGAAGTTTAGTGTCTTCCTGGGCGCGCAACGGGGGGACATTTGGGTGACCCTGTTCTTGCAATGTTGGTCGTTTTTGGCGTTTTGACTAGAGCAGTGCAGGACGCAAGAAACTACCAAAATTCAAAAAATTGTTTTGTGTCCCCCCGTTGTAAACACAGGATCACCCAAATGCTCCCCGTTGAGTGCCCAGGAAGAAACTATACTTCTAAAATTTACTAGTTTTCACGCAATTTCTTGGGGCATTTCATGTTCGCAAAATTTGAAAAGCTTAAAATCTTGACAAAAATTGGAAAAAACAACAAATGCGAACTTAGTTTGTGAAGAGGTAATTAGATTGACTGAATGAAATGGGGTTAAACAATGACTTCAATTCAAAAACCAATCAACTGTCTAATTACAAAAAAAAAAACAAATTTGTGGAGCCAAATCCTGATGTCTATGCAAAATCTTGAAAAACAATGTTGAGTCTAAACAATCTCTTCCAAAAAAGTATTGCATTTTTTTTAAACAAAATCGATTTTACTGAGGCTTCAATTTTCAATTAGATAATTTTTAGGCATCACAGTAGATTAAACATTTAGCCCAATTATGATTCCTGAAAAGAAAGAAAAAAACTATAGATGTATCTAAGCTATTGTAAAAAAAATCTGGTAAAAATCAAAAATTTTATAGTATTAAAATTGTATGAAATTCGTTTTGCACCAAGAATCAGATCTCAAAAAAGTTTTTTGTTTAAATCTCATCATTGCAAAAAACTTTGAGAAGTTTTGGGAAAATTCAAATATTATAGAGTTTTAAAATTATGCGAATTGCATTTTGCACCGGCTTCAGGTCTGATAATTAAATTTTGTGGACATCATCTTACCTGGTATTATATTTATCTCAAATGTTTTATTTTTAAACTTGGTCATCAATAACGGCCTCTTAACTAATTATAAAAATTGTTGCGTGTTTGTGGTATTCTTTATGTCTGCTGCTATCAGTCAGTTCGCTGAAATCTTCTTTTAACCCTTTACCTGATCATGCATGAGAACAAAATGAAGTTAAAAGTAAGGATGTGAAGTGAGTGATTGCTGACGTTTTTGTTAGAACTATCTGAGTCACCAATCTTTTTCTAGCAATAATATTATACTATGATTAACTACAACAATCGTTACTGAAGGTCTTTGCACTAGAGTAGTTGTCGTATTATATTTTGATTGGACGACAGAACGACTAAGAGAGCCAATGAAATATTTCTGAATAAGGTAACATATTCAACTATCTGCATTGGGTAGTTTTGTTATTTTTGATTAACACAGTACTTCTATAGGAATAGAGCAGACACAAAAATATTTTGTCTGAGTTTCTGTTAGAGCTTCATTTGTAAACAAACTATGTCAAAGGATGACAATTGTTCTTTTTTTGACTTTCCTCACAAAATTATCTGTAGAGAAAAACATTATGTAACTACCTGTGTGAACACTTGTTTTTCTAGTGAAATAAGAATACAGACATTAAGGAAGCAAATCATCTGTTTATGTCTTGCGCTTCAGATGATTTACTGAAATATCTGTTTATGTCATGTTGAACATTTGTCACCATGAAATTTAATTTTTCTCACACAACATACTTTGATATATCAAATGAGAAAAAACCAGAGAGAGATATACACAAACAATCAAGACATCAATAAAAACAACCAACAACGTTTTATTTCAATATTATTGGTTTATTAAAGTTGAGCAAATAGAATTCACAAGATTAGAACTATTGGCGTTTTTTTAAGAAGCTCATTTTACGTTTATGATTTTTGGGAGCAAAAAAAAGACAGGCGGCGTTTCAAGACTGTTGGTTGCCACAAGCCTAATACATTCCGGTGTTTTTTTGCTGTTAGTGCCGTAGAGAGTAATGAGTTTTCTAAGTTGACGGTTGTTGAATCTGGACTTTCAAAAATAGCTGGGTTTTTAAAATGTTTTCAAAAAAGAAACAACAGGTAATGCCTTGTGGTTCACAGTTTCCCATTTTTCACCTTGACACTCTTGCTGAACAATAAAATGCTTTTCTTTTTTCAAAGTCTCATACGAAATTATTTGAGTAAAAAAGAAGGATTTTTCTCTCAGTATGATTAGGATAAGAAATTGTTAAAGAAGTCAGTGAAAACTTTTTCTGTTTTTCTCACGTTTGAGTGGACTCGAACAACTTGTTGATGACTGGTAAATATACTAAAAAACACTGTTAAAAAACTTTAGAAGAATTTGATAGGAAAAATTTGAGGTAATTACTGTTAATGTAATCTGAAAAATTCCTATTCACATGAAATATCAAAGCGGAAATTTATATTAATGTTACAATTGTCGGCTGATGAGACAGAATATAAATAGTTTTTATAATAAAATTAAATAATCTTGTTTGACCATTTTGGTGTATGTACTGAAAATTACAACAATAGTGTTTTGTTTTATGCTCCCTCAGACTTTTCTTTTTCGACAAATCCACAGAAAACTTTAATTGTTTGGTTATCCAAATACAAACATGGCTTAGATTGGAGTTCTGAAAACTATCCTTACATTTATCTGACACAAATTGTTCAAAGTGTTCGCTTAAGAAACGCGAGAGCTGTTTTTTATGCTCAATGTTTCGAAAAAAAAATTTTTTATTGAGTTATTCGGTTATCCAATAACCAATTTGAATACTCTTCAGTCTCCTGAAATATCTCACAGTTTTTAAAGTAAACTGTATGAACCATAGCTCAACACACTGTAAAAAAAACACTGTTAAAAAACTTTAGAAGAATTTGATAGGAAAAATTTGAGGTAATTACTGTTAATGTAATCTGAAAAGTTCCTATTCACATGAATTATCAAAGTGGAATTTTATATTAATATTACAATTGTCGGCTGATGAGACAGAATATAAATAGTTTTTATAATAAAATTAAATAATCTTGTTTGACCAAAAACTGAATAATAATTTTGTAGGTGTTATGCTACTATAGTTAGAAAGGTTTGTAGTTTTAGTGTCTGTAGTTTTCATGCTACATTTTTATGATACATACTTTCGTTATTTAAAACAAGCACAGATTTGAAGCTATTAGTATAATCCCAGCCTGATCTTTGCTTAACTTTCCAGAAACATATTTTAGAATCTAGCTCATTTGTTCAGCTAAATTAGCTAATTAAGCAAATATAGCTAATTTGTTTAATTTGTTGGTTATTGATGCTACAGTACCTTATGTTCACTCTGGCGCAAGAAAACGGAAATAAAAGAACAATTCATTTCTTGTGCGGCTGACTTTATAATGAGTAAGAGTTTTTATAAAAGTGCTACCGATCAGCGAATGATCTATGACAAAAAAAATCTACAGTTACTTTGAATGCCTTCAATTCCAGCAGACAAATATTTTTGAAATCACTTCATCTTCGAATTAAATTGATTTGATTTCACTAAAAGAAAAATATAAAAGTGTCTAATTCTTCCGTATCAGTCAAATTCAATATAAGTCTGAATGCATCTTGATAAACCAGTTGTTTGTAGATATTGTTTGAAAAGTATTAATGAGGCTTATTTGTTATTAGCCACAACTTACCCGCAGAATTCAGAAAGACTGAATTACATTTTAGCAGCAAGTGAATACTCCAGCCAAAGGGGAATTTGGATTATGATAATGCTTTGGAACTTCGACTATATAGAAGACTTATTGGAATAGATAACTTTTCTTTACATTCGTACCTGAACAAATCAAAAGTTTTAGGATTACAAGCATTTTTGCATGACGCAGGCGGTTTAATCCAAGAGCTTTCCTTTAAGGACGCGTTTACTCTAACATACTTCCCTGGAAGCGTAACAGTTGCTTTACTCGACATCTGACAGCAACTCTTTTTTGTTTGAAAATTCAAATTTTCCAACAAAAAATTGATCACTTGTTGGAATGTTAAGCAGTAAAACAGTTGTGTTAGACCTTGAGATTTTTTGCCATAGGGAAAAAAATTTTATTTATAAAGATTTTGGTGTATATACTGAAAATTACAACAAAAGTGTTTTGTTTTATGCTCCCTCAGACTTTTCTTTTTCGACAAATCCACAGAAAACTTTAATTGTTTGGTTATCCAAATACCTACATGGCTTAGATTGGAGTTCTGAATACTATCCTTACATTTATCTGACACAAATTGTTCAAAGCGTTCGCTTAAGAAACGCTAGAGCTGTTTTTTATGCTCAATATTTTGAAAAAAAACTCAATTTTTATTGAGTTATTCGGTTATCCAGTAACCGATTTGAATACTCTTCAGTCTCCTGAAAAATCTCACAGTTTTTAAAGTATAATGTATGAATCATAGCTCAACACAACGTGGTAGCTTCAACAAACATTGTGCACAAGGCCTTCTGTTTTAACTGGTCTAATAATGAGAGAGGAATTAACGAAAGTGGAAGCACCATTGTCAGGGAATACGATTAATTTTGGCTTGAGAACAGAGGAGGGGACAATGAACATTTCTATTTGCAAGGTAGAAACAATGAAAAGTGGTACTCAAATTTGTCCAAGAAACAATAGGGCGTTATTGAGAAAGGAGGAATTTCGTTCGATTACACACTGGTTTTTCTACATTGAACCTTTTATTCAATGGAGAAAACAATGGGTTGGATTGTCAACGCAAAATCTTGTCTCAAAAACTTCTACTGATATCGAAACATCCAACCGGTAAAGAAGTAGATAAAAAAGATAAAATGCTGCATGAAGAGACTCAAGAACTGGTAAACACAAACAAGCTCAAAATTTATTTACTATGAAGAAATTACAAGGTTACCGTAATGTTTCATGGTGCACATGAATGAATTTTTAAGTGACTGTAACTTATATGAACTGTTATATGTCAAACAATAAAAAAGTACAATAAACTGTTGTTTTAAACATATTTTCTTTGTGAAGCAACAGGTAACAGTTGATCAAGATGTCTCAAAGATTCTTCTCGAAAAAAAAGTAATGGCAAATCCACTAGGAAATTCTGTAACCAGATAACATTACCGCGACTGGTAGTTGTATTTGTTGTTGAAATGTATATAATTTTGATGCCAATAGTTCTTTGCTCTGTGAAATTGACTTTGCCTAAACATCTGCCTCTTGTGAGAAACATCAGTTTAGTTTTCCATTTTATCAATTCCAGATGGATATATCTTGCCAAACCTTCGATTATGATTAAGATGATCTCTAAAAGTGAATAAATTTTTTGGCCGTTGTGGGTCCATCGGGTTGTGGTGCAACGATTTTAAATTTTAAATCTTTCTCTACTATGAAATGCAACCAATATACACACAGTTTGACCAGTATTCAAACGTTGTTTTCAAAAAATTAACGAATATGAGGTTTTTGCAAAAAATGAAAATTGTTTGCTTATCTTTGGCAATTCTTGCGAGAAAATTTTTATGGACAAAGAGTTCGTAAAGCTTGCTACGGCCGGTCGACACAAAAATAACAATGTTTTTTATGTGAAAGAATATTTCTACCAGCGAAATGAATGATCACTAACGATAGATTTGAATACAACTCATATCTTTTTGTTCAAATCACCACGTGACGTTCAGTAAGTCGGTTTTATCGGTAAGCAACTAAATTTTCCTCATTTTTTAAAAAAATCTGTGATGGAACAGCAACAAGAGCAACTTTTGGACACTTATTAATTTATCTTGATCCAAAAAGTTCTGACTGTTTACGGTTTTTCTCGAACAATACCAAGCATGGATCGTCGGCGTTCTACATACCTTCAGACAAAGCCGACATAACTCACATATCGAATAAAAAATGAAAAATTCTATATAATGAAGCAAATGGTCCTTTTTATCTAAACCCCAGTTGAGAAAGTTTCTCTGCACTTCCGATGATAATGTTGTACTGGTGCTGTGTGAATGTCTTTGCAACGTCCGGATAGACAATTTGGAGCAATGTGAGAACGTGTTCAAGACTGTTCTTTGTTAAAATGTTTTCGTTGAATAGAAAAGAGCGATACTACTCACATAAACAGGTTTAAATTTGTTTCAGCTCATTATCCACTTGTGTTACCAGTCTTTGAGTCCAACATAACAGAGGCAAAAATGTCAACTGACGAAGATTTTATTTTCATTCCCAAAAAAGTCTGTATGGAAAATCAACCATACAAAACCAAGGTCTTAGAAGATCTTTACGTTTAAAACAAATTGGCACAGCTGTCCATTAAAAAATACGCAATCAAAGGAACTCAATGGAGCTCAGATCAATGAAAAACTGTCAGAACAAAACCGTGTTGCTCATATTGACGTAAATTGTTTTGTAAATTCGAATCGACGGGCTCTAAAAATCCTTAAAATATTATAATCTTTTTTGCCTCACTCAAAATAATCGCGAACATATTGTAGATCTCATCAAAAAATCTATTTGTGTGCTTATTGGTGAAGACGAGAAATTACTCATTGAAAATAATCCAACCGGTATAAACGCATTGGCCTTCTTTTTTGACAAATCCACAGAAAACTTAAATTGTTGGGTTATCCAAATTTTTACATGATTTAGATTAGAATTCTGAAAACTATTCTTACATTTATCTGACACAAATTGTTCAAAGCGTTCATAAGAAACGTGAGAGTTGTGTTTTATGTTCAATGTTTCGAAAAAAAACTCAATTTTTAGTGAGTTATTCGGTTATCCAGTAACCGATTTGAATACTCTTCAGTCTCCTAAAATATCTCACGGTCTTTAAAGTAAACTGTATGAATCATAGCTCAACACAACGTGGTAGCTTCAACAAACATTGTGCACAAGGCCTTCTATTTTAACTGGCCGACTAATGAGAGAGGAATTAACGAAGGTGGAAGCACCATTGTCAGCGAATACGATTAATTTTGGCTTGAGGACGGAGGAGGGGACACTGAACATTTCTGTTTGCAAGGTAGAAACAATGAAAGGTGGTATTCAAATTTGTCCAAGAGACAATAGGGCATTACTGAGAAAGGAGGAATTTCGTTTGACTACTCACTGGTTTTTCTATATTGAAACTTTTATTCAGTGGAGAAAAAAGGGGTTGGATTGTCAACGCAAAATCTTGTCTCAAAAACTTCTACTGATATCGAAACATCCAACCGGTAAAGAAGTAGATAAAAAAGATAAAATGCTGCATGAAGAGACTCAAGAACTGGTAAACACAAACAAGCTCAAAATTTATTTACTATGAAGAAATTACAAGGTTACCGTAATGTTTCATGGTGCACATGAATGAATTTTTAAGTGACTGTAACTTATATGAACTGTTATATGTCAAACAATAAAAAAGTACAATAAACTGTTGTTTTAAACATATTTTCTTTGTGAAGCAACAGGTAACAGTTGATCAAGATGTCTCAAAGATTCTTCTAGAAAAAAAAGTAATGGCAAATCCACTTGGAAATTCTGCAACCAGATAACATTACCGCAATCGGTAGTTTAATTTGTTGTTGAAACGTATATAATTTTGATGCCAATTGTTCTTTGCTCTGTGAAATTGACTTTGCTTAAACCATCTTGTGAGAAACATCAGTTTAGTTATCCATTTTATCGATTTCAGATGGATATATCTTGCCAAATTTTCGATTATGATTAAAATAATCTCTAAAAGTGAAAGAATTTTTTTGGCCGCTGTGGTTCCATTTGATTGTGGTGCAACCAATTTAAATTTCAGATCTTTCTCTACTATGAAATGCAACAAATATACACACAATTTGACCAGTATTCAAGCGATGTTTTCAAAAGCTAACAAAATTGAGGTTTTTGCAAAGTACTGAAAAAAAGTTCTGACTGTTTACGGTTTTTCTCAAACATTACCGAGCTTGGACCGTCGGCGTTCTGCATACCTTCAGACGAAGCCGACACAACTCACAAATCGAATAAAAATTGAAAAATTCTATATAATGAAGCAAATGGTCCTTTTTATCTGAGCCCGAGTTGAGGAAGTTTCTCTGCACTTCCAATGATAATGTTGTACTGGTGCTGTGTGAATGTCTTTGCAACGTCCAGATAGACAATTTGAAGCAATGTGAGAACGTGTTCAAGACTGTTCTTTGTTAAAATGTTTTCGTTGAATAGAAAAGAGCGATACTACTCACAAAAACAGGTTTAAATTTGTTTCAGCTCATTATCCACTTTTGGTACCAGTCTTTGAGTCGAACATAAAAGAGGCAAAAATGTCAACTGACGAAGATTTTATTTTCATTCCCAAAAAAGTCTGTATGAAAAATCAACCATACAAAACCAAGGTCTTAGAAGATCTTAACGTTTAAAACAAATTGGCACAGCTGTCCATTAAAAAATACGCAAAAAAAGGAACTCAATGGAGCTCAGATCAATGAAAAACTGTCCGAACAAAACCGTGTTGCTCAAATTGACGTAAATTGTTTTGTAAATTCGAAACGACGGGCTCTAAAAATCCTTAAAATATTATAATCTTTTTTGCCTCACTCAAAATAATCGCGAACATATTGTAGATCTCATCAAAAAATCTATTTGTGTGCTTATTGGTGAAGACGAGAAATTACTCACTGAGAATAATCCAACCGGTATAAACGCATTAACTTTCTTTTTTGACAAATCCACAGAAAACTTAAATTGTTGGGTTATCCAAATTTTTACATAATTTAGATTAGAATTCTGAAAACTATTCTTACATTTATCTGACACAAATTGTTCAAAGCGTTCATAAGAAACGTGAGAGCTGTTTTTAATGCTCAATGTTTCGAAAAAAACTCAATTTTTATTGAGTTATTCGGTTATCCAGTAACCGATTTGAATACTCTTTAGTCTCCTGAATTATCTCACACTTTTTAAAGTAAACTGTATGAATCGTAGCTCAACACAACGTGGTAGCTTCAACAAACATTGTGCACAAGGCCTTCTATTTTAACTGGTCTACTAACGAGAGAGGAATTAACCAAAGTGGAAGCACCATTGTCAGGGAATACGATTAATTTTGCTTGAAGACAGAGGAGCACAGCAACCAACAAAGAAGTTTGACAGTCCTGATTATTGTTAACTATTAAAATGTTACAAAGAAAAGACGAAAAAGTAATCAACAGTAATATTAAAGCTTTGATCAGAAAAAAATCTTCAGAAGCCACAATAGAAATAAAAAAAGTCACGCAGTTATTACAGAAACAAAAGCGCTCAAAGTTTCAAAAGCCACAGAGTTACGACCAACAAAAGCAGAAACGGTCCAGAAGAACACTACTCATCGAAGACGAAAGTAGCAGTGACACTGAAGAAAAATAGGAGAAATGTTTCGAAACTCCGTACGAAGCAAGTGTACAGAAAGAAAAACAATGGGAATCTTTTGACGAGTGCATAAAAATTGCTGCATTCGATGTACAAAAGTAGGACCAGCTGCGTTTGGAAGCGATAAAAATTTTACAAAAAATTAGAAACTGCGGCCTCTCAGAGTGAAACAGGTTTTTGCGGAAGAGAATTCGCACACAAATATAAAGTTTTTCGAAAATTTTTGCACGTTTGAAAGTTATTGCAAACGAAATTAATAAAACTAGGTCTCTTGACATGTCACAAGTGGACAAACTTTCAAAAAAATCTCAGCTTTTAAGTACTTATTGATCGCAGTTGACTGTCTGTCACGTTATCTACGCGTTGAACCAATCAAATCAAAATACGCAACGAGAACAGCTGAAGCCTTCAATAAATCACTAAACACACACAACCAAAAAAGTTTGGTTGGTTGCTGGAACAGAGTTCAAGTGAGATTTCAAAACACCTTTTCAAAAAATAAACATTGAAATATATCAAGATTTCTGCGAAAAAAATCAGTTTTTGCTGAAAGGAACATTCTCTCTTTAAAGAACAACTGCTACATGTATCTGGAAGCTGGTTAGTGAAAGTTGCTGGCAATAGCGAAGCGATCACACAGCATGAATGAGGAGTTCACCATACACTTGGTTTCATCAGCTTCCGTGAACATCTTCCCAAAGATTACCTTGGCCAACTTTAAAAACTAATTTAATGAAGAGATCAGCCAGGAAGGTGATTGGAGAGCAGCTTTGAGTTAAATTATGTTCCCATCTAGAATCAACTAGGATAATAGAACTCGAATCAAAAAGATTTCCTATGAAGGTAACAAAAACCATCAGAGAAGCATTCCATCTCGCGCTGTCTCAAAACCAAATAAAGTGGAGACACTCTTAATCATTGCTGGAAGCTATGATTACTTGGAAAACTTTATAAAAGCCATCAAAACGGCGACTGGTCTAACGAAATTCAATCATCAGTTCAAAAAGTTAACAGCACTTTGGTCGTGCTTTTTGGTAAAAATCAAAAATAGTTATTTTTCCCGAAGAAAAAATTCCTAGCCTTCAGGGCTTTGGAAGAATCAAAAATGGCTCAGGCACTCATATCGGCAATAAAATGATAGATTAGTTTGACAATGTGCCAATTATTGACGGAGAAGAGAAAAAATTTTGTTGCCGATTACTATTTCGATTTGATTGCAGGAAAACAAATGATATTTGTGTACAGCAACATAATTCAGTATCAGCGAATTGGAGACACAAAATCTTTGTTGATTCGCGTCTTTGATTCAAAACAACGCTTGAAACTCGGTAATCTATTTGAAATTGAATCAACGCATAGAATAATCTTTTGCAATTTGGAGCATAGGAAATTGTTGTCAACCAATTTTCAGTGTATCGAGGTTCAGTTGAGAACCAGAAAAAGCATATTAATCCAATTACAAGAAAAAGAAAAGTTATTCTGACTTTAAACTTTATTTAATTCAATGGAAACATACGATGAACAGAAATCGATTTCACCATAATTTGCGGGACAATTTTGCCAACTAGGTAGTGGGTTCGGGGCTTTAGCAGCTGGAACTGATAGGGCCGCCATGCCAATAGCTAAAAAAATTTTGTGGCCGGTTGCTAAAAAGATCGGAACAGAATTGTTGGTAAAGGGGCACCGGAAATTGTTGACGTTAAGAAGCACTCAAATCAACTGTTCAAAAATCTGTGAAGAAGCAAGTCTTCGTCTCACCAGCCCGAATGGGAGGTGTTCGTGGTGGCAATCTTCATAAAAAATTAGAAACGGAGCGATACTGCTCCGAAAAATACTTCAGAAAAAGCAACCGTTACTGAGAAGTCGGTCAGATCTATTTTCCAAAATGAAAATTCATGACTTATTTACTGCCAACAGAGGCAACATACAATAGAATTGTTTGAAAAACCTCTACTTGTCAATTTTGAATATGCTTTTACGCAAAATGCTTGTCCATCATTTTCACCACATGAACCAATGCTGGAATTCAAGGATGTTGGCGACATGAAAAATTTTATTGTTTTGCAAAAATTTCAATTTGAAATTGGAATGCAAAATCAGAAAAACCATTTACCCTGATTTGAGAACTAGAACTGACATAGCAAACACAGATTTGCCGTATTTTAGCAGTAATGTTCTGCACTCTCTGTTTTCAGAAAGTAAAGTCTAAGCTAACGGTGTTAAATTGTCAAGTACAAACGGCAACCACGCACACAAGGCTATCACAGAAACAAAAATTTCATCTGGAAGAACAACCAAGAACACTTTGTTACTTTTTCAAAGCCGTTATCATGAAGACCAACAGGCTAAAATTGATGGAGCTGACAACAGAGCCACTGATGTTGCTGCAGGAAAAACTTAAAATGCTGACTCTCTGGAATGTTTTCATTTTGAAAAAGCGGCCAGTTATATATTGAACTGTGACAAACACCTTCTAAGTGTTTAAATTCTACGCATCTCCTTCGCATGGTCTCCAAGCAATTTTACTGTCATAACTGAATTTAATAAACATTACAGAGTAAAAAATGTGGAAGAAAATCTTTACGCGCGTAGAATGACCGTGGGTGATCAAGTGTTGTCTGCCATTCAAAAAACTTTACTTAAAACACAGAACTTTTCTGGCATCCGAAGTTAGAGTCAAGAAGACATCTTCTGCAAAAAAAACCTGTTCAAAGAATGATCATTGCAATGTCGACAAATCAATCGAACTTAAGAACTAACAGAACGAAATCTTTCAATTACCAGAAGTTTAATTTGAAGGGAATAATGATTCACCGAAATGGACTACCGGTTTCTAGAACACCTATGTCAACAAACTCAGATCAACGTGTCTCCTTCAACACGATTGAAGCTCTAAAGTTCCTTGATGAAGGTGGTCATGGCATTGCCCCAGCCAAGAATCTAAAACCTTTTTTGGCCTTCCACCATACTTCACTACAGGAGGCTTCACACAATTCATTTATCCTGAATTAACAATTTTTTCGATTTCATTGGAGCTTAATTTTTGGACACTCTTGGGAGAAAACGTTGAAATTTCATTCCCAAGGGAACGAAGTTCAATTTCTTACAACGCCTCTGAACAAAAAATACAAAAAACTTGGTTATTACATATCAGTTTGGTGGTCAATTTTGAAATAAGTTATCTAGTAAGTAATTTTTTTTCATCTGAACCACAAGTTTTTCGAAGTTTTGGCAGCTCATAATTTTCCAAGACTGCCAGACAATTTGTTTGCTGTGGTTAATGCCTCAATACCAACATAATCCAGTAGCCGTTTGCTACTGATAGTTATTTTAAGAAAACAGTATATTTTGCTGATCTATATGGACAACCACTGGATGGCTACCGGTACAGTAGACTGCTGCAGTTCGACATAGATGAAGAAATTGTTCAGTTTCTCAGATTACAGCAAATTCAGAACCCAAACTCTAAACCTTGTGGACTCTTTTGTATTTATTTTTCTCTTATTTTTTTCACATATAGCTATTCATATGTAAACTACATGAATGATGATGATTTACTACGACTTTCAAGCATATGGTAAGGAAAAATCAATTAATAACATTTATAATAACAATTGTTTTTTTATTAGTAGCGTTTTCCTATTGAAGCTAGATGGCTCGGTTTTTTTCATGAAGAATATTTTAATTATTTTTTAAAGTCAAAATGAACGTTACTTTAAGGAAAGTTAATTCTTATTATCAACAATCAGGGATCCAATAATAATAACATCAAAAATTTTAGAAAGTTTTGCATGAGAACTGTTCTGATAAATACATAAAACCAGATAAAAGTACAAGTTGGTATGAAATCGTTTGGAACAAGAACAATCTCCTTGACAGTCTCCAGTTGAAAGATGTTTGGGAGCTTTCATTCGGAGCTATATAAATATAGTTGATATTGGTGATTGTAAAGACTGTTTGCTCCAGTTTCTCAAAAATTTCATCGTGAAAAGTGATGTTGACAGATTGTATTTTGTGGAGTAGAAGTCTGAAGCCTGTGTTAAGACAAGTAATTGATTAGGGCAATGACGGACTTCCTTTTTTAAGTCTCTGTTTTTTGATCCAAAGCTGCAAAAACATGATAATATTGCTCTTTTTTTCTAGAGAAAGTGTTATTCTAATGCATCTTGTAAGGAAATTTATTTTTGGTCCCTTCAGTATCAAATATTGAAACATTTCTAAAGATAGAAGAGTGAAACTTTTTTTGAAACTACCGAAAGAACTCAGGTTTTCATTAAAAATAGCCTCAACCATTAATAATACTACTAATATTGTGTGTCGCTCTCAGATTTTTTCTTCGCTTTCTTCTTTGATCGATCAGCAATCTGAGTTGATTTGATTATATTCATCTCCAATGAGACCTTTACTTATGAGTTTAGATTTGACTCAAACGTTCTCGGAACTGACATTAGAAGAATTCTCTGTGATTCCGATTTTCAAGAAGTACCTTTCTACAAATGTCAGGAAGAGTATTGACAGGACTTGGATCTCATTGAAAGTTTTGAAAAATCCCAGTTATTATTGAAAGTCCATATCCAATAGTCATCAACTTAGAAAAATTGATACCCTCTACAGCAAAAACAACAAGCTAAATCAAAACATCGGAATGTAGTAGGCTTGTGGCAACCAAGAGTCTTGAAACCCCGCTTGTCAGTTCTAGTCTTGTTCTAAAAAAACGTCATCTTTAATTGAATCGCTTAAAAAACCAAATCAGTTCTAATCTTGTGAATTGCATTTGCTAAACCTTAATAAACTAATAATATTGCAATAAAACAATGATAGTTCTTTTATTGATTTGTTGGTTGTTTGTTTGTTGGTCTCTCTAGTTTTCTCTCATTTGATGTATAAAATCATCTCCTGAGAGAAAAAATATTATTCATGGTGTCAAAAGTTCAAAAATAAATTTTGGTTAGTACTTATCAAATAAGTTTTTATCCAAATAAATTACATCTGTTGACTGAAGCGGAAGACAAAAACAGATGATTTGATTCCTTAATGTCTATATCCTTAATTTAGTAGAGTAAAAACTGTTCGCAAAGCCAGCTACATCATGTCTTTCTATACTTATAATATCGTGAAAATTTTCATAGAAGGAACAATCGTCAACCACTATTATAGTTTGTTTACAAAACAATTTTTACCTGAAAATAAAACAAACGTTTTTGAGCCTGCTCTTTTGATTTAAAAGTACTGCTTTTATCCATAATCACAACAATACCCAAGGCAGACAGTTGAACATGTCAACTTACTCAGAAACATTTCACTGACACTCACGGTCGCTCAGTCGTCCAATCCCAATCAAAAATGACAACTAATCGAAAGCAAGCACTTTCAGTAACAATTGTTGTGGTTAGTCATAGTTTTGATTCAATTCTATTAGGTAGGCGACTCAGACAGTTCTAACAACAATATCAACAGGCACTCACTTTCCTACTTTTAAGGAAAGTTACTTTTCATTATCATCAATCAGGGATCCACTAATAAAAGTATCAACAATTTCAGAAAATTCTGCATGAGAATTGTTCTGATAAATACATAAAAACCTAATAAAGGTAAAAATTGGTATGAAGTCCATTGGAACAAGAACAATCTCTTTGACAGTCTCCAGTTCAAGGATGTTTGGAAGCTTTCATTCGGAGCTATATAAATATAGTTGATATTGGTGATTGTAAAGGACTGCTTGCTTCAGCTTCTCAAAAATTTCATCATAAAAAGTGATGTTGACAGATTGTATTTCGTGGAGTAGAAGTCTGAAGCATGTGTTAAGACAAGTAATTAAAGAGGGCAGTGAAGAATTTCCTTTTTTAAGTCTCTGTTTTTTGATCCAAAGCTGCAATAACATGATAATGTTGCTCTCTTTTTCCACAAAAATTATTATTTTAATGCATTTTGTAAGCAAAACTGTTGTTGTTTCCTTTAGCATCAAATATTGAATCACTTCTGCAGTTAAAGAGTGAAACTTTTTTTGAAACTGCCGAAAAATCATAGCCTCATTAATCATAGCCTCAACCATTACTAATACTACTAATATTGTGTGTCGCTCTCAGACTTTTTCTTCGCTTTCCTCTTTGATCGATCAGCAAGCTGAGTTGATTTAATTATTTTCATCTCCAATGAGAATTTTACTTATGAGTTTAAATTTGACTCGAACGTTCTCGGAACTGACATCCGAAGAATTGTCTGTAATTTCGATTTTCAAGAAGTACCTATATACAAATGCCAGGAAGAGTTTTGACAGGACTTGGAACTCATTGAAAATTTTGAAAAATTCTAGCTATTATTGAAAGCACATATCCAACAACCATCATTTTAGAAAAATCGATTCCCTCTACAGCAAAAACAACAAGCGTAATCAAAACAACGGAATGTAGTAGGCTTGTGGCAACTAAGAATCTTGAAACCCCGCTTGTCAGTTCCTGTCTTGCTCTGAAAAAACGTCATCTTTAATTGAATCGATTAAAAAACCAAAACAGTTCTAATCTTGTGAATTGCATTTGCTAAACCTTAAAAAACTAATAATATTGCAATAAAACAATGATAGTTCTTTTATTGATTTGTTGGTTGTTTGTTTGTTGGTCTCTCTAGTTTTCTTTCATTTGATGCATAAAAGTATCTGTCGAGAAAAAAATATAACTCATGGTGTCAAAAGTACAAAAATAAATATCGGTTTGTACTTATCAAATAAGTTTTTATCCAAATAAATTACATCTCTTGACTGAAGCGGAAGACAAAAACAGATGATTTGCTTCCTTAATGTCTGTATCCTTAATTTAGTAGAGTAAAAAATGTTCGCAAAGGCAGCTACACAATGAATTGCTTAGAAAACCAAAACAGTTCTAATCTATTGAATTTCATTTGCTAAACCTTAATAAACTAATAATATTGCAATAAAACAATGATAGTTCTTTTATTGATGTCTTGGTTGTTTGTTTGTTGGTCTCTCTAGTTTTCTCTCATTTGATGTATAAAATTATCTCCTGAGAGAAAAAATATTATTCATGGTGTCAAAAGTTAAAAATAATTTTCAGGTAGTACTTATCAAATAAGTTTTTATCCAAATAAATTACATCTGTTGACTGAAGCGGAAGACAAAAACAGATGATTTGCTTCCTTAATGTCTGTATCTTTAATTTAGTAGAGTAAAAAGTGTTCGCAAAGGCGGCTACATCATGTCTTTCTTTACTGATAATATCGTGAAAAAAGTCATAGAAGGAACAATCGTCAACCACTAACATAGTTTGTTTACAAATCAATTTCTACCTGAAACTCAAACAAAATTTTTTGTGCCTGCTCTTTTGATTTAAAAGTACTGCTTTTATCCATAATCACAACAATACCCAAGGCAGACAGTTGAACATGTTAAATTACTCAGAAACATTTCACTGACACTCACGGTCGCTCAGTCGTCCAATCCCAATCAAAAATGACAACTAATCGAAAGCAAGGACTTTCAGTAACAATTGTTGTGGTTATTCATAGTTTTGTTTTAATTCTAATAGATAGGCGACTCAGACAGTTCTAACAACAATATCAACAGGCACTCACTTTCCTATTTTTAAGGAAAGTTACTTTTCATTATCGTCAATCAGGGATCCACTAATAAAAATATCAAAAATTTCAGAAAATTCTGCATGAGAATTGTTCTGATAAATACATAAAAACCTAATAAAGATAAAAATTGGTATGAAGTCCATTGGAACAAGAACAATCTCTTTGACAGTCTCCAGTTCAAGGATGTTTGGAAGCTTTCATTCGGAGCTATATAAATATAGTTGATATTGGTGATTGTAAAGGACTGCTTGCTCCAGCTTCTCAAAAATTTCATCATAAAAAGTGATGTTGACAGATTGTATTTCGTGGAGTAGAAGTCTGAAGCATGTGTTAAGACAAGTAATTAAAGAGGGCAGTGAAGAATTTCCTTTTTTAAGTCTCTGTTTTTTGATCCAAAGCTGCAATAACATGACAATGTTGCTCTCTTTTTCCACAAAAATTGTTATTTTAATGCATTTTATAGGCAAAACTGTTGTTGTTTCCTTTAGCATCAAATATTGAATCACTTCTGCAGTTAAAGAGTGAAACTTTTTTTGAAACTGCCGAAAAATCATAGCCTCATTAATCATAGCCTCAACCATTACTAATACTACTAATATTGTGTGTCGCTCTCAGACTTTTTCTTCGCTTTCCTCTTTGATCGATCAGCAAACTCAGTAGATTTAATTATTTTCATCTCCAATGAGAATTTTACTTATGAGTTTATATTTGACTCGAACGTTCTCGGAACTGACATCCGAAGAATTGTCTGTAATTTCGATTTTCAAGAAGTACCTATATACAAATGCCAGGAAGAGTATTGACAGGACTTGGAACTCATTGAAAATTTTGAAAAATTCTAGCTATTATTGAAAGCACATATCCAACAACCATCATTTTAGAAAAATCGATTCCCTCTACAGCAAAAACAACAAGCGTAATCAAAACACCGGAATGTAGTAGGCTTGTGGCAACTAAGAATCTTGAAACCCCGCTTGTCAGTTCCTGTCTTGCTCTGAAAAAACGACATCTTTAATTGAATCGATTAAAAAATCAAAACAGTTCTAATCTTGTGAATTGCATTTGCTAAACCTTAAAAAACTAATAATATTGCAATAAAACAATGATAGTTCTTTTATTGATTTGTTGGTTGTTTGTTTGTTGGTCTCTCTAGTTTTCTCTCATTTGATGCATAAAAGTATCTGCCGAGAAAAAAATATAACTCATGGTGTCAAAAGTACAAAAATAAATATCGGTTTGTACTTATCAAATAAGTTTTTATCCAAATAAATTACATCTGTTGACTGAAGCGGAAGACAAAAACAGATGATTTGCTTCCTTAATGTCTGTATCCTTAATTTAGTAGAGTAAAAAATGTTCGCAAAGGCAGCTACACAATGAATTGCTTAGAAAACCAAAACAGTTCTAATCTTTTGAATTTCATTTGCTAAACCTTTATAAACTAATAATATTGCAATAAAACAATGATAGTTCTTTTATTGATGTCTTGGTTGTTTGTTTGTTGGTCTCTCTAGTTTTCTCTCATTTGATGTATAAAATTATCTCCTGAGAGAAGAAAATATTATTCATGGTGTCAAAAGTTTAAAAAAATTTTCGGGTAGTTCTTATCAAATAAGTTTTTATCCAAATAAATTACATCTGTTGACTGAAGCGGAAGACAAAAACAGATGATTTGCTTCCTTAATGGCTGTATCTTTAATTTAGTAGAGTAAAAAATGTTCGCAAAGGCACCTACACAATGAATTGCTTAGAAAACCAAAACAGTTCTAATCTTTTGAATTTCATTTGCTAAACCTTTATAAACTAATAATATTGCAATAAAACAATGATAGTTCTTTTATTGATGTCTTGGTTGTTTGTTTGTTGGTCTCTCTAGTTTTCTCTCATTTGATGTATAAAATTATCTCCTGAGAGAAGAAAATATTATTCATGGTGTCAAAAGTTTAAAAAAATTTTCGGGTAGTACTTATCAAATAAGTTTTTATCCAAATAAGTTACATCTGTTGACTGAAGCGGAAGACAAAAACAGATGATTTGCTTCCTTAATGTCTGTATCTTTAATTTAGTAGAGTAAAAAGTGTTCGCAAAGGCGGCTACATCATGTCTTTCTATACTGATAATATCGTGAAAAAAGTCATAGAAGGAACAATCGTCAACCACTAACATAGTTTGTTTACAAATCAATTTCTACCTGAAACTCAAACAAACTTTTTTGTGCCTGCTCTTTTGATTTAAAAGTACTGCTTTTTATCTATAATAACAACAATACCCAAGGCAGACAATTGAACATGTCAACTTACTCAGAATCATTTCATTGGCACCAACGGTCATTCAGTCGTCCAATCCTAATCAAATACGACAACTACTCAAATGCAATGGTTTTCAGTAACAATTGTTGTGGTTAGTCATAGTTTTCTTTTAATTCTAATAGATAGGCGACTCAGACAGTTCTAACAACAATATCAACAGGCATTCACTTTCCTACTTTTAAGGAAAGTTACTTTCATTGTCATCAATCAGGGATCCACTAATAAAAATATCAAAAATTTCAGAAAATTCTGCATGAGAATTGTTCTGATAAATACATAAAAACCAAATAAAGGTAAAAATTGGTATAAAATCCATTGGAACAAGAACAATCTTTTTGACAGTCTCCAGTTCAAAGATGTTTGGAAGCTTTCATTCGGAGCTATATAAATATAGTTGATATTGGTGATTGTAAAGAGTGCTTGCTCCAGTTTCTCAAAAATTTCATCGTGAAAAGTGATGTTGACCGATTGTATTTTGTGGAGTAGAAGTCTGAGGCATGTGTTAAGACAAGTAATTGAAGAGGGCAGTGAAGAATTTCCCTTTTTTAAATCTCTGTTTTTTTATCCAAAGCTGCAAAAACATGATAATGATGCTCTTTTTTTTCTACAGAAACTGTTATTCTAATGCATTTTGTAAGAAAAACCATTTTTGGTTCCTTCAGTATCAAATATTGAATCATTTCTGAAGATAGAAGAGTGAAACCTTTTTTTGAAACTGCCGAAAGAACTCTGGTTTTCATTAAAAATAACCTCAACAATTACTAATACTACTAATATTAGCAAACTGAGTTGTGTTAATGCTATTCATCTCCAATGAGAACGTTATACCTGTGAGTTTATATTTGACTCGAACGTTCTCGGAACTGACTTCAGAAGAATTCTGTGTGCTTTCAATTTTTAAGAAGCACCTATCTACAAATGTCAGGAAGAGTATTGACAGGACTTTGAACTCATTGAAAATTTTAAAAACATCCCAGCTCTTTTTGAAAGACCATATCCACCAGCCATCAATTTAGAAATATTGATACCCTCTACTGCAATAACAACAAGCGTAATCAAAACACCGGAATGTAGTAGGCTTGTGGCAACCCAGAGTCTTGAAATTCCGCTTGTCAGTTCTTGTCTTGCTCACAAAAAACGACAACTTTAAATGAATCTCTTAAAAAACCAAAATAGTTCTAATCTTATGAATTGCATTTGCCCAATCTTCATGAACTAATAATATTGCGATAAAAATGATTGTTTTATTGATGTCTTGGTTGTTTGTTTGTTGGACTCCCTATTTATCTCTCATGTGATTTATAAAAATATCTTCTGAGAAAAAAAATAAGACTAATGGTGTCAAAAGATCACAAGAAATTCTGAGTAGTACTTATCAATTGAATTTTTAGCCAAATAAATTATATCTGTTGACTGGAGCGGATGATTTGTTTCCTTAATGTCTGTATCCTTAAATTAGTAGAATAGCAAGTGTTCGCAAAGGCAGCTACATCATGTCTTTCTATAATGATAATATCGTGAAAAAAGTCATAGACGGAACAATCGTCAACCAATAACATAGTTTGTTTACAAATCAATTTCTACCTGAAACTCAAACAAATTCTTTTGAGCCTGCTCTATTGATTTAAAACACTGCTTTTATCTAAAATAACAAAAACACCCAAGGCAGACAGTTGCATCACTTCACTGACACTCATTTTCCCACTTTTAAGGAAAGTTGCTTTTCATTATCATCAATCAGGGATCCACTAATAGTAATATCAAAAATTTTAGAAAGTTCTTCAAGAGAACTGTTTCTGATAAGTACATGAAAACCAGATAAAGAAACAAATTGGTATGAAATCCATTGGAACAAGAACAAACTTTTTGGCAGTCTCCAGTTCAAAGATGTTTGGAAGCTTTCATTCGGAACTATATAAATATAGTTGATATTGTTGATTGTAAAGGATTGTAAAGGCTTGCTCCAGCTTCTCAAAAATTCATCGTGAAAAGTGATGATGACAGATTGTATTTTTTGGAGTAGAAGTCTGAAGCATGTGTAAAGACAAGTAATTGAAGAGGGCAGTGAAGAATTTCCTTTTTTAAGTCTCTGTTTTTTGATCAGAAGCTGCAAAAACATGATAATGTTGCTTTTTTTTCTAAGAAAATTGTTATTTTATTGCATTTTGTAAGCAAAACTGTTGTTGTTTCCTTTAGCATCAAATATTGAATCGCTTCTGCTTTTAAAATAGCGAAACTTTTTTTGAAACTGCCGAAAAAACTCTGGTGTTCATTAATCATAACCTCAACCGTTACTAATACTACTAATATTGTGTGTCGCTCTCAGACCTTTTTTTCGCTTTCTTCTTTGATCGATCAGCAAACTGAGTTGTGTTAATGCTATTCATCTCCAATGAGAACGTTATACTTGTGAGTTTATGTTTGACTCGAACGTTCGCGGAACTGATATCAGAAGAATTCTGTGTGATTTCGATTTTCAAGAAGCACCTATCTACAAATGTCAGGAAGACTATTGACTGGTTTTTGAACTCATTGAAAAATTTGAAAAATGCCAGCAATTATTCAAATCCCATATCCACCAGCCATCAATTTAGAAAAGTCGATACCATCTACAGCAATAACAACAAGCGTAATCAAAACACCGACATGTAGAAGGCTTTTGGCAACCAAGTGTTTTGAATTGCCGCTCGTCAGTTCTTGTCTTGCTCCCAAAAAGTTTCATTTTTAAATGAATCTCTTAAAAAACCAAAATAGTGCTAATCTTGTGAATTGTATTTGCTCAACCTTAATAAACTAATAATATTGCAATAAAACAATGATTGTTTTATTGATGTCTTGGTTGTTTGTGTGCTGGTCTCTCTAGTTTTCTCTCAATTGATTTATAAAAATATCTTCAGAGAAAAAAATAAGATTCATGGTGTCAAAAGTTCACAAAAATTTTTGGATAGTACTTACCAATTAAGTTTTTAGCCAAGTAAATTAAATCTGTTGGCTGAAGCGCAAGACATAAACAGATGATTTGCTTCCTTAAATTCTGTATCCTTAGTTTAGTAGAGTAGCAACTGTTCGCAAAGGCAGCTACATCATGTTTTTCGGTACTGATAATATCGTGAAAAAAAGTCATATAAGGAACAATCGTGAACCACTAAAAAAGTTTTCAAATCAACTTCTAGCTGAAACTAAAAAAAAACTTTGTACCTGTGCCTGCTCTATTGGTTTAAAAAAACTATGTTAATCAATAATAGCAACAACACCCAATGCAGACAGTTGAACATTTCAACTAGCTCAGAAACATTTCACTGACACTCACGGTCGCTCAGTCGTCCAATCCCAATCAAATACGACAACTACTCGAAAGCAAGGACTTTCAGTAGCAATTGTTGTGGTTAGTCATAGTTTTGATTCAATTCTATTAGGTAGGCGACTCAGACAGTTCTAACAGCAATATCAACAGCCACTCACTTCCATACTTTTTACCATATTTTGTTCTCATGCATGATCAGTTATGGGGTGAAAGAAGATTTGAGCGGACTGACTGATAGCAAAAGACATAAAGAATACCATAAAAACACGCAACTTTTATTTTCAACTAGTTGGTTGGCCTTGATTGATGGCCAGGCTTAATGATAAAACTTTTGAGATAGATTTTATACCAGGTGAGAGGATGTTTACATAAATTTAACTTTCAGAACTAAAACCCGGTGCAAAATCCATTTCGTAGAGTTTTGAAATTCTTACATCTTTGATTTTTCCTAAGAGTTTTCAAAGTTTCTTCAATGATGAGGCTCACCAGGTAGGATGAGGTCAAAAAAATAGTCCCTCAGACCTGAAACCCGGTGCAATTCGTACAGTTTTAAGCTTTCAAAATTTTTGAATTTTCTCAAAACTTTTCGATGATGAGGCTCAATAGGCAAGATGAGGTCTACAAAAATTCGTCTTTGAGACCTGCAACAACGCGCAAAATTCATCGTAAGATTTCGAAACTCTCAACTTTTTTAAAAAAAATTTTAAAATTTTTTTACCGATGAGCTCTGAGCTGATGACAAAATGACAACAACTAAAACAGCGGTTCTACTTCCCAACTAACATCCAAAACAAACCAAACCCATCAAAAACGTCAAAAAGTAACAAAATTTAACAAAAATGTGTCTTTCTGGGAACAGAATGGGAAAAAGGGGCACTTCGGTGATCCTGTGTTTGCAACGTGAGGACAAAAAACAATTTTTTGAATTTTTGTTAGTTTCTGGGGTTCTTCACTAATATTCTCAAAGCGCCAAAAATCACCAACATTGCAATAAACGTTTTGTGTTCCTCCGGTTGCAAACACCAGACACAGGGTCAAGTTTTCTGCCTGGAACTCTTTTTACAATATTGAGCTGAATCAGGGCGATTTTATTGGAGGACTTTAACTAAAAATTTTAGGTTTGTGAGAAACAACTGAAAGCTCTCTCGAACATTACCACAACACTTCCGTTAGATTTAACAGTTTGTTTAGGCAATGAGTCGAATAGGGTTTTGAAAAACTTCTTTAGAAAAGTTTTGTTACTTGATTCAAATCTGCAGTAACATGGTAATGACGTTCTTTGATTCTACAAAAATTGCTACTCTAATGCAAACTGTAAGCAAAACTGTTGTTGTTTCTTTCAGTATCAAATATTGGCTCACTTCGGCTGATAAAATAGTAAAATTGCTTTTAAAACTGCTGAAAATAGTCACGTGTTTGTTCAAACATAGCCTCAACCATTACTAAAACTACCAATACTGTGTGTATCTCTCAGAAGTTTTCTTCGCTTTCTTCTTTGATTGATCACCAATCTCAGTTGATTTGATCCTATTTATCTCCAATGACAATGCTATACTTGTGACTTTAAATCTGACTCGAACGTTCTCGGATATGACATCAGAAGATTTCTCTGTGATTACGATGTTCAAGAAGTACATCTCTACAAACATCAGGAAAAGTATTGACAGGACTTCGAAGTCATTGAAACTTCTGAAAAAACTTATATATTATCGAATGTCTATAGCCAACAGCCATCAGTTTAAAAAAACTCGATACCTTCTACAGCAATAACAACAAGCGTAATCAAAACAACGGAATGTAGTAGGCTTGTAGCAACCAAGAGTCTTGAAAGGCCGCCTGTGAGTTCTTGTCTTGCTCCAAAGAAACGGCAACTTTAATTGAATCTCTTGAAAAACCAAAACTAATCTTGAGAATTGAATTTGCTCAAACTTAATAAACTAATAATTTTGCAACAAAACAATGATGGTTGTTTTATTGATGTCTTGGTTGTTTGTGTGCTGGTCTCTCTAGTTTTCTCTCAATTGATTTATAAAAATATCTTCTGAGAAAAAAAAATAAGATTCATGGTGTCAAAAGTTCACAAGAATTTTTTGGTAGTACTTATCAATTAAGTTTTTAGCCAAATAAATTACATCTGTTGGCTGGAGCGGATGATTTGCTTCCTTAATGTCTGTATCCTTAATTTAGTAGAATAGCAAGTGTTTGCAAAGGCAGCTTCATCATGTCTTTCTATACTGATAATATTGTGAAAAAAGTCAAAGAAGGAACAATCGTCAACCACTAATATAGTTTGTTTACAAATCAATTTCTACCTGAAACTCAAACAAATTCTTTTGAGCCTGCTCTATTGATTTAAAAGTACTGCTTTTGTCTATAATAACAAAAACACTCAAGGCAGACAGTTGAATATGTCAACTTACTCAGAAACACTTCACTGACAATCACGTTCTTACTTTTAAGGAAAATTGTTTTTCATTATCATCAATCGGGGATCCACTAATAATAATATCAAAAATTTTAGAAAGCTCTTTATGAGAACTGTTCTGATAGGTACATAAAAACCAAAAAAAGGTAAAAATTGGTATGAAATCCATTGGAACAAGAACAATCTCTCCGACAGTCTCCAGTTCACAGATGTTTGGAAGCTTTCATTCGGAGCTATATAAATATAGTTGGTATTGGTGATTGTGAAGGACTGCTGCTCCAGCTTCGCGAAAATTTCATTGTGAAAAGTGATGTTGACAGATTGCATTTTGTGGAGTACAAGTCTGAAGCATGTGTAAAGACAAGTAATTGAATAGGGCAATGAAGGATTTCTTTTTTTAAGTCTCTGTTTTTTGATCCAAAGCTGCAATAAAATGATAATGTTGCTCTTTTTTTCTACAGAAACTGTAATTCTAATGCATTTTGTAAGGAAAACTATTTTTGATCCCTTCAGTATCAAATATTGAATCACTTCTGAAGATAGAAGAGTGAAACTTGATTGTACAGTCAACCTGTCAACTTACTCAGAAACATTTCACTGACACTCACAATCGCTCAGTCGTCCAATCCCAATCAAATACGACAACTACTCAAGTGCAGTGACTTTCAGTAACAATTGCTTTGGTTAGTAATAATTTTGTGTTAATAGACAGGCAACTCAGATAGTTCTAACAATAATATCAACAGGCACTCACTTCCTTACTGTTACCATATTTTGTTCTCATGCATGATCAGTTAAAGGGGTGAATGAAGATTTGAGCGGACTGACTGATAGCAACAGACATAAAGAATACCACAAACACGCAACTTTTATTTTCAACTAGTTGGTTGACCTTGATTGATGGCCAAGTTCAATGATATCGGAGATAAATTTAATACCAGGTGAGAGGATGTCCACATAAATTTAACATTCAGTACTGAAACCTGATGCAAAATCTATTTCGCACAATTTTAGAATTCTTTTATTTTTGAATTTTGCAAAGAGTCTTCAAAGTTTTTTCGATGATGAGGCTCAACAGGTAGGATGAGGTCAAAAAAATAGTCCCTCAGAGCTGAAACCCGGTGCGAAGTGCAATTCGTACAGTTTTAAGCTTTCAAAATTTTTGAATTTTTCCAAAATTTTTCGATGATGAGGCTCACCAGGCAAGATGAGGTCTACAAAAATTCGTCTTTGAGACCTGCAACAACGCGCAAAATTCATCGTAAGATTTCGAAACTATCATCTTTTTTTTAAATTTTAGAATTTTCTACCGATGAGCCCTTAGCGGATGACAAATTGACAACTAAAACAGCGGTGCTACTTCCCAATTAACAACCAAAACAAACCAAACCCATCAAAAACGTCAAAAACTAATCAAATTTACCAAAAAATGTGTCTTTCTGGGAACAGACTGGGAGAAGGGGGCATTTGGGTGACCCTGTGCTCGCAACGGGAGGACACAAAACAATTTTTTGAATTTTTGTTAGTTTCTGGGGTTCTGCACTAATCTTGTCAAAACGCCAAAAACCACCAACATTGCAAAAAATATTTTGTGTTCATCCGGTTGCAAACACAGGGTCACCCAAATGTCTCACCTCCCCTGTTGCGTGCCCAGGAAGACAATATATTACAGCTGTGAGAAACAGCTAACAACTCTCTCAATCATTTCGACAAAACTTCCTTTAGATTGAACAGTTTGTTAAGGCAATGAATCGAATAGGGTTTTGAAAATATTCTTTTGAAAGTCTTTGTTACTTGATCCAAATCGGCATTAACATGGTTATGATGTTCTTTGATTCTACAAAAAAAGTGCTACTCCAATGCAAACTGTCAGCAAAACTGTTGTTGTTTCTTTCAGTATCAAATATTGGCTCACTTCTGCAGATAAAATAGTAAAGTTGCTTTTAAAACTGTTGAAAATAATCAGGTGTTCGTTAAAACATAGCCTCAAACAATACTAAAACCACCAATACTGTGTGTATCTCTCAGAATTTTTCTCCGCTTTCTTCTTCGATCGATCACCACTCTGAGTTGATTTGATGGATAATAATGATTCAGAAGAATTCTGTGATTACGATGTTCAAGAAGTACCTCTCTACATAAACCAGGAAGAGTATTTGCAGGACTTCGAACCCATTGAAACTTCTGAAAAATCCTATCTATTATCGAAAGTCTATACCCAACAGCCATCAATTTAAAAAACCCGATACCTTCTACAGCAATAACAACAAGTGTAGTCAAAACAACGGAAAGTAGTAGGCTTGTGGCGACCAAGAGTCTTCAAATGCCGCCTGTCAGTTCTAGTCTTGTTCTAAAAAAACGTCATCTTTAATTGAATCGCTTAAAAAACCAAAACAGTTCTAATCTTGTGAATTGCATTTGCTCAACCTTATTAAACTAATAATATTGCAACAAAACAATGACGGTTGTTTTATTGATGTCTTGATTGTTTGTTTGTTGGTCTCTCTAGTTTTCTCTCATTTGATGTATAAAATTATCTTCTGAGTAAAAATAATATGATTCCTTGTGTCAAAAGTTCAGAGAGAATTTCGGGTAGTACTTATCCAATAAATTTTTATCCAAATAAATTTTATCTGTTGGCTGAAGCGCAAGACATAAACAGATGACTTGCATCCTGAATGTCTCTATCCTTAATTTAGTAGAGTAGCAAGTGTTCGCAAAGGCAGCTAAATCATGTCTTTCTGTACAGACAATTTCGTGAAAAATTCATAGAAGGAACAATCGTCAACCACTAACATAGTTTTTAGAAATCAATTTCTAGCTGAAACTCAAACAAATTCTTTTGAGCCTGCTCTATTGGTTTGAAAGTTCTGTTTTATCTATAATAACAACAGTACCCAATGCAGAAAGTTGAACCTGTCAACTTACTCAGAAACATTTCTTTGACACTCACGGTCGCTCAATCATCCAATCCCAATCAAATACGACAACTACTCAAATGCAATGACTTTCAGTAACAATTGTTTTGGTTAGTCATAGTTTTGCTTTAATTCTAATAGATAGGCAACTCAGATACTTCTAACAACAATATCAACAGCCTTTCACTTCTTTGCCTTTGTGGTACGGTTGTACCTTATTTTAGTTCATATTCATTAAGTTGTACTAAATAATTTATTTTTGTCCTTGTCAGACTAAAAGTCATCATTTCATTATACAAGTATTTTAACGCCGACTAAAAAGTCAATATTTCATATTGTTCACATCGCCCACTTTTGATTATTATTCATTCTCTTGAATCTTGTTACTGAATTAAGTTGCATTCAATCTAGTCTGTTTTGCATTAGTCGAAGTCCTATTGGATTTGAGAAGGAAATCCACTCTCAGTAATTTGGTCTGCATTCGCAACACGATTGCTACTAATTCTAAAAGTGGTAATCCACTAATTCAGTAAAAGTTGGATTCGCGCCTCGAATCCATTCAACTAAATCTAAGTGGATTAGTGACACAAAATTGTATCTCTACAGTCAGAGATATCACATGGCGCAGTCAGCAACTAAAGAACGTGCACTCTTGGGAATCGAACCCTTTTGGGACAAACCAACAGTTGAACCTCCATTGCGATGGGAGAGATGGCAGATTATGTTAAAACTGGCTATCATGGCTAAAGAAGGAATATCAATTGACACTCTCCTTGACGATCCTCCAGACAAAGTCACTCTACCTCCAGAACCCATTTACGAAGCTGATGTCGAAAATAGCACAGCTCAAAGTGAACGAGACCGACGTACTAGAAACGAGCAACTAAAAAATTCGTGGCTCAATAGATGTCAAAAAATAGAACTTGTTGGCATACTATGTGGAGAAAAACCTTGGAAGTACTGCGATAGTAAAGCAGTCTCTCTAATATACCTCAGCTTGAGAATAGAAGGGAGACGAATATTCGGTTCACAAGAACCGAATATCCAGATAGATAGAGTGACAATAAAAATCCTTTGGGATTGCCTTGATGGTGTATTTACGAAGCAAAGAAATATCACATTTGATCGATACACGTTTCTCACTCGGAAACAAATGAAAGGAGAACCTGTGGAAAAGTTCTACGGGTGCCTTAGAGAGTTGTCTCTAAACTGCGATTTGGGAAGTCACGAAGAATCGATCATCCGAGATGTCTTTATTGCTATTATGCAAGATGGTGAAATTCAACGGGAACTACTCAAAGAGACACGGACGGCTAAAAAAGCTCTCGAGGTGGCAATGAACATTGAAATGGGAATACAAAACCAATTGAAAATTTCTGGAACTTCCATTCCCAACACTACAAATGAAATTTCAAGTCAATCAATAAATAGTGTCCAAGGATCGTGGAATAGAACCCGAGCACCGACAAATCAATTTGTCAAACCTACGATTTGCCTAAATTGTGGCTATGGCTGGACTCCCTCTCATAGACAAAATTGCCCTGCACGTGGAATATCTTGTAAAAATTGTGGAATCGCTAATCACTTTGCAAAAGTTTGTCGCAAACCAAAACAACCTAGTAAACCGAAACCTAGAGTAAACTATGTAGATGACTCAGTTTCTGAGGCGGCTACAGTAGGTACCTCAACAACGGCGGCAGAACAAGTTAACAATATCAGCAAACTTCTACAGCAGAAAAGTATTTACGATGCCAATTATGATTCTGATTACGATGACTATAACGATAACTGTGTAGCTGCGATTTCCATCAAAACCGACACTCGTGAAGTAGAACCCGTAAATTTAGACATTTGTGTTGGAAATACATACACAAAAGCATTGGTAGATTCGGGCAGCGTATGCACTATTGTCAACAAAAGTCTGGCGGACACAGTGGTGTCAGATTGCAACGAAAGCTATTGGGTGGAGTCACCCGAAATACATGATTTGAAAACCTTTTCAAATGATATAATCAAGATTGTAGGTGTAATCAACACATCAATAAAGTGTAATGACTGGATAGCCACGGGCATTGATGTAGCTGTCTTGGAAGATGGTCACCGACCCATCATTGGACGAGATCTATTTCCAAAGCGAGGCCTTTCTGTTATACAATTGAAACAAGTTGCTAATATTGATCAAAATCAATGTCCAATCAAGAGGCAGATCTCTTTTGATTTTCCAGATCTCATCACCCGTGTCGGTAAATCTTTAAAACATTCAGTAAAGTCGACATTCCATAATGAATTTACACCTACACATCAAAAAGGACGACGAGTTCCAATTAATCTACAACCACTCGTTAATATAGAACTTAAAAAACTATTTGATGAAAAAAACATCATAAAATTAAACAGTTGTTCAGATAAAAATTTTATTTCTTCTATAGTCATTACAGTTAAAAGAGATAAAACAGTTAAATTAGCTTTAGATTTCAAAATCTTAAATAAATCTATTCATAAAAACAAATACCAAATATTGATAATTTAATTGACACAATTCAACAGAATTTAAATACATCCGCATCACAAGAAACAGCATATTATTCAACACTGGATTTGAAGTACGCATACAGTCAACTTAAATTGGATCCGGAAACGGCTCAACACTGTAACTTTAATATCATTAGCGGTGAGAAAACTGAAACATACCGTTTTATTACGGGCTTTTACGGTTTAACCGACATGCCAGCAGCTTTCCAAAAAGTAATGGATTACACATTAGTCGGACTTCAAAATACTTACTGTTTTTTGGATGATATTATAGTAGTTAGTCGTGGCTCTAAAGATGACCATTTAAAACTCGTCTATAAATGTTTAAAGAAATTAGACGAGGATAACTTACGATTTAACTTACCTAAATGTCATTTTGCAAAGACCGAAATAGAAAGGTTGGGTCATAAGTTTAGTCAATCAGGAATAGCTCCACTTGACTCAAAAACAGCAGCAATCGCTTCACTACCAGCACCTAAAAATTTAAAACAACTTAGATCCTTCTTAGGTTCTGTCCATTACCTCGGAAAGTTTATTCCTAATTTGTCTCAATTGTGTCATCCCCTTCGTCCTTTATTAAAAAAGAACACAAAAGTCATTTGGAACACTGAACATGATACACACTTCCAAGCAATTAAAGATAAAGTTGCAAACACCACAGAAAATACACACTATAATCCTCACTTAGAAACGCGGATCAAATGCGACGCTTCAAGAGCGGGTTTGGGAGCAGCACTAGAACAACGTTCGCCTTCGGGATGGCACACAGTTGCATTTGCGTCTCGTTTCCTCAACTCTAATGAGGAACGCTTTAGTATTAATGAACTCGAATTATTAGGTGTGGTGTGGTCTGTAGAATATTTTGAATATTATTTATTTGGCAAATCTTTCAGAATTATCACAGATCACCGAGCATTACCATCCATTATGAAAGAACATAGATCAAATAAATCTTATGATAGTAGATTAACACGCTGGATTGATCGTCTTTTACCTTTTGATTTTAACATTCAACATATACCCGGTGCAAAAATGGGGCTGGTAGGTTATATTTCTCGCCAACCAAATCAAAAAGCAAAAGTTACAAACAAATATGACGAGGAATTTGCGGTAGCAACAATTACCCGCATTCGTGACGCGATTGCAGCAATTTTTGTAAATACCACACCACAAACTTGTCAATCACAGCACTTTAACAGCGTTCCTCACACAAATTCCACACGTGCCTCGCATCCTCGCTTAACAAACAATTCTCAATTGCTTTCTGCCATTAATCGAAATACAACTCAGTTGCTTCTTGAAAATTCTGCAAACGCAGCACAATTCCACTCTCTCTCTACCAGCAATACAAAGCCAGTTCAAATCCAGTCTCAATTCAATTGCCCCTCATATACATCACATATCCTTGCAATCAGCAATCACAATCAAATGACGGACAAACTTCCCCCAACTTAGAATTGTCAAAAGAAGAGGTCTTTGAGAACAACCTGACGCAACTCTTCACAAAGGGATTCTTAGCAGTTCTCACTAGTAAGGATGCTGTTCTGAAAGAAGTACGCGACTGCGTTCTCCAAAACGACCCCCAAAGGTGTAAGGAAGTGAATCCTTACCTCTTCTCATACTGGAGGGATTTGCATGTTCGCTCGGGATGTGTTTGTGTGGACGCACGCGTTGCGATTCCTCACTCAATTCAAGACGCGGTCTTGGAAAGTCTCCACTTAACGCATCCAGGAAGTTGGGGCATCATAACGCTCGGGCAATACGCGTTCTGGCCGTATATGCACCGAGAAATTTTGAATAAAGCGGCCACGTGCAGGCCTTGCACTGATATTGGTAAGAATCTTTAACCTGTTATTCCGGCGTCTAAATGGAAAGCTTTATTGCCATGTACAGAACCAAATGAAGAAATACAAATTGACTTTGGCGGTCCCATCACCAATGAAAAAGGTGTAAAAGTCACCATCACCAATGTAAAAGGTGTATCCTTCTGTAGAAGTAGTTGATAAAGCTAAGGGACCTAATGTTACTAAATTTCTTGATGACTACATTCAAATTCACGGTGTCCCTCGAAACATCAGATTAGATCAAGCACGCTGCCTAATAGGTTATAAAGTTAAAAACTTTTGTAAACAATATAATATTAACATTTTCACTCGCCCAGCAAACGATCATAGAGCTATAGGATTAGTGGAGCGTTTGATACAAACTATTAAAAGACGCTTAAGCTGTATGAAATTGACGAGGCCATGCAGAGGGCTCAGGTAGACGCGGGTCGTCGCTACAATGGCGATCACAACAAGTCTGTCTCCCACTTCATTCTGCACCCAAAATTGAACAACCCAATCCCGCGGACAGAGCAATCACTTGACCTAAAGTTGGCCCGGAAGGTAACGAAGCGCTCGAAACGAGATCTTCGCGGACTCTGGGAAACTCTGGCCCCCGGCAGTACAGTGGTCCGTACTTCCAACACAACTACATTCATTAAGGAGCCAGGAGTACCGGAAGTCAGTGTACGCAATAGCGATATTGCTAAGTTCGGAACTCGTGCCGAACGCAATACTGATTTATGGGAGTATGCAAAACGTCGACCTTTGCCGTATGAAAAAACGACCGAGGAAAAGATCGCGCAACACACCAAAGAGTTGAAGAAAAAATTTCGCGGAGAAATTAAAATCCGTCATCGCCCCAATCAGTCTGATCTGATGCAGCATCGGGAGTCTCGTCTGCAAACAGCAACATCTCGAAAGCGATGGCGTCTAGAGAACCCCGTAAACCACAAGCAGGAGGCAAACGTTCCCGAACTACATCTACCACACTGACTACCTCTAATGCATCATCAGTTGCTGCCTCCTCTGCAACATCATCAGTTGCCTCTCCATCAACTTCACATAAACGTAATTGCCGCGCGCCTGACTATTACGGATTCGAAAGTTCGGTGTGTTCCTTGAGTGACGATTCAGCTGCTCCCGTATCTAAAAAACAACGATCCGCAAATCCTGTAATAGAAACTATTATACAAGAAGAAGCAGCACAGCCTCCCGTTCCTGATACGGACTATGAATTGCAAGTGGTGAGCCCCCTGCACCCCCTCCATTGGGAACATGGTCACCCGTGGAGTATGATTATGACGATTATGCACGGGAGATAAGTATGAGCGTCTTTGATGCCGAAAATCAAATTTAAATCAAAACTAATTAGACTTCATCATTATTTGTTCAATTGTCCAAATTTCAATCTTGTAATTGTTGAGTTAAATGTGGAATGGTATTACTTTTCCACTCATTTTATGTTTAGTGTTTACCTTGAATTTGTGTTGGTGTTGGATATTCTTTGTTAAATTTGATGTTGCTAATATAGACCTATCTTCGATGTTATACTTTTGCTGGATTCGCATCGCGAATGTGCTTTAATTTAATTTGCAAGCATACATTTTACGGGAAATGATTAACCGTTTACATTGTTCTAATTTATTGCAACATTCGAGCCACTTTTGCAATGTTCATCATCCACTTGTCTGTTGTTGCTCATAATCTTTATTATTTATACTAACCAGTACATATGTTAATATTATCATAAATTTTTCACTGTGCAGTTTAAAATTTTGCTCAGCCCAGGATATGTGGTACGGTTGTACCTTATTTTAGTTCATATTCGTTAAGTTGTACTAAATAATTTATTCTTGTCCTTGTCAGACTAAAAGTCATCATTTCATTATACAAGTATTTTACCGCCGACTAAAAAGTCAATATTTCATATTGTTCACATCGCCCACTTTTGATTATTATTCATTCTCTTGAATCTTGTTATTGAATTAAGTTGCATTCAATCTATTCTGTTTTGCATTAGTCGAAGTCCTATTGGATTTGAGAAGGAAATCCACTCTCAGTAATTTGGTCTGCATTCGCAACACGATTGCTACTAATTCTAAAAGTGGTAATCCACTAATTCAGTAAAAGTTGGATTCGCGCCTCGAATCCATTCAACTAATTCTAAGTGGATTAGTGACACAAAATTGTATCTCTACAGTCAGAGATATCACAGCCTTTTACCGTATTTTGTTCTCATGCATGATCAATTAAAGGGGTGAAAGAAGATTTGAGCGGACTGACTGATAGCAACAGACATAAAGAATACCACAAACACGCAACATTTTTTTTCAGCTAGTTGGTAGGCCTTGATTGATGGCCAGGTTTAATGATAAAACATTTGAGATAAATTTATAACCAGGTGAGAGGATGTCCGCATAACTTTATCTTTCAGAACTAAAACCCGGTGCAAAATCCATTTCGTACAATTTTAAAACTCTTACATTTTTGAATTTTCCTAAGAGTTTCCAAATATTTTTCGATGATGATGCTCACCAGGTAGGATGAGGTAAAACAAAATTAGTCCCTCAGAGCTAAAACCCGGTGCAAAGTGCAATTCGTCTTTGAGACCTGCAACAACGCGCAAAATTCATCGTAAGACTTCGAAACTTTCAACTTTTTTTTACAAATTTTAAATTTTTTTTTACCGATGAGCCCTGAGCTGATGACAAAATGACAACAACTAAACCAGCGGTGCTACTTCCCAACTAACATCCAAAACAAACCAAACCCATCAAAAACGGCAAAAAGTAACAAAATTTACCAAAAATGTGTCGTTCTGGGAACAGAATGGGAAAAGGGGGGCATTTGGGTGATCCAGTGTTTGCAACGTCAGGACAAAAAAAACAATTTTTTGAACTTTTGGTAGTTTCTGGGGTTCTTCACTAATATTGTCAAAGCGCCAAAAACCACCAACATTGCAAAAAACGTTTTGTGTTCCTCCGGTTGCAAACACCAAACACAGGGTCACCCAAATGTCTCACCTCCCATGTTGTGTGCCTAGGAAGACACTAAACTAATAAGTTTTCTGCCTGAAACTCTTTGTAAAATGTTGAGCTGAATCATGGCGTTTTTATTGGAGGACTTTAACTAAAAATTTAGGCAATGAGTCGAATAGGGTTTTGAAAAACTTCTTTAGAAATGTTTTGTTACTTGATCCAAATCTGCAGTAACATGATAATGACGTTCTTTGGTTCTAAAAAATTGCTACTCTAATGCAAACTGTAAGCCAAACTGTTGTTGTTTCTTTCAGTATCAAATATTGGCTCACTTCGGCAGATAAAATAGTAAAATTGATTTTAAAACTGCTGAAAATAGTCACGTGTTCGTTCAAACATAGCCTCAACCATTACTAAAACTACCAATACTGTGTGTATCTCTCAGAAATTTTCTTCGCTTTCTTCTTTGATCGATCACCAATGAATCTGAGCTATTTTACTCCAATGAGAACGCTATACTTGTGATTTTATATTAGACTCGAACGTTCTCGGAAGTGACATCAGCAGAATTCTGTGACTACGATGTTCAAGAAGTTCCTTTCTACATAAATCAGGATAAGTATTGGCAGGACTTCGAACCCATTCAAATTTCTGACAAAATCCTATCTGTTATCGAAAGTCTATACCCAACAGCCATCAATTTAAAAAACCCGATACCTTCTACAGCAATAACAACAAGTGTAGTCAAAACAGCGGAAAGTAGCAGGCTTGTGGCGACCAAGAGTCTTCAAACGCCGCCTGTGAGTTCTTGTCTTGCCCCAAAGAAACGGCAACTTTAATTGAATCTCTTGAAAAACCAAATCTAATCTTGAGAATTGAATTTGCTCAAACTTAATAAACTAATAATTCTGCAACAAAACAATGATGGTTGTTTTATTGATGTCTTGATTGTTTGTTTGTTGGTCTCTCTAGTTTTCTCTCATTTGATGTATAAAATTATCTTCTGAGAAAAAATAATTTGATTCATTGTGTCAAAAGTTCAGAAAAAGTTCGGGTAGTACTTATCCAATAAACTTTTATCCAAATAAATTTTATCTGTTGGCTGATGCGCAAGACATAAACAGATGACTTGCATCCTGAATGTCTCTATCCTTAATTTAGTAAAGTAGCAAGATTTCGCAAAGGCAGCTACATCATGTCTTTCTGTACAGACAATTTCGTGAAAAAGTCATAGAAGGAACAATCGTCAACCACTAACATCAATAACCAACTTGAAACACCATTAGAACACCATTAGAAATCAATTTCTAGCTGAAACTCAAATAAATTCTTTTGAGCCTGCTCTATTGTTTTGAAAGTACTGTTTTGTCTATAGTAACAACAGTACCCAATGCAGACAGTTGAACCTGTGAACTTACTCAGAAACATTTCACTCACACTCACGGTCACTCAGTCGTCCAATCCCAATCAAATACGACAACTACTCAAATGCAATGACTTTCAGTAACAATTGTTTTGATTAATCATAGTTTTGTTTTAACTCTAATTGATAGGCAACTCAGATACTTCTTACAACAATATCCATAGCCACTCACTTCTTTACTTTTTAACGTATTTTGTTCTCATGCATGATCTATAAAAGGGGGAGAAAGAAGATTTGAGCGGACTGACTGATAGCAACAGAAATAAAGAATACCACAAACACGCAACATTTTTTTCAACTAGTTGGTATACCTTGATTGATTGCCAGGTTTAATGATAAAACATTTGAGATAAATTTAATACCATGTGAGAGGATGTCCACATAACTTTAACTTTCAAAACTAAAACCCGGTGCAAAGTCCATTTCGTACAATTTTAAAACTTTTACATTTTTGATTTTTCCTAAGAGTTTTCTAAGTTTTTTTTGGTGATGAGGCTCACCAGGTAGGATAAGGTAAAAACAATTAGTCCCTCAGTGCTGAAACTCGTGCAAAGTGCAATTCGTACAGTTTTAAGCTTTTAAACTCTTTGAATTTTTCCAAAATTTTCCGATGATGAGGCTCACCACGCAAGATGAGGTCTACAAAAATTTGTCTTTGAGACCTGCAAACCGCGCAAAATTCATCGTAAGACTTCGAAACTTTCAATTTTTTTTTTACAAATTTTAAAGTTTTTCTACCGATGAGCCCTGAGCTGATGACAAAATCACAACAACTGAAACAGCGGTGCTACTTCCCAACTAACATCCAAAACAAACCAAACCCATCAAAAACGTCAAAAGTAACAAAATTGACCAAAAATGAGTTTTTCTGGGAACAGAATGGGAAAAGGGGGCATTTGGGTGATCCTGTGTTTGCAAAGTGAGGACAAAAAAAACAATTTTTTGAATTTTTGGTAGTTTCTGGGGTTCTTCACTAATATTGTCAGAGCGCCAAAAACCACCCACATTGCAATAAACATTTTGTGTTCCTCCGGTTGCAAAAACCAAACACAGGATCACCCAAATGTCTCACCTCCCATGTTGCGTGCCCAGGAAGACACTAAACTAATAAGTTTTCTGCCTGAAACTCTTTGTAGAATCTTGAGCTGAATCAGGGCGATTTTATTGGAGGACTTTAACTAAAAACTTTAGGATTGTGAGAAACAACGATTCCGTTAGATTGAAAAGATTGCTTAGGCAATGAGTCGAATAGGGTTTTGAAGAATTTTTTTTGAAAATTAAGGTTACTTGATCCAAGTCTGCAGTAACATGATAATGACGTTCTTTGATTCTACAAAAATTGCTGTTGTTGTTTCTTTTAGAATCAAATATTGGCTCACTTCTGCAAATAAAATAATAAAATTGCTTTAAAAACTGCTGAAAATATTCAGTTGTTCGTAAAAACATAGCCTCAACCACTACTAAAACTACCAATACTGTGTGTATCTCTCAGACATTTTTTGCTTTCATCTTTGATCGATCACCAATCTGAGTTGATTTGATGCTATTTATCTCCATTGAGAACGCTATACTTGTGATTTTATATTTGACTCGAACATTCTCGGAAGTGACATAAGAAGAATTTTGTGATTACGATGTTCAAGAAGTAAAAAAATCAGGAAGAGTATTGTCAGGATCTCGAACCCATTGAAACTTCTGAAAAATCCCATCTATTATCGAAAGTCCATACCCAACAGCCATCTATTTAAAACATTCGATTTCTTTTACAGCAATAACAACAACTGTAGTCAAAACACCTAAAAGTAGTTGGCTTGTGGTGACCAAGAGTCTTGAAACACCGCCTGTCAGTTCTCGTCTTGTTCCAAAAAACGTAAGTTTTAAATGAGTCTCTTAGAAAATCAAACAGTTCTGATCTTGTGAATTGCGTTTGCACTTTAAAAAACTACTAATATTGCCAAAAACATTGTGAGTTGTTTTATTGATGTGTTGATTGTTTGATGGTCTCTCTAATTTTATCTCATTTGATGTATGAAAGTATGTTCTGAGAAAAAATTAATTTTCTTGTGACAAAAGTTCAACATGTTTTTCTGGTAGTACAATCTTTTATCCAAGTAAGATCTATCTGTTGGCTGAAGCGCAATGCATAAACAGATGGTGTACTTGCTTAATTTCTGTATCCCCATTTCAGTAGAGTAACATGTGTTCGCACAGGTAGTTACATATTGTTTTTTTGTACAGATAATGTTTTGAGGAAAGCCAAAGACAGAACAATCGTCAACCAATGGCATAGTTTGTTTACTAAGCAAGCTTTAACTGAAACTCAAACAAACTATTTTTGTGTTTGCTCTTTTGCTAAAGAAGTACTGCATTAAAAAATAATTTTATAACATTTTATTGGCACTCTTGGTCGCTCGGTTGTCCAATCATAATAAAATACGACAACTACTCTAGTGCAAAGACTTTCGGTAACGATTGTTGTTGTTAGTCATAGTATAATATTAATTCTAAAAATGGATTGGTGACTCAGATATACAACAAACACTCAACAATTTTTTAACTAGTTGGTAGGCCGTGATTGATGACCAGGTTAAATGATCAAACAATTAAGATAAATTTAATACCAGGTGAGATGATGTCCACAAAGATTTACCTTTCAGACCCCGGTGCAAAAAACAATTCGGACAATTTTAAGACTTTCGGAAATTTTTCAAAATTTTGTCGATGATGAGGCTCACCGGTTGCAAACACAGGTCACCCAAATGCCCCACCTCCCCCTCGCGTGTCCAGGACGACACTATACTACTTAATTTTCTACTTGAAACACTTTTTAGAATACGGAGGTTAATCAGGGAGCTGTTACTGGAGGAATAACTAAAAATCTTAGATTTGTAAGAAACGACTGAAAGCTCTCTCAAACTTTAAACGTCTTTGAACAGAAAACAATATTGAGATAATAAGCCAAAATTCCCAAGTAAAATATAGGTGGGACACCCCACACTGGGAAAATGATGACCCCCATGTATTAAGACTATCTGTGGCGTGTTTTGCAGATTTGGCTTGTCCCTAACGTATCAAAATAGGATATAGAATCTAGAGGTGCCTACATGAAAGAAGATTACGTATAGCTCGTATAAATTAAGATTGGGTATAGCGGTCTTAAAGTATTTGGATTAGGTATTGCCGCCCCCAATGTATTTAGATTAGGTATAGCCGCCGCAATGTATGATAATTAGTTATTGCGAAGGCACTGTGTTAAAGTTAATTTTGGATTCTAGGTAATAAGATTAAGTATAGCTCCCATGTTGTAAGAATAGGCATAGCTTCAATGTTTTAAAATTAGGTAAAACTTCCATGTATTTGGATTAGGTATGGCTCCCAGGTATAAAGGTTTGGTGTCTTAAGATTGGGTAAAGGATCGGTGCCTCAATCAGCCAATTTTATTGGTATTTTATTGGTTTTTCGGAGTATTTTTGCATAGTTTTGGCAAAATTTAAAGATTTTCTGCAGTTTGTGCAAAATTTCTGCAAACTTTTGCCGCTTACTTTGCATTTCAAGCTCTTGGTTAAATAGTTGATCCTAATTCTTTGAAAAAACTAACTTTCATAAATCAATTGAGTTGAAACGAGTCAAAAACACAGATAGATTAAAAATTATGCAAAATTACAATATAAAAAATAAAAGAGATCAACAAATTGTATATTGATTAGTACAAAAGAAACTTCCTTCAGAGAGAACGGTTTGTTATGTGTTGCAAATTTTCCGCTTTAATTCACAAAAAAGCTCAAAATCTAGCAAAACTTTTGCCAAATAGTTTAAACTCTGCAATATCGAATTAAATTTTAAAGACTTTTTGTGAAATTTTATTTAAAATGAAATTAAAAACACATTCAAAACCAAGTGTTTTAAGATTAGGTATAGCTTCTATGTATTAAGATTAGTTATAGCTTCGGTGTATGAAGATTAGCTATAGATTCCATGTGTTAAAATAGCTCCAATGTATAAAACTTCATGTATTAAGATTGGCTATAGGAACTGGGGCTGAATCAGCCAAATACTTGTTTTTTCAGGGTATTTTTTCAGAGCTTTGTCAAAATTTACGGAATTTCAGCAGTTTTTGCAAAGTTTTTGCAAATCGTTGCCGCTGATTTTGCTTTTTAAGCTAGGTGTTGTTCAAATACTTCATACAGAAACCCACTTCGATAAATCAAGTTGAAACAGGATGAAAACACAGACAGATTATAAATCTTACAGTTTGACTCGTACTACATAACTATCGTCAGATTGAACAATTGGTTATGTTCTGCAAATTTTTCGCATTAATAAACAAAAAAAGGCTCAAAGTCACGCGAATTTGATGTCAAATGGCAAAAATTTGGCTAAAACGAATCAAGCTGTATATATTTTTGGTGGAGTTTTACTGAATAATTAGTTCAAAATGAAAAAAAAAAACATTTTGTTCTAAGTGTTTCAAGATTAGGTATTGATTCCATGTATTAAGTTTTGGCATAGCGTTCATGGATTAGGATTAAATGTAGCTTCCATGTAAAAAGAATACGTATAACTTTCATAAATTAAAATAAAGTATAGCTCGCATGCTTTAGGATTTTTTTATAACCACCATTTATTAAGCATAAAAACTAAGATTAGTCAAAACTGCCATGTTTTAAGATTTGGAATTCCATCAATTAAGATTGGTCCCGTGTACTAAGATAAAATTTAGCCAGAGTTCTTGTTTTTGTGTAGATTTTCCATGTATTAAATTTAAGTACAAAATACATTCATCCAATTTCCAAAGATGTAAGTTAGTTTTATATTGGGAAATGGTTTTCTCCTATATTTGTTGGTTACATCAAGTATGAGTATGAGCTTTTTAGTCTATGCGCAATCACAAATGTAAAAAAACTTAGTCTATGCGCGATCACAAATGTAAAAAAAGGCCTTTTTTAAAAAAAACTGGAACAGTAAAAAAATAGACACAGTATAAATTATGCTTTTCAAGCTACAATATCAATTAAACGTTTTTAATAATTAAGTATCAATACAATCAAAAAACGAGACAAAAGTAGTCAAATGGGTTAATAAAGCTGATAAAAGGAAAAACTTGCGTAGCTTACTGACAGATTGATGCTATTGTTAAACACAAATATCAAATTTATTAGCCATCAGTTTGTTTTTTTTTCTGTCTTCTGCACCAATTTACGCCGCATCAGAGCAGAATTGATACCCGCCCTCTATCAAAAAGCTAACTTTGAACCGCGCTAATTGAAATAGCTAACTAGAAAACCCACAAAACCTTCAGATATGTTATTTTCTAGCAATTTAATTTATTTTGTGATCTCATATAGTGTTGTTTTACAAGTTTTTCAAACCAGGTCAAAAATTTGATTCTGATTGGTTAGAAATACAACTTTTTTGTATAAAATAGAATAAAAACAGAACAAAAACAAACAGATTATAAATTGAGAAAAATACAAAAGAAAATCACGAAGTAAAAGGTGATCAACATTTGAATGTTAAAAGCTGACTATTACTTCATATTTTTCCTCAGAGTGGACAATTTGTTATGTGGTGTAGATTTACCGATTTAATTTACAAGAACCAATCATAAAATTGCTCAAATTTGATAATAAATAGCATTTTATAAACAGCTAAAGGCAGATAACGACTGTAAATTGAAAAATACTTTACCGAAAAATTGTATTTTTTGTTAATAAAAATGAATAAAACAAATTGAAAGAAAACATTTTGGAGCTTCAAATTATACCAATTTTGTTGAAAATAAATGACTATCCAGAAAAAAGGCAAATAGACGTCTAAAACTACTCACTTTTTTGTCAACTAGTGCAAAAACAATTGATTCAAATCAGAATTTGTGAAATCAAGTAATGCAAAATCAGTTGATTCATATACAATTTTGTGAAAAAACGTAACTAACCACAAAAATGTCACAAGACAGGCAACAAAAGCAGAAATTTTGGCCCACCAAATTCAATCAATCGTCTATGTGACACAGGCTAATCAAAAATTTGCAGAATACAAAATTACCTCATTTTTGATGTCAAATTAATGTAAGCTCAAAGCAAAAATTTAGAACAGAATGTAACATGAAATCAAATTTTCTCAAGATGGAGAATAAAAAAAGAAAGAGTTCTGATCATCAAAACCAACCAATTGTGTACGTGATACAGCTGAGATGCAAATCAATTAGAAGAATTACAAAATTAAAACAAAATTCGTCGCATATGGCATAAAACTTGTTTTTTCAATGCATAATATTTGTAAACTTTGTACTTTGTTTTACAAAATTTCATAGAAAGTTATACTATAAGAAATAGAAAAACAATAGAAACAAAAAAGTTATTGAAACTACTTTTCGCTTATCTTATGAGGCTTTTGCTTCACAAAGCAACAATTTTTTTTAATTTTTAATGAATGACAAACTCAGTTAATCTTGAAAATGTCGAAAACAATCCACTCTTATCAGCACCTGCCCATCGTCTGGACAGACTGAATAGAGCAACAGCGGAAAAAAGCTTAGCTGTGTTCTTATTCAGTTCTTGTGATCTCTACAATTTGAAAGATACCGTTTCGATAATGGAAAAGTAGTTCCGGTTCACATTCGCAACCTTCTGAATTTATGTTAGTTCTTAAGTCTCGTCTTTGTTGTATGATGCTCAACAGGATGAATCCTTACTCTTCTTTGTAAAGAAATGAAAAAATTCGGGACAATATAAGATCCCACTAATCAAGAGTTGTATTGAGCAATCATTTTTTGAACAATGAGTTTTTCAGGGGAAGGGGGCATTTTCAACAAACGAAGACATTGTAAAATATGAGTACCTTAGTTAGCATCCCAATCTGACAATAACAGAAGGAAAAAATATTGAAGCTTTTGTGTACATTCAAAGTACATGGCAATGACTCCTCGTTTCCATATATGGGAGTATTGTCTTCTCTATTTTAGGAACAGGCGTTATATTAGAAAGCTCTGGAAGTTTGAAACTATCCAATCAGATTTAATTTTGATCAGACAATTTTTTCAACTAAAAATCCTCTTAAAAGCTCAGATCAATGAGGTCTCAGTTTTACTCTCATTTTAATCCTTTTCAATTCAAAACAAAATTATATAGGAAAATGCTCTAGTTAACAAATCGCTACAAGCGCTTTGTGCGCATGTTTGCGAATAAATTTAATCCTGCTTCGTATTTTGGTACTTGTTTCAGTTTTTATGCTCTTTTTGATTCATTGATTATTTTGACGGAACAATTTCTTTGTGTATTTTGTTCATTTTATTGATATTTGATCTTTTTAATTAATAATTACCTCTCTGTTTTCTGTTGATGTCTCTCTTCAGTTGCACAGAAGTTTTTTGACACCAAATTCAATCAATCGTCTATCTGATACAGGTTGATCAAAAAATTTAAAATGCAGAATACAAAATTACCGCATTTTTGATGTCTAAAAAATGTAAGCTTAAAGCAAAATTTTAGAACAGAATGTAACATGCAATCCAATTTTCTCAAGATGAAGAATAAAATTATGGAACTCTGCTCATCCAAATCAACCAAACGTGTACGTGATTCAGCTGAGATGCAAATCAATTAGAAGATTTACAATATAAACAAAATTATCGTTGCATATGGCATAAAGCTTGTTTAATCAATGCATAATTTTTGTAAACTTTGTACTTTGTTTTACGAAACCTCTTAGAAAAATATAACAAGCTGACTACCAAATTAAAAAATCTGTCTATAAGATAAACTGATAACGAAACATTAGAGGAACAATGCTAAAACTTCTTTTCTCATATTAAATAACTAGTTCATCTAGTTGAAGAGTTATTTGGATAGAGTTCAAGGATAGTGTGCATGTTCTGTCATCAAGAACTTGAGTTCATGCTCGCAGACTGAGCCTTTTATCTTTTATGTACCCTGATTTAATCTGCAATACAGATAAGCAGAATTTTGAAACGATTGTTTTCTATTGAGTGATTACAAACGCAAAAGCAATTATCTAATGGAAACTTTTTAACAAGATTCCTGAGAACAGCAATTTTAAATACCAACGTAAAGTTTTTTTATTTCTTCTAGCTTTTTTTAACAGAAAAGCCAAAAAAACCAAATCATCAAAATGGAAGGCACACATATATGTCAAACTGTTAAAATTACTTAAAGACTAATAATCTTCTACAAAAGATTTTGAGATATTTAATTTATGTTTAGGAGAATGCTAACAATTATTTTGTGAGACAATTTTTTTCTCATTGAACACTGCCAATAGTCTTCCTGATTAAAAAAACTAACATTAAGATACACTAAAATTGTCCAAAAACAAACTTTTTCAAAGTTAGTTAGCATAACAAAAAACTTAGAGCAGAAAATTTACAACAAATAATTAACGAACAACAGCAAGGTAAATAACATTTTCAAAATAGTACCATTCGACCATTCGACTATGTTATAATCTTTTTTACGTAAAAACTTACTAGAAGGGTTGAAAACTGTTAACAGCTGAATATCCCAGTATAAAAGATTTTTTATCAAAACTAAGATAAGAAATACACAACAATAGAAACAAAAACAACTATTGAAATTACCTTTTTCTTATCTTAGAAGGTTTTTTGCTTCACAAAGCAGAAAAATTTTCAACTTTCCATGAATGAGAAACTCAGCTAATCCTCAAAATGTTAAATACCATTGACTCTAACCAACACCTGCCCATCGTCTGGACAGACGGAGTAGAGCAACAGCGGAAGAAAGCGCTAATCAGCTTAGCTGCGTTCTTATCCAGTTCTTGTGATCTCTACAATTTGAAAGCTACCGTTTCGATCATGGAAAAATAGTTCCGGTTCACATTCGCATCCTGCTGAAATTATGATAGTTCTTCAGTCTGTTCTTTGTTGTATGATGCTTAACAAGATGAATCCTTACTCTTCTTCGTGAAGAAATGAAAAAATTCGGGACAAGATAAAATCCCACTAATCAAGAGTTTTATAGCTAACCCAGTTGTTTTTAGCAATCATTTTTTGAACAATAGTTTTTCAGGGGGCATTTTCAACAAACGAAGACATTGGTTAGCATCCCAATCTGACAATTAAAGAAGGAAAACAGTTTGAAGCTTTTTTGTACTTTCAAAGTACATGGCAATGACTCCTCGTTTCCATGTATGGGATTTTTGTCTTTTCTATTTTAAGAATAAGCGTTATATTAGAAAGCTCTGGAAGGTTGAAACTATCCAATCAGAATAATTTTTGATCAGACAATTTCTTCAACAAAAATTCCTTTAAAAAACTCAAATCCATGAGGTCTCAGTTTTACTCTCATTTTAATCTCGTTCAATTCAAAACTAAATTACACAGGAAAATGCTCCAGTTAAAAAATAGCAAAAAGCTCTTTGTGCGCATATTTGCTAATTTTTTTCTCGGTTTTAATTTTGGTACTTGTTTCAGTTTTTATGCTCTTTTATTGATTGATTTTTTTGACGGAACAATTTCTTTGTGTATTTTGTTACTTTTATTGATATTTGATCTTTTTAATTAATATTTACCTTTCTGTTTTCTGTTGATGTCTCTCTTCCTTTGCACAGAAGTTTTTTTGACAACAAATTCAATCAATCTTCTATCTGATACAGGTTGATCAAAATATTTAAAATGCAGAATACACAATTACCGCATTTTTGATGTCTAAAAAATGTAAGCTTAAAGCAAAATTTTAGAACAGAATGTAACATGCAATCCAATTTTCTCAAAATGAAGAATAAAATTATGGAACTCTGCTCATCCAAATCAACCAAACGTGTACGTGATTAAGCTGAGATGCAAATCAATTAGAAGATTTACAATATTAACAAAACTATCGTAGCATATGGCATAAATCTCGTTTAATCAATGCATAATTTTTGTAAACTTTGTACTTTGTTTTACAAAACCTCTTAGAAATTTATAAGAAGCTGACTACCAAACTTAAAAATCTGTCTATAAGATAAACTGATAACGAAACATTAGAGGAACAATGCTAAAACTTCTTTTCTCATATTAAATAACCAGTTCTGCTAGTTGAAGAGTTATTTGGATAGAGTTCAAGGATAGTGTGCATGTTCTGTCATCAAGAACTTGAGTTCATACTCGCAGACTGAGCCTTTTATCTTTTATGTACCGTGATTTAATCTGCAATACAGATCAGCAAAATTTTGAAACGATCGGTTTCTATTGAGTGATTACAAACGCAAAAGCAACTATCTAATGGAAACTCTTTAACAAGATTCCTGAGAACAGCGATTTTAATTACCGACGTAAAGTTTTTTTATTTCTTCTAGCTTTTTAATCAGAAAAGCCAAAAAAACCAAGTCATCGAAATGGAAGGCACATATATATGTCAAACTGTTAAAATTACTTAAAGACTAATAATCTTCTACAAAAGATTTTGAGTTGTTTAATTTATGTTGAGGAGAATGCTAACAATTATTTTGTGAGACAATTTTTTTCTCATTGAACACTTCCAATAGTCTTCCTGATTAAAAAAGTTGACAGTAAGATACACTAAAATTGTCCAAAAACAATTATTGTAAAAAACAATTATTGTAACAATTGTAAAAAATTATTGAAACTACTTTTCGCTTACCTTAAAAGGTTTTTTGCTTCACAAAGCAACAATTTTTTTAATTTAAAATGAATAAGAAACTCAGTTAATCTTGAAAATGTCGAAAACCATCCACTCTAATCAGCACCTGCCCATCGTCTGGACAGACTAAATAGAGGAACAGCGGAAAAAAGCGCTAATCAGCTTAGCTGTTTTCTTATCCAGTTCGTGTGATCTTTACAATTTGAAAGCTACCGTTTCAATCACGGAAAAATAGTTCCGGTTCACATTCGCAACCTGCTGAATTTATATTAGTTCATCAATCTCTTCTTTGTTGTATGATGCTTAACAAGATGAATCCTTACTCTTCTTTGTATAGAAATGAAAAATTTCGGGACAATATAAAATCCCACTAATCAAGAGTTTTATTGCTAACCCAGTTGTATTGAGCAATTATTTTTTGAACAATGAGTTTTTCAGGGGGGCATTTTCAACAAACGAAGACATTGTAAAATATGAGTACATTGGTTAGCATCCCAATCTGACAATAACAGAAGGAAAAAAGATTGAAGCTTTTTTGTACATTCAAAGTACATGGCAATGACTCCTCGTTTCCATATATGGGAATGTTGTCTTTTCTATTTTAAGAACAAGCGTAATATTAGAAAGCTTTGGAAGGTTGAAACTATCCAATCAGAATAATTTTTGATCAGACAATTTTTTCAACAAAAATTCCTTTCAAAAACTCAGATCCATGAGGTCTCAGTTTTACTCTCATTTTATTCCCGTTCAATTCCAAACTAAATAACACAGGAAAATGCTCCAGTTAACAAATAGCTACAAACGCTTTGTGCGCATATTTATTAATAAATTTAATCCTGTTCTTGATTTGGATACTTATTTCAGTTTTTATGCTCTTTTGTTCACTGATTCTTTTGACGGAACAATTTCTTGGTGTATTTTGTTCATTTCATTGACAATTGATCTTTTTAATTAATATTCAACTTTCTGTTTTCTATTGATGTCTTTGATCATTTGCATAGAAGTTTTTTGACCCTCGTGAGGGTAACGTATAGATGATGGAGGATGAAGAAATTCTTGTTCGTTTTTCTATTGTGGATAAGAATTAAAAACTGAATTCGATGACAGTGAATATGAAAATTTCGTCGTACAGCCGGAATTACAAACAAATAAATTCAAACTCATCTTCATGATAAATTCTTTGACAGAAATTGTGAAATAACGCTGAAATTTGTTTCAAGCTACCTATATCTTGATTTGCGAGCCAGTAATTCCTTCATCGCTACAAGATTCGACCTTGTTTTTTATTGCAGAGACCACACTGCAGGGTGAGCGAGTAATACTTTGCTTATCCGTTGGATTTCAACATGCTTGTATGTAAAAATTTAGTTCCAATTTTAGAGAATATTGACATTGATTTAAGATAGGTAGAAGCTTATAACATTCCACTATTTACGGAAAGTACGTCAAACCAACACTACTCATTTGTTCATATTTAGCTCTTAACTTGAAAGGTCGTACTATGCGCGTATAAATAAAAACCCTTTATGGTTTCTACACAATTATTCGAATTCTCATTTTAGAACACAAGGTCACTTTCTCTACCAAATAATTCCTCCTTTGGGTACTCTCCTCTGATTGGCTGGAGTTTCTCATCAATAGATCCAAGAAAATCAGCCATTATCACGCGCTTTCTTCAAATCCTAAACAGCAAGAACTCTGTTGTGCATCTTCTTGCAACTTTCTCCTATTTCATGCTTTCATTCTGATACACTTTATCCTTACTTTTTGTACTCTATTTACAATTCTTTTTCTCGTTTTGCTTCTTCTCTAAATAAATTTTCCAGGGAACGCTTCATGCTCTATCGTTCTAGTTGATTCTTACTGAGTTTGCAGATTTACAATATAAACAAATCTATTTGTTGTTGAGTGCTCTTGTTTCGTAACAAATCTAAATTTTCTCCTAACTTTATTCAAAGAATCTTAACTTACAAAACAAAACTTTTTCATGTTTATGGATTTTTCGGTCCAAAACAAGAATGTTGTCTTTTCAATCTCCTTTTCTGATGAAACCGCCAAAATTCGCAGCTGAACTCTAGTGGTTATCTGAATTGAATATGTTACTTCCTTTTACAGCTTGGCAATTCAATGAATATCAACGCCAACAGTTGAATAGCTATCACCATGGGCAAATTCCCATTACACATAATTTTTTAGTTTCCAACGCATTGGAACACTAGATTTGCGTTGTGAGCGAATTTTGCTGCCCGCCATATATGGGAAAAAATCAATTCAGCTCAGAATACATTCCAGTAGTTGCAGTTTTTCTCACACTTTCTCCTGGGAAATAAACTCTTCTCAAATAGGCTTGTAATCCTTTTGGAATATGAAAAGAATAACAACAAATGAGATCAACTAAGTAATACGATGATGTCGAGAGAAACATTCTAAAAACAAATTTCGTAGCCACTGAGAATAGCTCATTCAGGTGATTAATGAACAAAAACCCGTCAGATGGAAACAGTTCATACCAAGACTCTGACGCAGAACCTTCTGTATGCATAAGTCCGCACCGAACTGTTGATCCAAATTTGTTGTGAGGATTCACAGATCAATCCAGTACAATATCAACCAACACAAACAAATATGAAACTTTCGAAGAATTAGTGTTTGTGGACGACAGTAGTTTGGATGAGATTAGTTTATATGACAGACCTAGACATCCCAGAACAGATAAGAATCGTTTTAAGAGACTGATTTTCAAAACTTTTCAGATTTGAAAATTAATAAAGCGGCTTTTTTCTGTAAAGTTAAATATCATTCATGGCTATAATCGTATTTTGCTTGTCTCAATGAAAATTAATTTTGTTTTCCTGTGTTTTTTTTTTTACAAAAATAGAGATATAGAATGCACAAAAGTTAGAAAACCTGATTCTTAATAGTTTTCAAGAGAAAACTGAAGGTCCAGATAAAAAATTGCAAATTTTTAGGAAAAAATGGTTTCTTTCGAGACAACAAAAAAGATTTAATTTTTTTTCAACAACGCTCATGATTGAAGAAATAATATCTGTCCTAAATTGAAACAAACCCATTTTTTTTAAAAAAAACTATTAGTTGTTTTCTAATTTTTGATGAATCAATGACTTCAATTATTCCAATGATTTCAAGTTTGTTTTGAGTAAAACAATTGATACAATTTTCTTTTCATGTCAAATTTTTGATTGTCAATGTTGATGAATGGAACCTATGCAGATATAAATTGCCGAATTTCGTATCCTATTAACAAGAAAGACTAAATAAATAGATCCCTCACGCTGTCTAAGTAAAAGATGTAGAAGTTCTTTAATAGGTTTATTATATTTCACTTAAAATTCAATTTCGTCTGTAATGGAACCACAAAACCGATTCTTGTATAGTGTATTCTTGTCATCTGAATCTGGATGGAAAGCAGCATGTTTTAATATTGGGTTTTGATGTCTCTTCCATGTTATAAAAAAGTTTGTTCCTACTTTAGATTTAAAAATAAACAAGACCATTCAACAACGAACATAATGGTTTATTTTGTAGGTCTGCGAAACAAGTAAGAATCGACTAGAAAGATATAGTATGAAATGTTCTCTGGAAAACTTGTTTAGAGGAGAAGCAGAAAGAGAAGATGAACTGCGAATAGAGTAGAATAAGATAAATAAAGTGTGTCAGAATGATAAAGAATGTACCACAGAGGCATTGTTGCTTAGGAAGAGAAGGAAGCAAATGATAATGGCTGATTGTGTTAGATCAATTGGTTAGAAATTCCAGCCAACCAGAGGAAGATTACCCAAAGAAAGATCAATTGGTAAAAAAAGTTACGTTACGTTCTAAATTGAGAAATCTAATAATTGGGTAGAAACTAAAAAGGGTTTTGATTTATACGTGTAATACAACATTTCAAGTTAGGAGCTAAATGTAGACCACTGAGTATTGTTGGCTTGACGTACTTTCCTAGAATGGTGGAAAGTTATAAGCTTTCATCTGTCTTAAATCGATGTCAATTTTCTCTGAAACTGAAACTAGTTTTCAGCAATTCAGAATTTTTGAAATTCTTCATCAATGTGGCCCCTGATCTACACGTTACCGTCACGAGGGTTCCACTACAACTGAAATGAGACATTAATAGAAAACAGAATGGTATATATAAAAAATATCGAATATCAATGAAATGAACAAAATACGCCAAGAAATTGTTCGGTCAAAAGAATCAGTGCAAAGAAAGAGCATAAAAACTGAAACAAGTACCAAAATAAAGAGCAGGATTAAAATTATTAGCAAATATGCGCACAAAACGCTTTTAGCTATTTGTTAACTGGGTTATTTTCCTGTATAGGTTATTTTTGAGTTGAAAGGGAATAAAATGAGAGTAAAAATGAGATCTCATGGATCTGAGTTCTAAAAGAATATTAGTTGAAGAAATTGTCTGTCCAAAATTTATCTGTTTTGTCAGATTCAACTGCTCCCCACTCTTGAACACTGTTTTCTTTGTTTTGAAAATGCTCCAATGAAAACCTTAGTGTTTAAAATTTGATTGCTTAATACAACTGGGTTAGATATAAAACTCTTGAATAATGGAAATCTTGTCCCGTATATTCCCGTTTCGTTACGAAGTAGAGTAAGGACTCATTTTGCAAAGCACCATACAACAAAAAACAGACTGAAGAACTCACATAATTTTCGGAATTTTGGAATTTAAGCCGGAACTATGTTTCCATCATTGATATGGCGTCTATTGCTTGAAATTTTTGATAACAAGTCTTTTACACTAGGAATATCAGGATTTAAACTGGTTTAAACTCTTCCAGTATGTATATCTGTAAAAAATATGAGTATAATATTGTTGTTTTTTGAAAGTTAAATTGTGGTAGTTTTTATTGCTTTTTTCTCGTTAACATTTTGGTGTAAACTTTTTGCTCTAATTTTTTGTTAAGATACCTAAGATTGAAAATGAGTGTTTCGGGCAATTTTAGTGTAACTTGATTTTCAATTTTTCCTTCAGGAAGACTAGTGGCAGTAAACATGGAGAGAAAAATGGTATCAAAATTATGGTAAGGATTCTCTTAAACTTATTTTAAACATCTCAAAATCTGTGGTAGAGAATTGCTTGTCTTAAAAAAGTTTTAATATTTTGACATGTTAATGTGCTTACAATTCAATTACTTGATTGTTTTGCTAACTTGAACAAAAATACGGCAAACAGAAAGCAAAAAGAGAGCTTTATCTTGGTATGTAAAATCACTGTGCTCACGATTCTTGTTAAAAATGTTGGGATAAGATAATTGTTTTTGCGTTCGTAATCACTCAAAAGGAAATGCTCGTTTCCGAATTCTTCCTATCTGTATTGCAGATTAAAGCAAGGTAGCAAAAAGTAAAAAATGTTAGTTTGCTGATATGAACTCAAGTTATTGATGACAGAACATCCACAATATCCTTGAACTCTATCCAAATTCTGAAATAACGCTGAAGTTTATTTCAAGCAACCTAAATCTTGATTTGGGAGCCAGTAATTCCTTCATGGCTACAAGATTTGACCCTGTTCTTTATTGCCGGGACCACACTGCAGGGTGAGAGAGGAATACTTTGGTTATCCGTTGGATTTCAACATGCTTATAAGTAAAAATTTAGTTCCAATTTTAGAGAATATTGACATTGATTTAAGATAGGTGAAAGCTTATAACTTTCCAACATTTACGGAATGTGCGTCAACCCAACACTACTCAGTTGCCCATATTTAGCTTTTAATTTGAAAGGTCGTATGGCACGTATAAACAAAAACCCTTTATGGTTTCTGCACAACTATTCGAATTCTCATTCTAGAACACCAGGTCACTTTTTCTACCAAATAATTCCTTCTCTGGGTACTCTACCCTGATTGGCTGGAGTTTCTCATCAATAGATCCAACAAAATCAGCCATTATCAGGTGCTTTTTTTATCAAATCCTGTACAACAAAACCTCTGTTGTGCATCTTCTTTCAACTTTCTCCTGTTTCGGCTCTCATTCTGACAAACTTTGTCTACACTTTTTCTACTCTACTCACACTTTTTTTTCTCTTTCCGCTTCTTCTCTAAATAACTTTTCCACGGAACGTTTCACACTCTATCGTTCTAGTTGATTCTTATTGAGTTTACAGACTTACAATATAAAGAATTCTATTCGTTGTTGAATCCTCTTGTTTCGTAACGAATCTAAATTTTCTTCTAACTTTATTCAAAGAAACTTAACTTACAAAACAAAACTTTTTCAAGTTTATGGATTTTTCAGTCCAAAACAAGAATGTTGTCTTTTCAATCTCCTTTTCTGATGAAACGGCCAAAATTCGCAATTGAACTCTAGTGATTATCTGAATTGAATACGTTACTGCCTTTTACAGCTTGGCATTTCAATGAATATCAACGCCAACAGTTGAATAGCTATCACCATGGGCAAATTCCCATTACACATAATTTTTTAGTTTCCAACGCATTGGAACACTAGATTTGCGTTGTGAGCAAATTTTGCTGCCCGCCATATATGGGAAATCAATTCAGCTTAGAATACATTCCAGGAGTTGCAGTTTTTCTCACACTTTCTCCTGGGAAATTAACTTTTCTCAAATAGGCTTGTAATCCTTTTGGAATATGAAAAGAATAACAACAAATGAGATCAACTAAGTATATACGATGATGTCGAGAGAAACATTCTAAAAACAAATTTCGTAGCCGCTGAAAATAGCTCATTCAGGTGATTAATGAACAAAAACCCGTCAGATGGAAACAGTTTATACCAAGACTCTGACGCAGAACCTTCTGTATGCATAAGTCCGCACCGAATTGTTGATCCAAATTTGTTGTGAGGATTCACAGATCTATCCAGTACAATATCAACCAACACAAACAAAAATGAAACTTTCGAAGAATTAGTGTTTGTGGACGACAGTAGTTTGGATGAGATTAGTTTATTTGACAGACCTAGACATCCACCCAGAACCGATAAGAATCGCTTTATGAGACTGATTTTCAAAACTTTTCAGATTTGAAAATTAATAAAGCGGCTTTTTTCTGCAAAGTTAATTATCATTCATGGCTATAATCGTATTTTGCTTGTCTGAATGAAAATTAATTTTGTTGTCCTGTGTTTTTTTTTACAAAAATACAGATATAGAATGCAAAAATATTAGAAAAGCTGATTCTTAATAGTTTTCAAGAGAGAACTTAAGGTCCAGATAAAAAACTGCAAATTTTTAGGAAAAAATGGTTTCTTTCGAGACAACAAAAAAGATTTAATTTTTTTTCAACAACGCTTATGATTGAAGAAAAAATATCTGTCCTAAATTGAAACAAACCCATTTTTTTCAAAAAAAACTATTAGTTGTTTTCTAATTTTTGATGAATCAATGATTTCAATTATTCCAATGATTTCAAGTTTGTTTTGAGTAAAACAATTGATACAATTTTCTTTTCATGTCAAATTTTTGATTGTCATGAACCAATTTTTGATGAATGGAACCTATGCAGATATAAATTGCCGAATTTCGTATCCTATTAACAAGAAAGACTAAATAAATAGATCCCTCACGCTGTCTAAGTAAAAGATGTAGAAGTTCTTTAATAGGTTTATTATATTTCACTTAAAATTCAATTTCGTCTGTAATGGAACCACAAAACCGATTCTTGTATAGTGTATACTTGTCATCTGAATCTGGATGGAAAGCAGCATGTTTTAATATTGGGTTTTGATGTCTCTTCCATGTTATAAAAAAGTTTGTTCCTACTTTAGATTTAAAAATAAACAAGACCATTCAACAACGAACATAATGGTTTATTTTGTAGGTCTGCGAAACAAGTAAGAATCGACTAGAAAGATATAGTATGAAATGTTCTCTGGAAAACTTGTTTAGAGGAGAAGCAGAAAGAGAAGATGAACTGCGAATAGAGTAGAATAAGATAAATAAAGTGTGTCAGAATGATAAAGAATGTACCACAGAGGCATTGTTGCTTAGGAAGAGAAGGAAGCAAATGATAATGGCTGATTGTGTTAGATCAATTGGTTAGAAATTCCAGCCAACCAGAGGAAGATTACCCAAAGAAAGATCAATTGGTAAAAAAAGTTACGTTACGTTCTAAATTGAGAAATCTAATAATTGGGTAGAAACTAAAAAGGGTTTTGATTTATACGTGTAATACAACATTTCAAGTTAGGAGCTAAATGTAGACCACTGAGTATTGTTGGGTTGACGTACTTTCCTAGAATGGTGGAAAGTTATAAGCTTTCATCTATCTTAAATCGATGTCAATATTCTCTGAAACTGAAACTAGTTTTCAGCAATTCAGAATTTTTGAAATTCTTCATCAATGTGGCCCCTGATCTACACGTTACCGTCACGAGGGTTCCACTACAACTGAAATGAGACATTAATAGAAAACAGAATGGTATATATAAAAAATATCGAATATCAATGAAATGAACAAAATACGCCAAGAAATTGTTCGGTCAAAAGAATCAGCGCAAAGAAAGAGCATAAAAACTGAAACAAGTACCAAAATAAAGAGCAGGATTAAAATTATTAGCAAATATGCGCACAAAACGCTTTTAGCTATTTGTTAACTGGGTTATTTTCCTGTATAGGTTATTTTTGAGTTGAAAGGGAATAAAATGAGAGTAAAAATGAGATCTCATGGATCTGAGTTCTAAAAGAATATTAGTTGAAGAAATTGTCTGTCCAAAATTTATCTGTTTTGTCAGATTCAACTGCTCCCCACTCTTGAACACTGTTTTCTTTGTTTTGAAAATGCTCCAATGAAAACCTTAGTGTTTAAAATTTGATTGCTTAATACAACTGGGTTAGATATAAAACTCTTGAATAATGGAAATCTTGTCCCGTATATTCCCGTTTCGTTACGAAGTAGAGTAAGGATTCATTTTGCAAAGCACCATACAACAAAAAACAGACTGAAGAACTCACATAATTTTCGGAATTTTGGAATTTAAGCCGGAACTATGTTTCCATCATTGATATGGCGTCTATTGCTTGAAATTTTTGATAACAAGTCTTTTACACTAGGAATATCAGGATTTAAACTGGTTTAAACTCTTCCAGTATGTATATCTGTAAAAAATATGAGTATAATATTGTTGTTTTTTGAAAGTTAAATTGTGGTAGTTTTTATTGCTTTTTTCTCGTTAACATTTTGGTGTAAACTTTTTGCTCTAATTTTTTGTTAAGATACCTAAGATTGAAAATGAGTGTTTCGGGCAATTTTAGTGTAACTTGATTTTCAATTTTTCCTTCAGGAAGACTAGTGGCAGTAAACATGGAGAGAAAAATGGTATCAAAATTATGGTAAGGATTCTCTTAAACTTATTTTAAACATCTCAAAATCTGTGGTAGAGAATTGCTTGTCTTAAAAAAGTTTTAATATTTTGACATGTTAATGTGCTTACAATTCAATTACTTGATTGTTTTGCTAACTTGAACAAAAATACGGCAAACAGAAAGCAAAAAGAGAGCTTTATCTTGGTATGTAAAATCACTGTGCTCACGATTCTTGTTAAAAATGTTGGGATAAGATAATTGTTTTTGCGTTCGTAATCACTCAAAAGGAAATGCTCGTTTCCGAATTCTTCCTATCTGTATTGCAGATTAAAGCAAGGTAGCAAAAAGTAAAAAATGTTAGTTTGCTGATATGAACTCAAGTTATTGATGACAGAACATCCACAATATCCTTGAACTCTATCCAAATAACTCTTCAACTAGCCGACCTTATTACTTAATATGAGAAAAGAATTTTTAGCATCTTTCCTCAAATTTTTTGTTATCAATATATTTTATAGAGATTTTTAAATTTGGTAGTCAAGTTTTTATAATTTTCTGAATTTCCTAATAGGTTTTGTAAAACAACTTACAAAATTTACCATTATTTTGCATTGAATAAACAAGTTTTATGCCATATGCAACGGTAATTTTGTTAATTTTTTAATTCTTCTTTTTGGTTTGCATCTCAGCTGTACCACGAACACGTTTGGTTGATTTTGATGATCAGAGCTCCATCATTTTGTTTTGCATCTTGAGAAAATTTGATTTCATGTTTCATTTTGTTCTAAAATTTTGCTTTGAGCTTAGATTTTTTTACTTCAAAATTGAGGTAATTTTGTATTCAGCGTGTTTAAAGTTTTGATTAATCTGTATCACATAGACGATTGATTGAAATTGGTAGGCCAAAATTTTGGCCTCCGTTGCCTGTCCTGAGACATTCTTGTGGTTAGTTACTTTTTTCACAGGTTTTGATTTGAATCAACTGAATCTGCATTATTTGGTTTCACAAATTCTGATTTGAATCAATTGATATTCCACTAGTTGACAGAAAATTGAGTAGATTCAGCCGTCTATCAGTTTTTATCAGTTTTTTTCTGGATAGTCATTAATTTTCATCAAAATTGGTATGATTTGGTGCTTAAAAATGTTTTCTTTCATTTTCTTTTATTCATTTTTTTAACACAAACTAAATATTTTTTGTAAAGTCTGCTTCAATTTATCTGCGTTTTCCTATTTGTAATATGCTATTTATTATAAAATTTGAGCAATTTTGAGCAGTTTTCTTGTATATTAATTCGAAAAATCTACACCACATAACAAATTGTTCACTCTGAAGAAGTTATAAAGTACTAGTCAGCTTATGACATGTTGATCATTTTTTACTTTGTAATTTTTTTTGTCTTTTGCTTATTTTATCATCTTTTTGTTTTTGTACTGTTTTTTTTTCATTTTTTTAAAGTAAAAATTTGTATTTTTAACCAATCAGAATCAAGTTTTCAAACTAATTTTTGTAGTCAATCAACAGAAACTGCTCGTTTCAGAATTCTTTTCATCTGTATTGCAGATTAAAACACGGTAGCAAAAAGAAAAATTATTAATTTGCTGAGCATGAACTCAATTCGTTGATGACAGAACATGCGCACTATTATTGCTCTCTGTCCAATCCAAAAAACGGTTCAACTAGCAGACCTTGTTATTTAACATGAAAAACGTTTTAGCATTTTTCCTCATATATATTGTTGACAGTCTATCTGATAGACAGATATATAGGCAAGTGTCTACGTTTTATTGACTTCTCTAAGAAAATTTGGAAAACACAAAGTGCATTATGCATTGAATAAACATATTCTATGCCATTTGCATCGGTAATTGTGTTAGTTTTGTTACTCTTACAATTAATTTGCATCTCAGCTGTATCACGCACACGTTTGGTTGATTTTGATGATTTTGAGTTTTATCTTCTCATTCTCCATCTTCATTTCTCAAAACTTGATAGCATGTTGCATTTTGTTTTCAAATTTGGCCTTGAGCCTACAGTTTAAGACATCAAAAATCAGTTAATTTTGTATTTTGTGTGCATATGTTTTTGGAATAATCTCTATAATATAGACGAGTGGTTGAAAGCCAAATGTTTTGCCTTCGTTGCTTGTCTTGGGACCTTAGAAATCATAGTCACTTTTTTCACAATTTTTGATTTGAATCAACTGATTATGCCTGAGTTGACAAAAAAATTGAGTGGTTTTAGCCGTGATCTATTTTTTTCTGAATAGTCTACAATTTGCAACAACTTTGGCATAACTTTATGACTAAAAAAAAGTTTTTTCTATTTATGTATTTGTCGTTCGCTGCCTTTTGCTAATTGTAATATTCTATTTGTTAATAAAATTGAGCAATTTTGGGCTGTTTTCTAGTATATTAATGCGGAAAATCTACTCAACTATTTATATAGTACTGGTCAGCCTATATCATATTGATCACTTTTTTAATTCGTAATTTTTTATTGTATTTTGCTTAATTTATAATATGCCTATTTTTGTACTGTTTTAAAACATTTTATTGAAATTAAATTTTGTATTTTTGAAAAGTCAGAGCCAAATTTTCAACCTAGTCTGGAAAATATAGAAACCAACACTCTATGAGATCACAAAATACATTAAATTGCCTGAAAAATGTTTTGTAAACATTTGTATCGATTCTAATTAGCGAATTCAATCAGCGCTGTTCAAATTTAACTTTTCGATTGAGGACGCGATTCAATTCCCACTGTTGCGTGGTAAAATGTGTGCAAAGAACAGAAAAAAAACCGATGACTTAAAAAGTCGATATTAGTTTTTAACAATTGCATCAATCACTCAGTAAGCTAGGCATCTTTTTCATTTCATTAACTTTATTAACCCCTTTGGCTTTTTCAGCCACGAGTTTCAGTTCTATTGAAACTTATTTAATGTAAAGTTTCGAGTGTTTTGCAGTTGGAAATGCAGAATTTATATTGCGTCTGTACTGATTTTGTTCTGTTTGAGTTCATTTTTCAATAAAATTTTTGATATTTTTTAACATTTGTGATTGGGCATAGACTGCAGAGCACATTAGTCACACATTATTTAACCGAAAAGTATACATAAAAACCTTTTCCTACCTTAAACATAGGTACATCCGAGGAAATTGGATGATTGTATTCTACAGTTACTCTTAACACATGGAAACTATACAAAAAAGCAAGATTTCGAGTATTGCATATCTTAGTACATGGGACCAATCTAAATTCTTGGAGCACTTTTTAATCCTAATACATGGCAGTTTTTCCTATTCTTAGTTTTTGGGCCTAATTTAAGGCGGTTATATATGGTCTTAATGAAAGGGAGCTATCTTAGTTTATGGGAGCTTTACCTATTCCTATTACATGGAATCTAGTCCTAATTGTAATACATGGCAGCTATACCTAAGCTTAATATATGGAAGCTATACTAGATGTTAATACATTGCGGCGGCTAAATTAATCCTAATACCTTGCGGCGGCTATATCTAATCTTAATACATTAAGACAGCTATACGTAATCTTAATACATGGCGTCTCAAACTTATCTCAATATATGGAAGCTATACTTGACCTTAATGCATGGAACCTACACCTAATTTTAATACATGGGAGCTATATCTATGCTATATACATGGAAGCTATACTTACTCTTAATACATTGCGGCGGCTATGTCTATTCCTAATACATTGCGGCGGCTATATCTAATCTTAATACATTTAGACAGCTATACGTAATCTTAAAACATGCGAGCTACACCTAGTCTTAACACATATAGGCGCCGCTAGATTTTATAGACTATCTTCATACTTTAGGTACGACCCAAATGTGGATCTATACCTAAATTTAATTTAGGGGGGTCGTCGCCGCCAGGTGCATGGTGGTCCCCCGGGTTGAGAAATTGCGACGAAATCGAAGCAAGAACTGTCGTTTTTGGTCGACTTTTGTCGATTTCGTCGGTTTTTAATGTAGGAAATGTCGATTATCCACGTTTTCGTCGGTATTGTCGGTATTTAATGTAAGAAGTGTCGATTAGCGTAGTTTTCGTCGGTATTGTCGGTTTTGGCAGTAAGAAACGTCGATTATCGTCGTTTTTTATCGGTATTGTAAGTCTCAATTTGTTTTAAATACAAAAGAAATAGAAGAAAACTAAGTGACAAGTGGTGCAGTAGTGGAGGAGGTGGCTAGGAATATAGGGGTCCAAGGTTCGAATCCTGGCAGGGACTGTCCGGTTTGTGAGATTTTTACAATGGCAAAAACCGACGATTCATACGTTAAAATGCCGACGAAAACCGATCAAAACGACGAAAAAAACGTAAGGGCTTTGATCGGTTTTGGCGAAGTAAAACCGACGAAAACCGACGATTTCTTCTGTTTAAATCCAAAGAATTTCTCAACACGGGCCACCCTATTACTAATTACTCATCTGGTGAGTTCTGATATTAATTATTTTTTAACAAAACTAGGTATCTACTTTCTTCAACAGCCTTGATATGCATAGGTAACATTATTCTGCTAATTGTTGCTTCGGTCCACAGTTAGTTATTGCAGGCACTATTATACCTTGAATACGAATTTTGTTTCCATTAAGAGTAGTGGATAAAACAAGGATTCCAACCACCAGTAAAATTTGTCCCTTTCTCCTAACGCTAATCGCGCATGTCGAAACGGGCCAACTTTTACTGTTTTTTGAATCCCTTGTTTTATCCACTACTATATATTAGCTCTAAATTCAAAAAAAAAATCAATTAAAATCAAAAATAAAAACAAAAAATTAAAAAATCAAAGCAAAATTTCCATTTCACTCTTTAAGAGTGATTCACTCTTATTCGGAGTGATCCCCAGTAGAAAAGATTGCTCTTTTTCGCTCCTATAGAGTGAATCCCTCTTATTTGATATTTTTTTTATTTTTTTATACTTTTTATTTCAAATTATCTATACTTTTCAATAAATTTATATTTTCTTTTATTTTTTTCTATATTTACTTCATTATTAATAAGAAATGATACAAAATTATAGTATTTACATGAACAACTTTCATCTGTTTGGTTAATAACTAAAGGACTTACAGCTCTAGGACTTTGCCAACTAGGATTAATTGTTTTATCCGCGAAGCGGTTACACCGATCAGTTATATTTCTACTAAATCCTCTAGACAATTCTATATCTGGATGTTGTTTCTTTACATGAGCCCGTATCCCACCATATCTCACAACAGAAGTACAATATGGACAATTAACTTTAGCTGAAGTACAACTTCTATATGTATACTTACCCTCATCAAAATTTTTTAGTGGTTTTATTTAATTACACTTATTACAACATCTAGTTAATACTTCTGAGCTGGGGTTAAGGTTAGGGTTAGGGATAAGGTTAGGGTTAGGGTTGGGGATAAGGTTAGGGTTAGGGTTGGGGTTAGGATCTGAGTTAGAGTTATAATCATAGGTAGAACCAGAACCAGAACCAGAACTAGAACCGGAACCAGAACTAGAGCTGGAACTAGAGCTAGAACTAGGGTTAGAACTAGAACTAGGGTTAAAACTAGAGGTAGAACTAGAGTTAGAACTAGGGTTAGAACTAGAACTAGAACTAGATTCATTTTTTAAAGAACAACCCCATGGAGAAAAATCATTAGCACAAATACCACTTAATATTATATTACCACAAATACATTTGTCAGTTTTATCTTCATGATATGATTCATAATGATATTTTAAACAAGCAATGTTTCCATATTTATAGTTACACTCTAAACATTGTAAAAGCATTTTTAATAGATAAAATTATCAGTGAACGAACTTTGTTCGTGGTTTACCAAACTGCTCAACGGAGTTGTTTTGCAAATTCGCAGACAATATTAGCTATGCTGTAGAATCGGTGTACAAACTTTGTGGATAATATTTAGCCATGATTTCAATCAAAATCTTTAGTATTATCTCTAGATGTGATACAGTCTGTTAAATATTTATTTCCTAAAGTATTGAGTGTATTAGTTTTACATCTCTTATCTAAAATCAAATCAAGGTCTTATTCTTTTTTATCTTTAACAAAATTTATAATCTCTTCTCTAAATTCTTCATTATTTATATATAGTTTGTTTAAAAACCTTCCTCCTTTTCTATTCAAAATTCCCATCTCTTCATTGACGAAGTCACAGTTACACTGATCAGTATAACTGCTTCACTGATCTATATATTCCTCTTGGATCATGGAACCTGCTTCGCAGATCGAGGAATCGGACTTTGTCCGTGTTTCACCTTCCAACTTTTCTCCATATCCAACATTAACTAATGTATTTACTCTACTCAACATTGTACTTGCTCCCATTGCTACAGTTCCAGCATTTCTTGATATTGAATCAGGATAAAAACAATAAAATATAAATAAACCTGTGCCTATAATTCCACCAATATTTGATAAAATTTTCATACCCTTTCCCTTAATCATTTCTTTAAATAGAACATCATTCTGAATTTTAATATTATTTAAAGTCAGAAGTTTAATAAAATAAAACTGATAATTATCATGATTAATAACATTTCTATCTGTTGCATTAATCATTAGTGGTTTCATATATGCTATAAGTTTATTTATATCTTCTCTTTCTAAATCATGTTTTAAACTGAGAGCTTTTAAATCAAGGAAACCAACTTTTGAATCATATATCATTGTTCTATTACTACTAATAATAATAAAAGTATTTTCCTTTTTATTATATTTAATTATACCATAACGAAGTTCATCTGACATTCCATCTGTACAATTATAATAGTTACAATTTAATTCACTAATTATTTTATTGAAGTCACGTTCACATTTATATATCTCATTAAAGTTTTTAAATAGGTCAGGTCCATTATATGTTGTTAAATAAATAGTATCACAACTCATTCTTGCTGTATTAATTATTTGAGCTGGTTTATGACACATTACAATCATTTGAATTTTATAATGTCTACCTTCAGTAAAACAATAACCTATATCCTTATTTAACCTATCACCCATATCATCAAGTACTATTACACAATTTTGAAATTTATGCATATTTTTTTTGTGATCAAATTTATATCACATTTATTAAACCCAGTATAAAACTTATTAGACTCAGGTTCTATCCAGTCTCTGTCATCTTTACACACTATAACTATGGACCTTTGATCTTGATCTTGATCAGTGAAACTGCTTCGCAGATCTTGAACTTGATCTTGAACTTGAACTTGATCTTGAACTTGATCTTGATCTTGATCTTGAACTTGATCTCGATCTTGATCTTGATCTTGATCTTGGTTTTGGACTGAGTATAACTTTAAATATTGTCTAATAAAATATGTTTGCCTGTACCAGTTCCACCACAAACAATAGTATGTAAAGGTGACTTTTCATATTCAAATATAACTAGTAACTAGACTCCTATTCATAAATCCACCAAAGCTTTCTTCTTGTTTTGTATATTTACCTGGTCTTGAATCATATATTATATAACAAATTCCAATTATAATAATAAAAATAAAAACTGCACTACCTGTTTCTATTTTTATATAATAAATATAGATTTGATTTAGATTTAGATTTAGATTTAGACTTAGACTTAGACTTAGATTTAATAAATTTATTATATAAAAATGCTCATCCTAACTTTTGAGGAATTCAATAATAAATTTAATATTGATAATAATGCTATGAGTGATATCAGAATAAAAGATATAGGTAAAGATATAAGTCTAACACCAATTGAGATTGTAATGAGAGATGATAAACCAGAAATGGTAAGTGAACCTAACTCTAACATTATTGTAAATCTACATCCAACTGAAGGTACACATTGGGTTTTAGTTATAAGAAGAGAAGGTGGTCCAACATTTTACTTTGATAGTTTTGGTGTAGAAACTCCGCCTTTATTTATAGAAAAATATGTTGATCTAGGCTCTAATGAGAGAATACAACAATATGATGAATCTTATTGTGGGGCTTATTGTTTATATATGATCTATATTATTGATAGAGGATTTAGAATTAAAAGTGCTTTGAATATTCTAGTTAATCAATGTAAATATCCAGGAATATATAATGAGTGTTCTTGTTTAAGTTGCAGTAGACGTGGTGATAAAGATAAGGATAATGTTAATGATAATGTTAATGATCTACGAAGTAGCTTTGCTAATAATGATAATGATAATGTTAATGATAATGATAATGTTAATGATAAGGATAATGTCATTGATAATGATAATGATAATGATAATGATAATGATAATGATAATTTTATATATCTATTTGATGAAAAATATCAAAGGATTAAATCTAATAGGAATAGCAATAGTAATAGCATTAGTAATAGTCCTACTAAAAATATCCGTGAAGCGGTTTCACCGATATCTGTAAACATAAATGATGATCTATATTTTTGGTTAAATGATGATGATATAATTACTGAAGCCGAATTCCCAGATAACTTTAGATGTATAATATTTGGTCCTAGTGAATGTGGTAAGACATTCTTATTGAAAAAACTAATTCTAGCTAGTATATTTTTTGATAAGCTATACATCATTGGACCTAATGGTGATCAGTACCATGGTATAGAAAGAATAAACCCAAAAGCAGATGTTGAATTTATTAAAGATATAGAAGAAATACCATCTCCTGATAAACTACCCAAAGACTTAAAGAAACTAATGATATTTGATGATGTTAGAGCCAAAGAACCAGTTATTAATGAATACTTTTGTAGAGGTAGACATAATAACTGTAATATGATATATCTTAATCAAAACCTGTTCTCTCTGGATAGGCAGAGTGTTAGAGATAACTGTAATCTATTTATTTTATTTGAACAGAGAGGCAAAGTCCTCATATCTATATATCAAGATTTCTTTAACAATGTTGAACTTAGTTATAATGACTTTGCTAATATATGTAATAAGGTATGGAAAGAGCCTTATAATTATATTGTCATTGATATAACTAAAAATAAAATTTTTAATGGTAAACTCAGAATTAATTGGGATTGGAGAGTTTTGTAGTTTAGTTTAAGTGTAAGTCTAAGTCTAAGTACAAGTATCAGGGAACGTGCTTCGTAGATAAGTGTAAGTACAAGTATCGGGGGGAACCTGCTTCGCAGATAAGTGTAAGTGTCAATAAGATCAACGAAGTTGTTAACACAGATGTAAAGTAAAACTTAATACATCACCATTAAAGTCTATAGGTCTTCCATGCTCATCTTTAATATGAAATTATATATATTCTATTCTATCTTTAGTTACATTTTGATACAAGATATTAGTTGGTATAATATTTATCATGTAACCTGGTGGTTCAGTTAGATTAAAAGTATATAGCATGTCTGTATCCTTACCATTATCTTTAGCTCCAGATATCACATTACAATGAATGTTAATAGTACTAAAAACCACAATATCAATAATTTTCTGAGATTTATATCTACCTTTTTTATAAATTATTTTTCTAAATCCTAGTAATGAGGCTAGTGAGTTTTCTATATCAAAGCTGATTGCTCCTTGTTTTATTTCCATTAAACATTTAATCGTATTCTTATCAGGTTCTATTATAACATTACCATCAGTTTCTTCTTTTATTAATTCTGCTATGTCAGTTAACTCATATGCTCCCGGTGTAATAGTTGAATATAGCAACGCGATTCCTTTATAATTATAATTAAGTATAGATGTAATGTTTCGGCTTGAGGTAGAGATAGGGTTAAGGTTAGGGTCAGAGCTAAGAGCCCGAGGTAAGGCTTCATCATCTTCTATAACAGTACTAGCATATAAGAATTGATTGTTTCTCCTATTCACATTAAACACTGAATTATAAACAGATAATCTAATTAAACCTAATTTTGTTGTATTAAGTATAGGTTCACTAAAGTTAAACTTTTCTGTTGGTTATATCATTCTAAAGTTAAGTGTATACTCTTCTTTAGTTTTAGTTAAAGCTTCGTGTATATTTTGTAGTTCATATAAAATCAAGTTAACTGTCATTTTTTATCTAATAAAAATGTATTTTAATTTGGATACAACTTATGGTTATAATAATGAAATACATAAAAGTAAGATTATAAAATACAAAACCTAATAATCTAGCAACAATGAATACGGTTAATACCAATATTAATATCATACTCAATAGAGACGAGAATCACTTAAATTTGCGTGATTCATATCCAGAGATAGAGTTTGTTGTATCAGATGATGCTGGTGGTGTATTTGCTAATGATGCTAATATCAGATTAGTTAATTATGGTATGATGGCATTGTTTAGTTCAATTAAGCTTGAAACTAGTGGTGGCAGGACTATTGAATATATAGATCATTGTCATCCTAATCTATTGATGTATAAGTTATTAACTAGTACTGATAATGAATATGAGAGTGGTTTTGTTAGAAATCAGGGCAATAGAGATAGTCAGCTTAAAGGTGACCATATTGCTGCACAACGAGGTCATATGTATATGATGATTAAGATGAGTGATCTATTTGGTTTCGTAAATGATTCAGAAAAGATTATATATGGTTTAGGATTTAAACTATTATTAAAAAGAAATAATAATGATAGAGCTCTATATAGAGTTAATGCTAATCCTGGTGCAGTTGCTAATGATGGTAATATAGAAATTAGAGATATATCATGGTGTGTACCTAGTATTGATCCTAGTAATGATAATAGAATTATTGTGCAGAAAGGATTAAATAAAAAGAATAATGTGGACTTTAGTTATTATGAAAGAAAGACATTTTATAAGAATGTACCCAATGCTACTAACTTCTGGTTTGATCTAGGTATGGAAAGTGGTATGGAAAGACCGCAATATATAATAGTTGGTTTTGAAAATAATAATGTTAATGAACAAACTCATGATGCAAGTACATTTGATGTAATGAATGTTACTGAATGTTGTTGTAAGATTGGTAGTGAGTTTTATCCCGAGGAGAGAATGAATATTAATTATGGTACCAATAATTATAATGAGGCTTTTAAGGAGATTGTTAGCTTTAATAAAGAATATAATGGGCTACCACATAATATAAAACCATATATAAATCATAGAACATTCAAAAGTAATTATAGAATATATGTATTCGATACTAGATATCAAAGGGATCATATAGGTCCATAACCAATACAACTTAATTTTAAGTTTACTGCTGCAGTTGCAGATGTTATATGTCATGCATTAGTAATAACTAGAAAGGTTATTAGTGTGAATAGTGATGGTAATAAGATGGTTTATATAATATCATAGATATAATTTAAGTCATAGATATAATTTAAGTCATAGATATAATTTAAGTCATAGATATAACTCTAGCGATAATTATAATTTTAGATATAACTCTAGCGATAATTATAATTTAAGATATAACTCTAGCGATAATTTATCATTATAGTATAATATAGTTATTGTTATAATTATATACTTATACTTATACATAACCATATACTTATACTTATATTTATAGCTAGTCAGCTCTAATTGTTACTCTTGTTAATACCTAACTATTTCTTATTAGTATTAACAAAACCTTTAGCATAAATAATGTCTAATTTCTTTTTATTCTCTAGAGCCAAACGTCTAGCTTCAAGCTTAACCTTGGGCTTAGGTCTAACCTTGGGCTTAGGCTTGGGTTTAGGCTTAATAATAACAAAGGGATTATACTTTTTATCTTTCATTATTTTTTATATATAGAAATGAGTCTTTTTAAAAAGTTCAAAACTAATTCATATTGTGTTGCAGCTAGACATTATAGTGGTACTGTTAATATAAGAAGAGCTATTACTTCAAAAGGAACTAAGATGTTAAAAGGTAATTGTGTTTTATGTAGAAGGAATAAATCAATGGCAGTATCTGATGCAACAATAGAAGCAGAAGGACTTAAAGATTTCTTTAAAAGTGTTGGTAAAGCTACGGTTAACTTTGGAAAGAAAGTTGCTAATAATCCAGTAAGAGCATTAGAAATAGCAAGTAAAACAGGAAGTGCAGCTGCATCTAGAAACCCTAAAGCAACTCTAGCGGCTACACCTGATTTAATTAAATTTGCAACTACTGGTGAAGGTATAAAAGTAGTACAAAAAGGTAGAGGGTTATACTTAGGTACAAAGAAAAGATAATTATTTGATTATGATTATGATTATATTATGTTTAGGATTATGATTATGATTATGATTATATTATGATTATATTATGTTTATGATTATGATTATAGCTATGATTATGATTATATATTTATCGATAAATATTAAAACTAATATTATTATTACTAAAAACATTGTTATTACTAAGCACTAATATCTTTAATCTAAGAAAATACTCAACTTCTAAATACTCAAAAAATACTCAAAAAAATACTTCTTCTTGTTCTTCTTATACTCTTCATATAACTTAACAAATTCATTATATTCATCATTATCTATTTTATTACCATTCATTGATTTAGTATATAGTTTATTAAACTTATCACTAAACTGTTTACTTAAAATATACATTTGTGAATCCTTTAAAGTTTTATTTCTAATTTTAGTATTAATTGTTTTTGATAATGAACCGCAAACAGTTGCTGTAGCAAAAGCTGTTGGTATAGAATAAGCTAATCCTATACCTGTTAATGAAATTGATGTTGTTGTTGCAGTTGTTGCTATTGATGATAATACTATTTCTGTTTTCTCAGCTATGTTATTATAATTCTTATATCTACTTAACTTCTTATTATAGTTATTAGTTTCAGTTTCATAATAACTTCTAATATCTTTTATAATGTTAATATTGTTGTTAAATTTATTATTAGCTTGAATCTTTTCGTTTATCAATCTTTCTGATACTGATGACAAATCTAGATATAGTAATCTCTCACTCGGTGCTGTTGGATTGGTCATTGCATTGCTTATTTTCATTAGTAAAAATTCTTTCTATTTCTTTCATTATATCTTCTTGATTAAAACTATAATGCATCTCAAGTCTGTCTTTCTCATTATTATCAAGTAACTTACTTTGTAAAAGTATAGCAATAATATATTGTACTATAACAGTAGCAATAATATATTGCACTATAACTCTAAGAGATTTATTGTATTCTTTCATTTCTCTCAGACCGTTAGTAAACATTTCATCTAGTTGTATGTTAGTGATATTCTGATTAAACTTATTATTATCAAATTCTTGCTTTAATTGATTATATACAGAGATAGTATCTGCAGCAACTTTATTACAAAACTCAACAGTATTTCTGACTTCATTTGTTGATTCAACAAACTCATTATTTAGTTCTTCATTAACTTGTGTTTCATTTAGTTGTAATGTTTTAGTTGTAACTTTATCAAAGTCACTCTTTCTTAGTTCAGTTATGTTTCTACGCAAAACGTCTATTTTCTTAGAAGAGGATAATAAGTTATTGTCACAATACTCTTTATTAACAACATCGTTTTCATTTATGGGAGGATGTACATTTGTAATTTTATAGGTATCCTTCATATCAATATTATCATTATCTTCTAGGAATAACCCACGAGCCTTACTTAGCGTTAAGTTGTTTCCATTCCCAATATGACGTTTCGCTTGGTTAAATCTATTTCTTGTCATTATTTATATTAAGAAATATATTAAATGATTCCAAAACCTTATTATTAGATTCAAAATCAAACTCAGATTTTAATAATTCCTGTTCGTAATATTTACCTTCTAATATCTTACCATTAATATCTCCTATTTTATAAGTTGGTGGTTGTGTTTTTAGAACTTCATTAAATTTAAACAATTCTCTATTCCAATTAGAAGGGTAACCTTTAGAGAAGATATAAAGTTTATCTACATTTCTAACAAAATCACCAACGTTAAGTTTAGGTTTAATATTCTTAAAACTAAAAGTGTATTTAACTTTATCAGGATTATTAGAAGCGTCAACTGGTGTCATATTAATTGTTGAGTGAATGTTATTGTTATATGTTATAACCGCATCATTTAATATATTTACCCAATTACCATCGCCATTGATGAACATTGGTTTATTTATTATGTGTAATAATGTTCTATTAAATCTCTCTATAAACACAGCCTTTAAATTACTATAAGTAGAATATAGCTCTATCCCTGAAGCGGCTTTGCCGGTTCCATATTCTTTAAGTAAAGATTTAAATGTTTTATTGTAAAACTCACTACCTCTATCTACACATAACTTTTCTGGTTTTCTAGGTTCAGAGCCACCTTGTGGATGTTCACTTAATACTATTTTAAAACCATTAGTTATAGATAAAGCAGATTTAGTCTTTAATGGAATAGCCCATGCATATTTTGTGAATATATCTATAACTGTTAATATAAACTTATAGTTATTATTGTATTTACTTAGAGATGACTTATCAATTAAATCAGCTGACCATGTTTCATCTTTATATAGTGGTATTATTCTTTTGTCTTTTAAACTTTGTTATTTGAGGACTAATACTTCTTTAGCTAGTTGTTGTTGTTGTTTTTCAACATTTTTTATGGACGTAGTCATCTGCTAAGCAGGTTCCCTGATGGTTTCGAGCTTGCTCATTTACCAAAGTTAAAAATAAAATTATCTAATTGTTCTTGATTAATAATATTCATAGATAATAGTTGCCTAGATATATCTAGCATTTCATCATATAATCCATCATGACCAGCTTTTGTTTCTAGTATTATTAATTCTAATCTTTCTATTAAACTATTTGGATCTGCGAAGCAGTTTCCCTTATCCACATAGTGGTGGCAACTTCGTTGATTATTTGGGTCTGGGTTGCTATTTAATCCCCTACCATATACATCATCTTTTGCCCCCATTATACGTTTTATTGTTCTATATCTAGCACTTTTCTTATCCCCTTTTCCTAAATCATATCTAATATCCTTTAAAAACCTTTTAATTTTGTTTTCATCTTCCTCAACCTTATCATCATATGTTACATTTGATTTAGTAAGAAAATCAGTAAATCCTTCTGAAAACTCATATACATTATCCCTAACTAAAAATGCACCCTGCTCAAGAGTTATATCAACACCATTCATTTTTTATCTCCTACTGGGTAAATCTACGAGTTCTAATTTTAATTGAGGATTAGTTTGAGCCCCCATGTCATGACGAAGTTTGGCTGTTTTTGTATCAACATAAACTGGTGCTATATCTTGAGTCCCCTTTAACGTTTCACCAATCTTGGAAGCAGTTTCATGAACCCGAGAAGCGGTTTCACCCATCTGCAAAGCAGTTTCATTAAACTGGGAACCGGCTTGCTCAATCATCTTAGTTTGTTTATCTAACTCTTGATTTTGCCAATCTATTGCTCTTAATGTTTGTTCACCTAATGCTGGATTCCGTTCAGTGTTTTCATTTAAAGTTTTAGTTAAAGGATCGAATAACTCTTCTATTTCACCATAATATTCTTGTTGTTTTAATTTATCTTCTAATCTATTTCTTCTGTTTTGTTTTTCTAGATTGTTTAACTCTATAAGTTTATCTAGTTTAGTCATTTTATATGTATTGAAAAATTCTAACAAGAGTAAAAAATGGATAATGAAAACAGCTTCTCTCTTAATCTTAAAAGATGTTTAGCTTGTAAAAGACGTTGTAATACTATAGATGAGTTTATTGATCATATTAAGGAACCAAATCATGATGATTTAATATTTTCAACTTGTTCTAAATATGTAGATGGGGCTAAGAAGATAATAAAATTTCTAGAATATAATAAAAATATAATAGCTGGAGCTACACTATATAAGAATACAATCATGGGAGACATTATGGAAAAATATATGGCTCAGATAATGATTTATAATATACTAACTACCAACCATATGGATGTAATGAATGAATTAGGTCTATAATTATTTGTTATAAAAATTAACAAAGCTCATTATATAATATAATAGCAACTTCAATTAACTTTCTATCATCATTAATGGTTAGTTCTAGAATATTATTAAGCAGTAGGTCTTTGTCTCCATCTAATGATGCTTGGCGGATCATTTTTATTAAATCTCTTTTGAATTGATATAGATTCTCATCATGAGGATAGCTTTTAATATTATTTACATAAAATCTTTTATCATCAAATGTGTTTAGACTTATCTTACTTGTTTTTGTTGTTGTCATGTTATCACCAACTTTTTGTATTCTACATTCATCTACTGTTCTCTGTGTATTATTCATTAATGCATCATAATAATCCATGTGCCTAGCATTATTATGTTTCTTTATTCCTTTTTCTTTAGTGTTTTTAGGATAATTTTTGAAGCTATATGTTTTGGGGGACAATGCTATAAATTCCTCAATAATCCTACTTCCCAGCTCGTGCTTAAACTTGCCGGGGACTTTATTATTAGTTTTTATAGGTACTTCTAAATTAGATAAGTCCATATGCTCATCACTAACTTTACCTTCACTATAACTTAATACGAAACTGTCCGTATCCATATAGTGAAGTGATAGATCTTTGAGGGATGGTTGTAGAATATTATAGAATACATCATACATGTGTAATTTACTTAATTCTAAGATAGTAACACCTACATATACTGGAGAATCATATTCTATTTTTTTCTTTATATATTCTAATTGGCTATAATCTCTATATCTAGTTATATTCTTAATTGTTGGTTTACTTACACTTTTCATTATCTTTTCTCCATCATGCAAGAACTTGCTTTGAAAGAAGTGTAGAGGATTCATGCACATTCTTCCATATAATGAGTTATTCATTAATTTCATTACATCCTTTTCTGCTTCAGTTTTAGCTGTTGCTCTTTTATTTGTATTGTTTTGTATATAATCGCTACATATATAATATTGTTTAAATTTAAATACCCTATGTATTTTTGTTACTTTTACTCCCATCTTAATATAGAACTTTAACATCCTATAATGAACCATATATTTTGTTTTGTTGTTTTGGTCTAATATTAATTTCTCGGATCTTGCTTTACTTTTCTCTCTTTGTCGGTATCCCAATTCATTATCATTTATCTTTCTCTTATTAGGTATTAGTGCTAACTGTTCTGTTCTCTCTTTACATTCATTAGTATAATCAATATCACAAACTATATAGTAACCATGATCACTATCATCTGGAGTATTTAATATAGTATCGAGGAACCCGCTTCGCGGATCTAGAGTAGTAGTAGTAAACTGGAAGTCCTTATAAGGTAACTTTTGCATCATTGCATAACCATATAGGTTGTTTGCGTCTATGTACCATATGGTCTTACCATCACTGTTATCTATATATCTATCACCCATTATTCCACATATACCACCTCTCTTTGCTCCAACCAAATCATCTAGCATTTGTTTATCTTGTAATGTATCTAATGTTACACCACTTGACATTAACCAACAATCAAAACTATAACCCGGGAGACTAACGTAATGTAGTGGATTGAGCTTGAATTCTTTCATACTTAGTTTAACATATTCATTCATGCAATAGTCTAATATTTCCACATCATTCTGTAAATACTCTATAGTTAGATATTTTCCAGTTTTATGACTGTTTTCAATATTAAAGTTATCTACTTCTTCTTGTGTTGGTAATTTATTATGTAGTGAGGATTTGAAGTCTTCTATTTTTAGATTACCTGTAAGATTATTATAGGTAGCTTTGCTACTATACGACTTGGTTGTGTTTCCCAATGACTCTAAACCAAAGTTTTCATATGGATATAATGTTTTAGTTTTACATCCGTAAATCTTTGCCATCTGATCTAGAGGCATAGCTAAGAAGTTATAACTGTCTAAGAATTTGAGACAACCAATGCTAAACATCTTAGACTTACCAGCAGCTAGTGGTATGTTATCTACTTTTCTTTTATCATTATTCTGTTTGAAGAGTTCACTGTATAGTAGGTTGAAGTCATAGCCAGAGCCATTATGGAATATTACTGGAATGAAGTTTTGTTGTTTGTATCTTAGATTAAATATTTTACATGCTGGTCCACTATATTTACCAGTTTCATGACAGTGATCTCTTACTTTATTAATACATGTTTTACTGCAGATATGACAAGTGTTATTGGTTTCATGATATAATTTATCTTCTTCTGTGAATATCATCTTTTCATTATGTTTGAAATTATTCTCAGTTTCTATTTCTAACAGATCTCTAGCAAATGTTTTGATGCAGCCTAGACCGAAGTAGTGTTTGAAGTTACCTTGCCAGGTGTAACCCACAGCTATTGGAATATGTTCAGCTTTTACACATTTACAATCATTAGTTGTAACTTCAACAATGCAATATTCTATATCGGCAGTTATAATATTTTTATATATTCTGACGTTTGTGTTCATTTACAAAAATAATATGTTTTTTCTTAGGACAAACAATCTCTGGTTTGAATGAGGTGCTGCATTCGTGTTTATCATATTTGTGAATTAAACCAATAGGTACACCTATCGCAATAATAATATTTTATGTTATTTTTATTTGGGCGAACTAACAGGGTTTCTATGTTTTTAATTAGAGCACAGTGTTCTATTTGACCATTACTCCAAACTAGTATTCTTACATCTTTTTTATCTTTTTTAAAATCATCCACTTGTTTAAACAATTCTATTTTACCATTACTACAAGGTGTGAATACCCAAATATGAATATTATACAATTTCTGTATTCTTTTTATATAAGCAAAATCATCTTCATGTTGTTGTCTTGGTTCAATTAGTTTATCTACATATTTACTTTCTCGAGTTGCATGGTGTGGGTTGGGATGTAGCCAAGCAGTTATAGTTAGTTGTAAGCAATTGTATTTATAATTACGTATATTTAATATCGATTTAGAGTTTTTGAGATCTGGAGGTAAATCTATATAACTACCAATAGATGCTTTAGTTGATTCAATGTTTAACTGAATACCTCTTATTCCAAGAAACTCAAAATCATAACCATAACCTTCGTATATTTCCTTTTTGAAATCTTGCCACCGATTGAAGTCACCATATTCATATATTGCATTATTATTAATATAATCAGCATTGAAGAATAGTTTAGTAGTTTTAACTTCTTCTTTGGTTCTCTTCTTATAATCACATTCAGCCGTGATATTATATTTAAAACTCTTAACTTTACGAAACTGGTAACAGTTTTTAATTTCTTCTAAAGAGTAATTAGTTGCTTCATCTATATCTTCAATGTAATTCCCACCTTTATCAGTAATATAAAATTCTCTCATGTTCTGACTTGAGTTTATATCGAAGTCTTCTGTGTTTTCTAGATACATGCGATTGTGACTATATGAATGAGTAGTTAGAGCTACTTTACTTCTAAATTCTTCATGGCATTCTTTACATATAAACCTAATCTTAGAATAGATATTGTTTTCAGTTTCAGTTTCTGATTTAGTTTCTGTTTTAATTTTAGCCCTAGTTTTAATAATATAATCATCTTCATCCTGATTATACACCCTCTCCAAGATTTCTTCTTCTTCAGACTCAAACATTTTCTCCAATAGTTCCTTATGTTTGAGATCATAAGATTGGTGTCTGTATAAACCCTTCTTTGATTCAAAGGATAGATTACAGACATCGCAGAAGTTTATGTCACTAGTATTAGTTGATTGAGACATGATGTATTTTTTAGGGAAATAAACAAAAAACAAAACAAGAAACAGTTTTTCGAAAAATGAAAATGAAATGCAATAAATGCATAAATAAACCTTGGAAAGAATGTTGTAATAATTGTAAAGAATTAGAATATTCTTGTTATGTATGTAAAAATATGGTAAAAGTGAAAGATTATATAGAACATTTGGGATATCTCTATTCTGATCTTGATCAATATCTAACATGTAGTATGTGTAATGTTTATAAACATATATCATTATATAAATTTAGAAATAGGAAAGGTAGACTATGTATTTATCTTCATAGATATAGATATGGTCATACTAGAAATCAATTCAGAGAGCATGTTTATAAGTATAATATTCAAGAAGACATAGATAAACACTAATCACTGTGTATCCACCGATATCAATGTTTTTGACTGTGCTCTTTTTGTTCGCTTTCTTTCATATTTAGCAACCACTAATAGTACAAGAAGTCAACAATCTTGGTTTAACATCGCATTACACATCAGTGAAAGGGGCTCCGCCCTTGGTTCCCCAACTGCTTAGCAGATCGAATGAAAAGTGCATGTCATGCTAAAATGGCCGCCACTATTGACAATAAAAGCCACCACCACTAACAGAATTAAATCAAACAAGTGAAAATTTCGAATAAAAGATACCCTTGAAAATTAGCTAGTAAAGTGAGTATTTATTAAAATCTTAATTTAATTTTTAATAGATTATACAAATCATTCAATTTAATAAAAGGATTTAATTATTATTTTACTTTAAAACATGTAATTACTTGGGAAATGATAACTAATTTTAAGTTAAAAATCATGTCAGAATATTCTAGAAAAAAGAATGTTCTAGAATAATTCTCCACGTGGGGACCTTTATTCTCCACGGCATTTTTTGGCTATTCATCATGAGTTTCACTTCACTACAAAAACTAGCGAAAAATTTTAAACAATTTTTGTCATTTGACGAGACTTTAATAACTGGAGCTTTATCATGCACTTCTTTATCTGAAGAAAATATAAACGAGTTGACTAATTTAACAAATCAAATGATTACATTTTGTAAGGAGAACAAATGCATACCCGACAACACCACCGAACATGAAAGTGAGACTGGAAAACGAACTAAAACAGAACTTTTCCAGTTGTTCCTCTCCAAGTTCAAGAAGGACCTACTAAGTTACGAGCATCAGGAAACACTGGACAAGTTTGAAGTGAATGTGCCGGAATATTTATCTTTCCACAATAAACTCATGAATTCATTCAATATTGGTGAATTTGAGTCTTATCTCACCACAGTCAATAACTTGGAGGGAAAGCTGAATCGTTTATATCTACTGACAATCTCGGACAGAGGATACATATGGGGGAAAGTGAAACAAAATCATCAAGAAAACAATAATGATATTCCATGGAAACAACTGCTGAACGATAAAGGATATTCCTACTCTACCATCCAGAGTTATATCAACTTCTCTCAGGCATGTGAAAGCTATCCAAGGATCCTAGTCTCAACAGACTACTACTCAGAATGGAAAAAGTTCCTAACAAGGTTTTTGGCAGAAGTTCAGAAGGATAGCCAGCTACAATCTAGGTGCATGACAGATTTACAATTTTCATAAATGATAAATGAGTGATTGGTTATTCAGAAATATATTTAATATGAATATTAATATTGATATCGATATCCCTACAAATGATATATTAATATTGTTCAGTCAGCTTAATATTAGACTTCAGTCAGCCTAATAATTAAAATTAAATGTGTTCAAGCATTCTGTAGTTGCACCCTCCCCCACAATTGCCATTAAGAAAGGTCGAGCAGTACTGCCGTAGCGTGGTAAAGGCGAGTCAACCTTTTAACAAGACCTCTCAAGACTCGGCTCAAAAATGTAACCAGGTACATAGAATCACTCAGTTAAACATCATAGATCAATCGTCTCCTGGTTAAAGTCAAAATTTTAAAGAAACTTGTTTCTTATTATCCAATTCTAAGCAATTTTGAGTTATTCTCAGTCCATCCGATTCTATTGAAAAAAAACTTTGTGAGATGTTTAACCTGATTTATTCCAATATAGTTTGGTATATTAGATATGAAATTAGGCTTTAAACTAGCTTTGAGAACTTTTGGATATTAGCATATGAAATACATAAATTATACTGGCTATGTACATTTTTGTACACAAAATTGTGCGTGTAATATGTATTTATAGTGGTGAATATAGTAGTGGATAAAACAAGGATTCCAACAAACAGTAAAATTTGTCCCGATTCGACATGCGCGATTAGCTTTAGGAGAAAGGGACAAATTTTACTGGTGGTTGGAATCCTTGTTTTATCCACTACTATTAAGTTCATTGAATTTGCCTTGACGTTGAATGTCATGCCGTGCATTGTAGAAAATTGTGACAACTGCAATTATTCATTTTCTCAATAAAATAAACAGTTGTAAAGTATAACTCTTTTTCAAGTTCAAGGTTTATTGTATGTAGCCATTTGTATGTAAACATTTACAAGTGGTTTTCTTTTCGACTATTATTAGAGTTTAAACTGCTATACAACTTTCTCAGGTTTGAGACACTTACAGACAGTTAAATGACCCGTAGTTCTCCTGCTTGTTATGAAAAACTTTTCAATCAAGTTTTTAAGATTGCACTCTTTACATCAATAATTGGTTACGCCTTTGGATTATCCTCGTTTTGTTTTTCAAATGGCGAATTGGTGTAAATAACAAATTTAATGAAATTATTTTGGGTACACCACATGAGGCGACAAAGCAAGCGGTACAGACAAAGGTGGACAAATTTTATGAACATCAAAAGGATACTGTTGAGAACTTTCAGGGGTTAGAAGGTTTTGTAAAAAAAATTGATGATCGATTGTTGGAGCGAGAAAAGTATTCTCAAAAAGACTATATTATCTTTGACAACACCACCTTCAAAGCAATCAAGCCCAAAACAGAGTGGCTCTTGGATCTCTTGGCCTATCTAAATAAACTGAACAAATCCGACAAAAAATGACTCAAAACAGGCTGACCGCATATCATAAATTGTCCCCGCCTGACTCATTGCTTTGGATAATTTTGCGTTTGTTATTGTAAAATTTACTCACTTTGGAGATAAAGATGAGATTACAAAATCGAAGAGTGCTAAAGAGTTTGAAAACCACATCAAACAAAAAAAATTTAGATCAAGGAAAAGCTGACCCCTCTCGATGCTTATATCGTGAAACTTGCTCGTAGCTAAAGTATGATTGTTGTTTCAAATAACTTAACTGTAAACTCTGGGTTTTATGCAAAAACAGTAAAGCTGATAATCTTTTTTTTGTCAGCGTAAACGGTGTAGGCGATATACCTAAATAGCGCAATTCTGCTATTAAAGATAATGGTGCTAGAGATAGCAGTAAAAAATAACTCATAACCAGCCGTGCGAAAGGGCAAGACAATACGATAGATCGCAGAAAAAATTTTGCTTCCTTGTTTTCTGAGGAAGAAAAACGACATCAGATGAAGAATTGACGGTAATACTTGTTCTCAAAATTAAATACCTTAAATTTTGTTGTGACTGTGAAAATGCTGAAGATTCAGCTATAAACTCCGTTGTAAATTAAAAGCGACGATAACCGACGATTTATTATGTTTGAATCCGATGACATTTTCAACACGGGTCTACACGTGAACAGCCTCTGCTCGGCTATGAAAAAATTTCATCTCAACTTTAACTAATGCTCTGAGATGTTTCAATAAACTGAAATTAGTTCTGCGAAAACGATTCCGTTTAACTGTCCATACCATAGAACCAGACTGTCGAGACTGTAGACTCTGCTCTGAACAGACAATACAGACTCTGGAGTGAGCAAAGTTATATGTCACGCTGACTTTTCTTTCAACCATCTAATAGTCTAATCAGCTTGACTTGGGTTGTGTCCCTCAGGTTAGGTAATCAATCACGGAACCGAGGCCGAAAACGACTTTAGTCACCTTTAATTCTTACAATTCTGTATGAGTGATTTCTCGTTTTCAAGGGTTTTCAAAGAGCCCCCAAGTTATGAAACCCACAAATTTTTTCTAAATTGTTTTTTTTTGCCATATTTAATTTGTTACTGATTTTTTTGCCATAAAACAAACGTCTTTGAAGAGGAAAACTGACTTCGTAAAGCCCCCATAACAATTTTTTGACATGGCATTTAATCATTTATTTTAATTTAATAATTTCAATCCAAAACCCAATGAGCATATTTCATTACATTATTAATTTCATCACGTTTGTAACACTTATCGTGCATCTCACTGGGTTGTTGCAATTAGGACAAGCCTCGTCATATTCTAAATTATTTCTGTCTTAATGAAATAAAGTAAAATGTTTAGCTGATTGAATGCCTTGGCTAAAATAGGCTATCAAAGAAGAATTTTTTCTAAAGTTAAGAACTCTGCTTTACTTGCTATATTTTGGGTGCGCGGCATAGTGAACTGTACTTTATATAGACATCTGACTGAAAAGTTTCCGGACAAGTGTATAATCAAACAAAGTGAGCACAAGTGTTTCAAGTAAAAATTTTTAATCTTTAGCATTATATGACTGTCGAAAAGTCTACCCAGCATTAGGCACCAACTATATCGACATTTCTCGACAAAAAGACGAAGTGGTTATGACTTTGTGGTTATCTCGGCTTAAAAACTACCGTTTTTGCTGGTGGATTTTTTGACCCAAATTTGATGCTTAAATTTAGCTCTACCGAACATATGAGTAGAAAAGTGTTTTTTCATGTTTTTGCCACAAAGATGTTACGTGCAGTTGTTTCATTGCTCACCCAGGTTCAGGTTCATCAGGAAGTAACCTCCGATCAGACCATCCCAGACCAAAGTATCCTCTGATCAGACTAAAAAGCGCTCGAAACACCGTGTGCGCTCGAAGTGCGCTCCAAACTATCTCTGATCAGACCTTTCCAGACGGAGATGACCACTGATCAGTCCCAAATCAGACCATTGTCCAGACGATTGTGCAAACATGGCCCAGAGACCAAACGCAGACTGTCGTCCGGACGATTGTGCGCTCAAAATCACTTCTGATCTGATTATTTAGCGCTCAAAGTCACTCCTGATCAGACCATTGTGCACTCGAAATCACCTCTAATCAGACTCAAATACGCTTGAAATAGTCTTATCAGTGAATGGTTTTCAATATGAATGAATTTCTTTAATTTTGTTATATATTAATTTCATAAAAATTGATGTTCGCTTTATTAAATTCATCTAAAGAAAAGACTATTCTAAAAGTATTGCTAAAGAAAAGAAAACACAACTGCTGAAAAAAATAATTTAGTATACCATTAGTGCATATTTAGAACTCAGTGGATGAATTTAGACAGCTTTCCATATAAAACGTCGTGTTCTACAGCTAATCAAAATTTCCTTTTAAAGGGACCGGCGTTTTTTATGAGCTGGACCCTTTTGGTTCTGATCAAAACCATCGGACTCTAGATGTGGCTCTGATCAGAATGCTTCTTTTTGTTGCCTCTAGGCATAGCCAACATTTCTCGGTAGAAAAAACAAAAAAATCAAAAGAAAAAATTTCCGCTCGAAATGGTCTCTGATCAGACCCAATTGCGCTCAAGATCTTCTCTGATCAGACTAATGTGCACTTGAATCCGCTTCTGATCATACCATCCCCAGACCGAAGTGAACTCTGATCATACTATTGTCCGCTTGAACTGAATTCCAGACCCTGTAATTTTGGTCTGGGAACACGTGTGCGTTGGACTTGGTCTGATCGGAGGTCACTTCCGGTTGGGACCTCAATCAGGGCACAAAAGCTTTTAATGTAATCAGGGAGTATGTTCCTTCATCTGACGCAATTCTAGAGAATAATCAATTTATCATAAATCTTTGTTATTGATATGTCTCATTTTTTGGAGGAAAGATTACTGAACAATGACACATTTTTATCATGATTAAAAAGACAAGCCATAACAGTTACGCTAGCTACTTTCATTCAAATCAATTGGTATATCAAAATAGTTGAAGTGTGAACAACTGATTTATCTTAAATCTTTTGTCATTTTTCCAACGAACTTGAAGGTTGGATTGCTATGGTCCGATGTTGTTTAATCTGGCCCCGTTTCCACTTCTGTATGTGCAGATGTACCGTAGCAAAAAAGGATACGAATGAAAAAATCAGCCTAGCCTGGACTGTTGAAATGCTATCTCTTGACCCACGAAGAAACTATATTGGGCCCAAAATTCTCATGAAGACATCTGCTTAACCTATGAAAAGATTTTTCCTCGACTTTATGTAGTAAGCTTGACTGTGTAATTTCAGCCAAAAAGGTCATTCAAGGCCATTTTTCTTTTTCTGCTCAATTTCCTTGGGCACGTTATATTGTCCAGTCAAATTCCAGGACACGTTTTATTGTTCAGCCAAATTGCAGGACACTTTTTGTAGTCCAGCCGAATTCCAGGACACGTTTTATTCACTAGCCAAATTTGAGGACGGTTTTTTCAGTTCTACCAAAGTCGAGAAAATCTCTCAAAGTTCAGACCAATTCTGTTCATACCAAAAATCGACCAGGGATAGCCTTTTCATGCCTTATATCGGTCTCTTTAAGTCGCTCTTTTTTTAATTCCAGGTCTATACTAGTGCTGGCACTTCACCTCAACCTAATTGTTTGAATTGAGCTCATTAATCATAACTACAAGTTAGTGAGAAATAAAGCAATTTTCCTAATACCATGTCATAGCTCTGCATGTAAAATTATTTGACCTCTGTAATTTCATTTTAATTTTATATCATGCATGAAATTGATAAATTCACAATTGTAAGCTCACAATTGCCACTCTTAAAACTTAGTTTTGAAACTCAGTTTTTAAACTGAATTGTCTTATTAAACTCCTACGCTGTCCCTTTTTTCAGTCCAGTAACACAGTTGTTCATATGTGCTTGTTACTGAACACATTTTCATGTGAACGTTTGAGATGATGGACAAAGAAAGAAGTGAAAAAACTGTGAGAGTGGCAGAATTGAAATTTCTACAGCGCAAGCTGAGGTTGCCACCCAAGACCGCCCATGTTGAAGTTTTGGATTTTTGATGATAAAAAGTGTTCTGATGAGGACATCTTAAGATCTCTTTAATGAAAAGAATTTCTCTTTTAATATTTGTCGGAGAGATTTTTTTGACTAAAGCGAACTGAACGCAAATGACTAGGCTGCAGTTCCTGGCCGAATTGAACGAACCAGGGGGGGGGGGGGGGGGAGGGTGTCGTGCGTTCAAAATTACTAGAAAAAATGGAAGCAGGCACGAAAGTCTGGAAGTCTGGACATAGAAAACTTTGAAGATGTCTGACCAGATACTCATTTAATGCCTATTTTTGCTGGTAAGCCAGGATTACAAAAACAATCGTAGCCTCAGACGCAAACCAATAACCTTTATATTTCAAATCTGTTTTTCTAGCGCTGTTCAAATATTGATAGGTGATTTGCAATCGTATCACAGTTTATGATGCGAGACACATGTCAGCTCTTGCTAGACCGTTTTGGGTCGACAATTCCTTCACTGCCCCTTCGACAATTCTAGCAGCAACTTTACGGTCTGGAAACTCTGATAAGGGCCCCGTCCACGTTCAGATAACATAGAGCTTTCAAGAACGTGCAACGTCACGTCAAAATGCCCTCACATCTGGACGTACGGTTTATCTTGCGTGATAGTAAATGCAACCGATGCGGTGATTTCGGAAAACATCAGTTTTGAGTTCAACCTTGATTTCACGCTATTCATCGCTGATGATCTTGCATTGTTTTTTTTTTTTACAAAACCTCGACCGGGAACAACTTTTAGCTTCGAGGGCATAGTTCAGGTGTAATAAAATTTTGAAATTAATGAGGGGTAAGATAGCCGCTAAAAATCATGTGAAATCATGTGAAATAACACGACTAAATTGCTGTAGTTTTTTTACATGCAGAACAACAGTCATTTGTCAATTTTGGTAATTTTCAGGCACCTGCACCATTCCTCTTGCAAGTTCTGCATGGAGTAGCCCCAAAGCCTCGTTTAATGCATTGTGGGCTTATTTATGCACCTTTAGGAATATGAGCAATATAATCTGTTCGCAATTACAACTTACAAAAGGCGGTGTGGTTGGAAATTGCGCGTGGACTGATAACTGCTTTCATACTTGCAATTAGCAAGAACTTACTATAAAATTGAATTTTCTATTGATACCGATGCCTATTTGGTAAAAATATCTTTTACCTGCAGAGTGAAAAAGACTATGAAAGGAATATTGGAAAAATTAGTAAATAGGTTTGACAAGTTAGTGTTTCGAAAAATCCTCGCAATTTCCTTACAAAATTTTGCTGTGAAAACTTTGATTTTATAGTCATACCGCTTAAACCCTACAAAAGTTTAGGGTTTCAAGGCGAAGATCTCAGACAATGTTGGCGTTTTAAAGCGTAGATTTTTCAAAATTCAAGCGTTTCTAACCATTGATCATGCATAAATTTAGCGTTGCTACAAGCTGCTTTTGCATAGTTCCAACGATGTCTGTGAGAATAGAATGACTGAAATCCTGCATGATTATCGTATGTTCTACCTCTGCACCAGAAAACCTCAGTTCAATTAAGAAATGCATTCTTTATGAAAAAACAATTCTAATATTGTGATGATTTCAAACAAACATCAAGAACCTTAGAAGTTTTATTAAAGTTTCAAAGAACGAAAGAAGAACTTACCTGACGAACTTTGTCAATAAGTAATGGCCATAAAACAAAACTCAATTATAATTCAATATTGGCGCTATCATTATCTTATTGGCCTATCAATCATATGTCAGAAGTAAGTTCTCCACCAAGAGAAACCTGATTTTAACATCCACCAACCTCCAACTAATCAACTCGACTGTATCTAGGCCAAATAAGATTCTCATGAAATAATGTTGAAAATAGAAAATCACCTCCGGGATTCGGAACGAAAATCTATTCACATGTCAATCAAGAAAAAAATTTTAGGTAATCTAAATTTTCTCTGTATACTTTCGCAGAGATAAGTACTAAAAATACGAGCTAATTTTTGTATATATCAGTTCCAACTTTAATATAATAATCAACTTATTGAATTTATTGGACCCGTGTTATCGACCACGACAACGATGTCTAGACCAGCTAATGACAGACAAATTTTGGATCTGCAGAATGCAGAATCAGCTACTGCGTGGATTATGTCTTTTGTGGCGAAAGTTCGGACAGAGAAGAAAGAGAATAAGATCAACACCGATGGTACTGTACGGGATCTACAGGTAACCAATCTCTTTCTGAGTATGTGAGGGCAATATCCAATTATTAAACTTAGGAGCCTAATGGGTCCTAGGAATTTAATAAACACTCCGTTTAAAGACATCAGATTGGCGATTAAAGACATCAAATTTATACTTCTCCCAAAGAGAGAGTAGTAACGGCAGAAAGGGATAAATTTCTGTCCGTATTACAAGGTGTAGTGGAGTCAAACCACAATTTCCTAGCACGTGTTAGAGAGGATGCACGGTATTGCGACTTCGAAATTTTCAAAACAGCGGCAAACCTTGAAGACGAGTTGGTAAAACTAAAGTTTATCTCTGGTTTGAGGGACCTGAAGCAAAATTTAGACTACTAGGTAGTTTTAAAACAAAACCAACAATGTCGATTACTAAAAAGACAGAGAGCTTGCAGTTGAGAAGTCAAGCAATGGCTTTTGCCAGATCTTCATCAGGTAATAAACCTTTAACTGTGAAAGAAGAAGTTGGATTCAACTTCCAGAAGACCTTTCGAAAACCAAATGAAAAGCTAACACGGCTAATAAAAGCAACAATATATGCACTAGGTGTTGGGGTACGCTTCATTCTAGTAGAACCTGTCTAGCTCTAAGTAAAAAACGCAACACATGTGAAAAGGTGGGACACTTCTCAAAAATGTCTAGAAGCAAACCCCAAACAAATTCAGTTAAGTACAATAAACAGAAAAATTTTGTGAAGAAGAAAATATTTCTTCAGAGCAAGCATCTCCACAATCGGAGATGGGAAAGCTTTACACTACAGAACAAATCTTTAGCATGTCTGCGACATGGGAATATATCTCAGTAAATAAATGCAAAGTAAAAATGCAGGTAAACACAGGTGCAGATAGCACAGTGATATCATTAAAAATGTGGACTGAGCTTGATGAACCTCTGTTGGATTGTAAAATAAGACATCTGGAAGCTTAGGATGGTCATCAATTAACGCCTCTGGGATCACTTACTTGTGACGTTGAGTGGAACGGAAGCAGGCTCAAACAAAAACAACTAGCAGTTGAGCAGTCTGATAAAGAATTTGGACTACTTGGTAGAGACCTTCTACTCAAGCAGGGTCTGAACAACATCACAACCGAGCACCCACCTGCTGTGAAGGGTTACAAAGCTCATGTGAAGCTGATACCAGGATCAGAGTCAATGTTCGGCAAAGCCAGAAAGATACCTCTACCTGCTCAACACAAGGTCACAAAGAAGCTGGAACAGATGGTCGGAGAGCACATCCTTGAGCCGGTAAAGCCAAGAGGGAGAGTCACTAATGCATCTCCGGTGGTGTGGCAGAGAAAGAAGAGTTGAGAACTGAGGATTTGCATGGACTTGAAAGTGCATATAAATGTCAAGGTCATGGATGAGGACTACCCAGTACCAGACATGGAGACGATCTTCCACAAACTACATAGGGGCCTCACACCTTGGCAAAATTGACCTCTCAGATGCCTACTATCAAATTGAACTTTACAAAGAGGCAAAAAGATATATGCACAATCAACACTTCTGAGGGACTGTTCAAGATGTGCCGAATATATCAGGGATTGAAAAACTTATTAAATCTTCCAAAATTGCATCGAATCAACCCTCAACGGAATCAAAGGTGTTGTGATCTTTCCAGACGATGTGTTGGTGAATGGAACTACCAAAGAGCAGTTCGAAAAGGGAATGGTTGCAGTCAAAAGTCGATAATGTGAGAAAAATTTTACTATTAATGAGAAAAAATCTAACTCAAAACCAGTCGATAGCGTTAGCTTTTTGTGATACTCCATTTCAAAGGAGGGACCAGATCCAAAAAATGTTGAAAAAATAAAAAAAAAGCACCAACTAACAACAAACAACTCGAAACTCGTATCGTTTGTTCGGCTAGCAAACTCTTACGAAAGAATGATTCCTGATTTTGCAACAAAAAATGCTACCCTCAATTAACATGAGAAATAGCAATTTCTCATAAGGCAAATGCAACAAAAAGCGTTTGAAGACACAAAAAATGAACTATGTGCTGACCCACTTGTAGAGCCCTATAGTTTACAAAAGAGAAGCCATAGTTACTACTGACGCCTTTGAAAAAAACCATTAGCGGGGTTCTTTTCCAAGAAAGACATCCAGTGAAATATGTATCGAAAAAGTTGACTACAGCGGAGCAAAACTACTTGAACATAGAGCGGGTAGAACTGGCAATTTTGCTTGTGGTCACAAGACTGAAGCAATTTCTTCTTGGAAGCATATTTTCGCTACAAATGGAGCACAAACCTCCCAAATATCTCTTTGCACCAGACCAGAAGATCCCGTAGGCAGCATTAGCTAAAATCACAAGATGGGCAATAGCTCTTATGGGCTTCGACTATGAGTTGAAGTACACACCAGGAGAGCAGATACCCCACGCAGATGCATTGAGCAGAATGGAATTTGACGAAGACCAATCCGACAAGGATCGGGTGTGCTTCGCAATCAATAACATTTACTTTGCTCAGAGTGATTTGGTGACCCAAGCAGAATTCAAAACTGAACGTGGAACAAAGAAACCTTTCCAGGACATAATGGAAAGAATCAAAAGTGGCAACTGGAGAAATTGTTCAGAAGCGGAAAAAGGATTTGACCAACACAGAGATGCACTGACTATACACAATGGAATTATCTTCAGAGGGGTTGTTCCTTTCATTCCACCTAAACTACGACACTTTGTTTTGGCAAAAGCGCATGAGACACATCCTTGGAAGAATGCAACTTAGGCATCAGTCAGAAAATTAGCATGGTGGCCCGACATTAACCAAGACGTTCAACATTTTTTAAGTAAATATTAAAATTGTCAAATGAACAGGCCAAGCCTGGAGAAACAGTATCTACGTGGCCAGAAGCCGAGATTTGGGAACGGCTCCACATTGACTGAGGTTATGTTAAAGATCAAGTCGATATCTTAGTAATTGCTGACGCGGGTTTTGGCTGGATAGAAGCTTTCCCCGCGGAATCTTAGTCAAATCTTTGCAAGATTCGGAACACAAAACATTTTAGTACCTGATAATGGTCCTGAATTTGTAACTGGTGGACTTAAAAAGTGGTGCGATTCATTGGGAATTAAGAAAATGGAAGCACCCGTCTACCATCCAAGGGCTAATAGACTTGCTGAAAGAGCAGTTCAGACAGTGAAGAGGGCACTTCAAACATGGCGTCCCAATCTTAATGTGTGGTCTTTTGAAGCATCCTGCAAAGGGCACTGATGACGCATCGCAACGCTTCAAAGACGAGGAGCAAAACTCCCGTTGAACACATGTTGGGACGCAGATTGAGACTACCAGCAATAGCAGATTTTGACTTGTGCTAACGCATACTTTTCAAGGCCAATAAAAAGACAAAGACAGTTCCTGCTACCTTTATGATCAGGAAGGGCTTGAGCACATCTTTCATACAGCCCGGAAACTGAACACCCACTATTCTAGTGAGCGACAACCAAACTGTCAGACTAGACGAGGACAAGGTGGAAACTGAAACAGCAGTGGAGGAGACAATATCTCAATCAGAACCACAACTTCAGAACACAGATGTGAGACCTTCACATCAAGATGAAGCTTCTGCAGCCACATCATCTGCAGAGCCCCAGGAAGGCGAACCATCAGAGCCTCCACGAACATCATCAGGAAATATAAAACCAACCGACAGATTTGGAGAACCTATACTCACAAACCTGCTTAAAAAAGGAGGGAGAATGTGATGATTTCAAACAAACATCAAGAAACTTAGAAATCTTATTAAGGTTTCAAAGAACGAAAGAAGAAGTTACCGGACAAACTTTGTCAATAGGTGATGGCCAGAAAACTAAACTCAATTGTAATTCAGTCTTGGCGCTATCATTTTCTTATTGACCTATCAATCATTTGTCAGAAGTAATTTCTCCCACCAACAGAAACCTGATTCTAACATCACAGACCTCCAAGTAATGAACTCGATTGTATCTAGGCCATATATGGTTCTCATAGAATAATGATAAAAATAGAAAATCACCTCCGGGATTCGAAACGAAAATCTATTCAGATGTCAATCAAGTCAAACATTTTCAGGTAATCTAAATTTTCTCTGTACATTTTCGCAAAGGTAAGTACTATGTTGATCTGACATTAATTGAACGCCTATTTTTGCGTAATTTTTAGGGTTGAAATTAGCTAAAAGTTAGCTAAATTAGCTAAAAGGTTAGGGTTGAAATTAGCTAAAAGTTAGCTAAATTAGCTATAAGGTTAGGGTTGAAATTAGCTAAAAGTTAGGTTTTATGGCCGATTATGGAGTCTGAGTGTCAGCTTGAGTGAGTTTCATATTTAAAAACATTTTCGAACTTTTGACAATTTTTGATAAATTTTACATAATAAAATGTGCAAGCTTCATCAGTAAAATAATTAGACATTTTGACACAAGTTTTCTTCAACACAGTGAATCATAAAATCTTTGTGATACGCAATTTCTATTGACGTCTTCATGATCTGCACAAGTGTTTTGTGTTGAGCTGCGCATGGGTGATGCGCAATTGTGTTCAAAGATGTTTAACTGTACTGAAAGATGTTTAATTGAGTAGATGTTTACGTGTGTTCAAAGATGTTTAACGGTGATCCTGGTTCCTGTTCCTGCTTCTCCCTTTTATTCTTCAGATGAATGTGAATCGAGTGTGCTTTGCTACATTGTTATCTTTATATGGTCAGTTTGGTCACGGACAGAATCGGGAGTACCGCTGTTTGCAGCTGACCTCATCCCGTACCTGTACCTGTGCACAGCTGCGGAAGTGCACGATGCTCACAGCATGCGTGACGTGATCGGCCATTACCTGAAACGTGAACAAGGCTGTCCCTGAACTCGTCAAGAGAACAGCGAGATCCCGCGACCTGTGTACAAACAGCTATAATACAAAACAAACTGCCAGAAGCAAACTGTTAAACTATTCCAAACCTGTGATACTTGATTTCATGAAAGTATAATATATCAGTCTTCATTCATTTTTCTTTTCAAATATTACGTTTTAATTACAATTTTTTGCCATTTAAACCATTTTCAACCAATGTTGACAGGTATACATGCTTTTGTTTATTAGGACATCAAATTTGCATCAAGTTTGAATTTTATGCTACGCATTTAAGTGGCCCAACTGATCTAGATATAAGCTAAAAGGCAGCGCTAAGTAATAATTGCAACGCTAATTTAATTGCAGAGCTAAGTATTAATTAGTAACTAAATAGAGTCTGGTAATTGACTCTGCTCAGCGCGAGTGAAATCGGGTAATTAGCCATGTTCAGATTGAGGGCATTCGGTAAGTAGAGCATACCATACAAAGCAAATAATATGAGTAAATGTTTGAGTCACTAGCGTGCCTATAAACCAGGCTGTAAAATGAAAAATGGGACAAGTCCAGAAAAATTGCCAGTTAAAAAACCATGCTGAAAAACGAATGAATTAGTGCTGATTTTAACTGACTATCAGATCCGGATTGTTTAATTTCAAAAGTGTTCAGACTGAAAGAAAACGAGAACGGAATGCAGTGCGAGGGTGGCTTGCTTTGTTGACAAAATTGGAATACAAGATTTCTACACTACAACTTCTAACTGACATTTAAAGAATATGAACGCATTTCATTGAGCGAAGAACAGTTTCCAGAAAAGCTTTGATTACGATTACAAATGGTACAGACAGGCCTCGTGAAATTATGCAACAACAACAACAACAAGTAGAGACGCACAAATTAAGTAAAGTCTACGCATAGAGACTCCAAAATCATGTAAGATCTAAGCCTGAAAACGTCATTACGTAATGTCAACCTTGAAAAACAATCTTTTATGTATGATTAACGCCTTAAAATTGCGATGCTTCCTTTCAACGCGTTTTGCCGTAGATCTTACATAGATTCAACAGGTTCATAGCCAGTCTTAAAATGCTACAACTCTTACAATTCTATGCTTTTTAGCGCTGCGGCCACGGCTCGTGATTACAGACAAAATTTTGAGGATGCTCTCCCCTCCCTCTCATCTCCTACTGGCCTTCATAACAAAATATTACCAATTAGTTTCTGACATGAGTACCTTGTTAAAATAAGATCTCTTGTTTATGCCGAAGCTTTTTCACAACATACCGTACGCCTCTAAACGGGCCCATATAATGAGGTTGGCTCAATTTTTCTTAACCATTAGCAATAATTATAAAGAACAAATAGGCGTGATAAGTTATTAGTAATATCAGAAACAAATCCACTTTTATCACAATCATTGTCAATTTTTTAGCAGTTTTAGCAGTACATTGAGCAGTTTTTTTTACCTTAACAGCAAAAACTGAGAGACTCTTCATCCAGGGCCGAGGTTTCACCTTTAATCCAATTATCGGGAAAAAAAGGTAAGAGTGTAATTTTAAAAAATTTCATTGTATTTACATCTTTTCTCCACACTTTCTACACACTTTGCAAAGAGTGTAATTTAGGGTGGACTGATAAAAAAATTATACTCTTACACAATTACCATTATAACCAAAATTGAAATGGATAATGATAATATCAGTTGGTGCAGGGGATAACGCACAAGGTGAATGTAACATATTCGAGAGAGTGAAGATGGGAGGATCAATCCTCAGTACCTCTTTTCACTTTTATTTATAAAAATTACTTTCTTGTTATTACACTCTTCCACCGTTAATTAAGCGGAGAAATAGGGGTGCAATTTTTTAATTTTTACGCTCTTTACACTCTTTTCCCCGTTATTTTTGGAGGAAAACTCGGCACGGTATACATAGGTTTTGCTATGAAAGCACAATATCAGCTTTTGCAGTCGATGAATGTTTCTAGATTATTTGAAAAAAGTTAGGCGCGCATAGCAAACAAGTTCTCAGATACGGAGACTTATAAAGGCGATTCGTTATTAAATGGAAAACTGAAAATAGCCGATTATAAAAGCGAACATTTGAAGTACGTAACAAACCAGAAATACTAGAACATCAAGAAACTTCGAGACTGCCTCTTCGCGTTGAATGAGCGCAAAAATGACAGACACGAATTTCCCCACCACACGACATTAGCTTCAAACTAAAATGGAACCGCTACTATTGTCATCAACTGAGGACCTTGGAAAGAAAGGCCACAGGAATAGCAAAAATATTTCTATGAGCAGCTTGTAAGAATGCTTTGTTGGGACATTTAGCTGGAGTTTTTGGGCCCACACAACAACATAAAGAGAAAACTTGTTATCTGACAGTAGTCAGAGGGCAATTTACACGCACAGCAGGTCTTTTGCTAACAAAAGTCCACAAGAAACCATCACGTTGGCTTGTGATGTCAGTGACGCACAGGCAATATCTTTCGGCCAATAGAAATTACTATGATGAGGTCGAAAAATGCTCATAATCAAAACATAGGAAGGTCAGAAAATTTCTACCATACAAAGATACCATACAAGACTTTTCTTAACTAATTGTCAGCGCAGAGTGAATAATGTGTGAAGAAATTTCAGTTAAATTATGTCAATAAAAATATAAATCATTTAGAAAATCGAATTGCGTCCAGATGAATCTTCATACAGCGACTGCAAATGATTCTTATCTCTGCATATGGGACGCCATTTCCAGCTGGAGATCAAGTTCGAGCTCTACTCAAAGATGTACCGGCAATAAATGTGACGAAAAATGTCACAACTATTAATTTTGTTTAAAAAAGCGAACTATATGTCACGTTCAAGTGTTATATCAGATTTTGTGGATACAAGAATTACCGATTTTGGGGTGCCCTTATCAAGCGAGCAGAGATCAGACTGACCTGGGTCAGCGCGAGGCAGAAGCAGATTCTGGCAGAAAGTCTACGGTCTGAAAAGTCTATTCAGGGCCGCATTCAGACTGTACACGGTCTAATCAAGGCACTCTTCACGATCTAGAAATTCTGATCAGGGCCACGTCCAAAGTCTGTACGGTCTGATCAGAACACAGTCTGTGGTGAAATTGAGATATGATAGAGCTCCAAACTTAAATACTTAAAAAAGGTTTCCAGAAAGTGAAAATCGAGTTATCCAATAACAATTTCAGCGAATTATCCAATAACAATTTCAGCCGTCAAAAGACTATGCAATAGCAAATGTTGAGAAACTTTTTCTGAATCAGTTAGTTTTGAGAATTACGTGATTTAAAAAATAGGAAAGCAATTGATCATAGTGAAAACATAAGACGCCCGTTCGTTAGTTAAGGCAATAGCAAACTCGACGGAGCGAAAAGTCGGACACATATTTGAATCTCAATTCAGAGCTGGGCGCCTCTCGTGGAATGGTGTACATATACACAAGGGATTAGAGAAAACTATTTCACGAAAACTTTTTTAATGAAAAATGATTTTATTCTATTCGATTGAGCCTTTGATTTGTTTTATAGAACTGCTGCTCAGTTGATTGCAAAATTCTGTGGTCCAAATTTTGTCAACAACTATCATGAGGCGTGTAAGCTAAATTTGTCCAGCAGAAAGGTTCGGATTTTGCCTCTTCATACTAATTCTAGGGGTTGCTTTAATAGTTTTTGGAAAAATGCTGCGCTATCTGCAAAAACTTGATCAATTTTTGCTGATGATGAAGCAGTAGCTACTGCCAATTTTGAAAATGTAGAACTATGTTTGCTAATCATTGTCACAATTGGTCCAAAGTGTGGATACTTGATTGAGATGAGCAAAAATATATTACTGTTAATAACCAGTTTGTCTTTAAATCCGAACTGTCTCCGGTAATACTATAAAAACTTCCCTAAAACAAAGTGGTAATTAAGAGGCGTCATAGGACCCATGACACCTCTTAATTACCACTTTGTTTTAAGGAAGTTATTATAGTATTACTACTTAATTACTACTTATTAAATTAAGCCTAACTTATTACTACGAGTAGTACTTTATAACCACTTTATTACTACTTATAGTACTTTACTGCTACTTATTACTACTTATTAGTACTATTTATTACTACTTATTAAAATTAGCCAGTCCCACATTGATATAAAAAGCCTTTGATGGGCGAGGGATTTTTCGGGGAAAAATCAGTTTTTGTGGTTGCATGTATTTAAAGCACTTCAGAGATTTGAAAGCTTCAATTAAACTTTATTAAATTGCTTACTGCATGCTCAAAATCCGCGCGAATAATAGATACCTAAATTGAGCGGCAACGTGCTACAAGATTTGTTACCTACTTTTCGCACCGAATGTTTTTTTATTTCGGAAAATTGGCGGAACCACTTTTGCGAAAAGTAAGATACAAAGGATGTATCCTAATTTCGTTCATTGTATGTATCTAATTTTCGAGCCAATTTTACTAAGGCGGACAAAATTTTTGGGTATACCTCTGCGTCGTAATGGGTAACTGCAGAGAACTCCAAAAAACCTTGAGAAGAAAGTTAAAAATTGAAAGGCGAAAACACAGCTTTTGTGAAATAAATAGCAGCTATTGTCCCCAGGAAATTTTCGCTGTGATTGTAAAGTTAACCGAAGATGTATGGCGCTTACACATGTACCACAATAATTGTAATTTTTAGGCTAGTAATTACAGTAAATAAATTTCATTTACTATCAAAATGACGGTCAATTTTATTAATATTGTGTGCAGTTTGTTTAGTCTAACTTCAAAAAACTGACTATTTATGTCTAATTCTGCTATGAAGAGTCAGGAGAGCTACTTTTCCTGTCGAAGACTGTTTCTTATTTAATAACAAACTCTCAGATATGGAAGCGTAGAAAGAAAAACAAAAAAATCTTATTTAACGACAAACTGAACATACAGCCGATTACATATAAGAACTTCGAAGCAGCTAACAAAACCAGAAAACGATTATCTCATAGACCTTGATTTCTGCTGATTTGCGTTGACTGAGGAGCCAAAAATATGAATAGGATTTTTTTCTCCAACCTAAAATTAGCTTCAAACTCTTATAGAGCAGCTGTTACAATATTTAACTGAAAAATATGAAACAAAAAAGGCAACGGGTCCTGGCCAAAACTTCAAAGCCAGCTCATAAAACGTTTCGATGGGACATTTAACCAAACTTTTTGGGCCCACATCCACAGAAAAGCGTTGTTATCCGGAAGCAGTCACAGGGCATTTTTACAATCACAACGGGTCTTTTGCTAACTGAAATCAGGAAGTCACAATAAAGGGAGAATCATGGCAAAAGGAGTTTGTTGAAAACTTCGAGCAAATATTAGTAGAATCATTTTATTATTAGTATAGATCATTAGGCAATTAACTGTGTCCAGACGAACCTTCTTTCGGTGACTTTACGTGCATCTAATCTCTGCATGGGTCTATGAAACAAACCCCCGCGGAAACCCCCGCTTGTTCATAATAGGAAGTAAATCCCCGCAGAAATATACTCCCAAGGAAGAAAACCCTATGTTATCATTGAAAAACGACAATGCGATTGAAATGAAAACCATTAAAACAAAAACTTAAACACTCACGCCTAGATAAATTTCTCCTGAATTTCACGTTCTGCATTACGTATTCACGCTTTAACTTCAAAAATATGCATTTTAGTGTCACCAATGGCATATGATTCAGTCAGTTTTTTTTCAAAGACTCAACTTGAGGCCTCTATAAAGGATGAGGTTCTTACTTAGACAAATGATGGGTAAAAAAGGTGGGGACTCCTAGAAACCTACTCCAAACAAAAAATCACTCAGAATAGTTCCCTATAAACCACATTTTGAAATCTTTCATATTTGAACTTCCAATGGGCCGTCACTAAGAGAGAGTGCTTGAAGGGCTGACAAACCATCCTCCGTGCTATGGTGTTCAACCAAAGTCATGGTGATGTCTCTTGCCCTACGGTTGGGAAAGGAAAAACCACCGTTCAGTTGATAGGAAGTGTTTTGCGGTGAATACACTGAACAGACCAAATTTTTAAGCCTACTTGGCTCGTTTTCAATCAATTTTTAGCACGTTCTGTATCAAATGCGTTCATACTGTTCACAGCAATCATTTTGCTATCCTAATCTAATTAGTATGATATGATTGCATTAATTTTTCGAGGCTCTTTCTTTTGATTTAAAGTTCTGAAATCAACAACCAAAGTTTCAATTAAATGAATATATCTTAATTTGACAAATTATGTTACAATAAAACCAGCCAAGGAGGAACAAGGTTTTTATATCGAGGTTTCACTTACATTAAAAAGAGAGAATTTAAAAATTCAACTTGCGAGTAACAAATACAAAGAAACTAAGCATATTGTAAGCACCAACTTTGGACAACTATTGACCAATCCATTCAGCAATCGTCCTGCCAACATTCGCACGCGAACAACTCTTTGCTAACTGACGTGAGCAAAATTAACAACCTGATTAAAGAGGAAGCGAGTGTACAAGAATGTGTTTCAACTCAACTCATTCTATCGAGCAAAAATCTGACTGCCTGTGCCGAATGTGCAATTAAAAGGACTAGAATTTCTCACATCAATTGACGTATCCGCAAAATTGAACAGCGAAAAAGAGTATTTGGGCCAATTCTTTAGAGCGACGTCTTTGAAATCCTCGAGAAATACTTAACTACAAAGAAAGACAATGACGTCTTCTCTAAAGACGGACTTGTTCAGCAGTAGGAAAGAAGGTTTCTGTTCTTTGCAATAGAACACGATTTGTAACTGCTCAGTGAAAACGATGAATGGTTTGTTGATGGAACTCTCAAAAGTTGTCCCGACAACTTCTATCAGACATTTATTGTTAATTGCCTCGACGATGGAATAACAGTCCCTTGCTTATATCCATTGTGGCTAGAAAAAAGACAAGATAAATACGTGGCATTTTGGAAAAACTTGAAAGATAGTTTATCACTCCCCGACACAATAGTGATGGAAATTGAGTCCGCTTCAATAAATTGAGTTGGGCTTCTCTGTCAAATATTAGAAAAAATTCAGTTTAATTATCTGTATGTTTACAGCACCTGCATTTTCGCCCCTCCCCCCTCCCCTCAACACACTGAATCTTGATTCAAAATGCTCCAATTATCACTGCCAGAATTTAAAACTATGGATTTTGTAAACTATTTTGAGGAATTTTATCAATAGAGGCGATAAACAGACAAGTGCTTCGAAAATTTACCGTAGCACAATAAAAAGGGGGAAGTAGATAGCTAAAAAAAGTGAGAATCGCAGCAGAATAAAACGAATTGTTTGAGGTGCACACGAATATCAACAATTCGAATATTTGCGAGCAAATGCTTTGAATGTGTCATTTTGAGAACCTGTTTCAATCTTTTGCTTTTTGTATGTGTAATTGTGTTTGAATATAATTAATTTAATTTAATTTGTTTGACTTTGCATCTCTTTGACAGTCAAGTGGGGGTTTTTCGGTGGTTTTTTTTTCTTCGGGGTTTCTTTTCGTGGGTTTTTTCCCATCTAATATTGCGTGGGGTTTCCTTCTGTAGTTTTTTTCCGAAACCGCTCTGCAAATGTGAGCTGGCGGTCTTTTCTATCCAATGATGGAGCAATGTTTTTACAAAAATGTGAAAAAGAATTAATTTATGCAGAACAACTATACGTCACCTACAAAGCCTTATCGGATATTATAGATACATATGGGCGACCGGTTTGAGTTGCGCTACCCAAGCCACCACTGATCGGACCTACTTAGTTCAGAGCGATGCAACAGCAGTCTAGCGTCATGTCTGCAGTGTGATCAGGGTCCCGTGCAGAGTCTGTCTTGTCTGATCAGAGACCAATCTAGAATGAATTTGAATTGATACATTGGGACTTGTAATTTAAACAATTGTGGTTCGAAAATGAAATCAACTAAGTATGCTGTTATATGTGGACCCAGAAATTAATTCCTCTTTTGTGTGTGTTACTCAACTCGGAAAAGCGCTATAATGAGTATCTTACCAGCAACTCCGAATGAAATGAAGCGCGGCCAAGTGACTTCATTTGTGGTCACCTTGTAAACCGTCAGTTGTAAAAACTGTTCAAATAAAACCTTTTAACAATTTTTACTTTGTTCATAAATTTGGCGGAGGGCCCTTGTTTAGATTGACCGATTTTCGCTTAATGGGTCAAGAGTAATAGGTCATTTTATAGCCAATTTGGGGCCATGGTCATTAACTTCTTCTGGGACCGTGTATTTAACGACCCGGAATGACACCCCCCCCCCCCCCCCCCCCCCCAGACGACGTTTTGTCGAGTCATATTTCTATCGCCTCGCCCCGGGCAGAATTGCGGATCGGGAGTGCTCCCGAATTTGCCAAAGCAAGTTTCATGCAATTGCTTCTTTGACATTCCACCCGAAATTTATTTTTGGCATAACACGTTTGTATGCAAAGTTAAGTTAAACATGCGATGTATTGTCAAGCCGACCGGTAATTTATTTACATTTACTGGTTAATCTCTTAACTTTTGCATGATCAGATTTGATTAGATCACATGGAAATCATGCTTAAGTATACAGAGCATACAATTAATGTTTAAAGATCTTCGATAAGGTGTTATAACTGCGCGTGTTATAATTATGTTTCATGTTGATTATGTTGTAATTCTCACCGCCTGTCAGCAAACAGAGAAAAGCTCTCAAACTTATTCTGTCAAGCATAGCATCAGTCGCAGCATTTATTATAACACAAATTCACATTCACGTGTAACACTTCGTATGATTTAATTTATTCACGTATTGTTCTTTCGCTTTTGTATCGCAAAGCCGAAAAACCACTAAGAAGAATTTGCAATTTTGCATCACTGTCACTGTTCTACGTAGAATTATCAAAAAGTTTTTGCAGCTGATGAAGTAGTACGGATATACCTGGAGGTCTGGGGTGGAGGGGGAGGGGTTGTGTCTTCTGCGGAGCTCTGCCGCAGCATTCTCAAAATCTATTTAAGCTGATTTTGAGAAATTAGAATAAGGTAAAAAGATCATTTAAAAATGGTTTCTGCTAAGCGAGAAACGGCTTTCAAGTCGTACAGTTGCACATTACACAGTGAAGATTGATACGCATGCGTGCAAAACACAAATCTAAACTTGTGACCAAATTATTCATTCATGCAAAGCAAGTCACAGTTTGAGATTAATTTGAAACGCATTTCTATTCGACCTCTAATTGAAAATCGTTAAGCACAAATAACCTCTTAAAATAAATACACGTAACAGCTAAACATTCGTGTACTGGATATTAAAAAGCAATAGAAGACAAAATATAAATGACATTAGAATATAGATAGTCCAATTTTAGTCTTTTTAAATGTCACTCAGTTTTCGATGATGTTGCTCAAACATTAAGGCTTGAATCTTTATTTACTCAATTGGTGATTTTATGGTAGCTCGTAAAGCATTTAAGGTTTGAAACGTTCCATTTTTCGATCTAACATTTAAAGTCAAATTCAAGCATAAACGGAGGCGGGGGGGGGGGGGGGGGGAGGGGATCCTTACAGAAAATGAAGTGCGAACATCAATTAAATACCGTTTGTTTCAAAGGCTATTTCGAATTGTAAGTAGCTTTTTGAGTAGCAATTTCATTTAATTAAGAGCTTCATTGAATTTAAAACAGTTAGAAAGAATCGATTGGCAGAAGGAAAAAAGTCCATTCTTGTTGATTTTCTTTCGATGTTTGCAGAATAATTCAGAATAATTAATCCGCGAAAGTCAGTAACAATTTGCATACAGTTGGACTTCATGTATTATATAGTAACGAAAACATTCTTCATGTATTATGTAGTAACGAATCAATTGTAAATTAATCTACGAGACAATAAGAGACATGAAAAAAAATCAAAAGCAAGTTTACAGAACGTACTTCTACAAGGATAGCAAACTAACATATTTCCAGCGCTGAACCAATTTGAGGAATACTGAAAGAAGAGCAACCACAACAATTAAAATCATGGAAAAAATCTTCGAGACCACTAAACGAACGGCAAAGACCGAAAAAAGATCCGTTCCAGTTGCAAAAAAAGACAAGACACCTGAAATCTATATCGAAGTGCTAGCGACAACCGAAAACAAATCGGGGAAAATCGCAGACAAATAACCACAAGAGTTGGCTTATGGATTTTCGCAGGTGGAACAAAAGCATTTTATCCAAGTTAAACTGGTTTTTTTCAGGAAATAGAGGAAAACAAATAAAAAAAAATACAGAACAGATTTAAAAAAGATCTGATTGATAGATCAAGATGGTGACTCGTATTTTGAGACAAATAAAGTTCGAAAACTGCCCGTATATACACTCATCATCAAGGAGGAAAACCAGTACAGCAAGGTATTTGCACAATGATATGATCTATAGTGTGAGTCGTACAATTGACCAAACATGGTTCGCTTAATCGCAATTCACGCGAAATTATAATATCGGATAACTTACCGCTGATAAAAAGCATCTAAATCAGAGCGCATGATTAAGATACTAAACATCTCAGCAAGTTGGGCTCGATTCATTTAATTCCCAACTCTGAATAGACCACCTCTGCCATCATCATGAAAAGCTAAATTTTACAAATACCATTATTTATTTTAAGTTTTTTTGAAGTTAATCACTTGCACTCAAGCTTTCATTGAGTAGTTTTTGCTGCCATCGGAAGTAAGCTCAGGATGGTTAAAGAATCCGTAACGCTATTTGCTGCCGTCTTGTCAGTGAAAACGTTCTGAAGAGAGTTTGTTTAATCTTTTCTCCTGTCCCGAAAGAAATCAAATTTTGTCTGGTTGTGGTTATTCTTCATGAGCATGACCGTGTTTGGGCAAAATTGATACCTATCTGATCATTCTCGCCATTGCTATTGAGCGTTTCTGTTAAGCAAGAAAATCCAGTAAAAAAATGGTTTCAGGCAGAGCGACTTCAGAATTGCTGCTGCCATGTCTTGGAAATTTGCTTCTGATAGAGCAACTCTGGTCTGCTTTTTAACACTTCAGTTCGGTACTACACCAGGTCCTCTGATATTGAAGTAGTCTTCTACTATTCCTTAGCGGTATTTACGTCTGTAGACAGGTATGCGTCATGTTCAACCAAAAAAATATAATGTTGGTCCGAACTATAGGTACCTAAACAGCGGGTTTACTCGCGGGATCACATGTATAAATTGAGAGTTCAACACCTATTTCTAATCGTGGTATAGAGTTCGGTACTCGAAAAAAATTAAATAAAAACATGAATTAATGTTTATTTTAAGCAGAAATAAATAGGAAACGAGAGAGAAGGGACAAAATAGTTAAATTTTTTGAAGTTATTAAGATATCACAATTGAGCACAGCTTGATTCATTCGCAGTTAAATTGTAACTTATACAGAATTCAAGAATTCAAGAGACGTTATGTTGGACTTACGTCAATTCCAAAATTGTGCTAAGCGAATATTTTTTGACTTAGAGAGTTCTTGACTAAGAGTTAGTCACAAAATAGTAAAAGTCAAAGTTATCTCAGTAAGCTTAGATTTGAGCAAAGGGGAAAGATACGGAAGTAAGCTCCAAGTCTGAAGTTATATATGACAAAAAAAATTGGTGATTGATCGTGCAAGCTTCATTTATACTTGTGAGACACGCGTCTCTCCAGTATCTTATTGGATAGAGATAACAGTGTCGACAGAACTAACAAGGCTTAATTGGTTTTCTCAAAAGTGGAGTGATTTTATCACGTCATGGTGGTTTCAGTTTAACGTTGTGATCAAAAAATAGTAGTTATTCAATGCTAATTAGTAATTTGTTCACGTGTTGAATTGGACTTCGTACAAATCAAGTTTGCGCTTCACGCACAGTAGCATATTCTTCAAAATAGCACTAAGATTATCAATTCATGTTACTGAGTGTAGCACACTTCACTACAAAATCATAACTACCCTTTATAGAGTAAGTTTTCTTCAACTGTTACGAATTTTTCAGATAACTTAGAAATCATTTCTCGCGCTGCCAATGATTTTTTAAGTTTGGATAGATTTGGCAGGAAGCTTTCGACTCAGAATAAGATATTTGGCTTTGTTAGACAACAAAAACTATGCAAGCAAACTTCTGCAAGTTTTCTGATCTATTCCATTATCTTAATTATCTGCTGCTTGCGGCTCTATATCCAAGTCGTTCGGAGTTGTTGGGATTTGGAATCCTTCAATTGAAACTGTTCAAAAATAGCGCCCATGTAGCGCTTCTGAACGGTTTTGTTTTCCCATTCTCGTCTAATTTGCGGGCCCAGTAACTTGTGAGAATCTCGAATTTCCAATGTCATCCACGTAAAAAAACCTTTAGCGCCTTCTTTGTGAGGCAGATCTCTGTCAACAAAATAATTTATTGCCTTCTTGTCCTAAATTCCAAAACTCTTGAGGTTGTTCCAAGTACACTCTGTTTTCAATGGAGTGCAGGAGAACGGCCTTGGCATCAAAATGGTGCATCACAAAGCTTTGCTCTACTGAAAGCTGAGTCCTAAACCTCAATTTTTCTGGCTTACATATTGAAGAAAAAATTGTAGACCAATTCTTACACTTGCACCCAGTCCTTTGCTACATATTGTGCTTTGTATTTTGTATCTTGGCAATTGGGTCCTAATTTTAATCTATAAGGCCTTCTAAACGGACTGGAATCCTCATCTGTAGATTGTCTCAGTCGTTTCACAGTCTCGTTATCTTGTGAGGCTTTCAGCCAGTCCATTACTACTCGGTCTCACGCAAAACATTGCTTGGCTTCAAGTGCTGATTTGGTTTCCATATACTTGTCCCCAGTCACAATAGGATGAGTACTGATATCTCTCTAAAATTCTGAAAGATTCGTTGCACTTGTCTGCCCACAGATCCTGTCTTTTATCACTGCAACCAACTGTATCTACGGGCGAAAAGTCACAAGTGTTGCTTATTGCAGGTTATGCTGCGGAATATTCTGGTGGCAGTGGATCCTTCCTTCGGTGCTTCCTGTTCCACCTCGCAGCTCTCTCTCTCACACTCTCTCCGTGATATTGTTTGTTAATGAGTGTCCATGATAATTGTCTTCGATCGGATTAGGTGTGACAAATTTGCCTATTCTACCCTCGTCTTGATGGCTTTCAGGCTTTCAGATGTTCTGCTCCTTTCTCTAGTGACTTACATAGTCGTCTCGCTGTATCACGGATTGAGCTCTGTTCATTTTCTTTGAAGATCGGATCTCAAAATGACATCGCATTGCGTCAAGTGAGCATATACATCAGGTAATTGTTGTAACCTTAGTGTACACCACGGAATTTCCTCTAGTGCCTTGTTTTCACCAGTACCAAAACATGACCAGTTCTTTTCCCCTCTTCTTCAAACATATCTTATTTTATATCTTTCCACATGCGTAATGGGTCGAGTTGTGATATATAGAGTTGCGCTAATCCGATTTAAATCTGGCGGTGGTTGCAAATTGTAATTTGGGATCTATTCTATTTCGGCCCCCCAGTGTTTTTTACGCCCCCCAGTTACAAATCTTATGCTGTTATATAGAACGTTACTATGTAACAAAATAGCACGTGCGCCGGGGGGGGGGGGTGGGGGTAAAAAATGGTGTTAGGACAATTTACCCAATGCCATTATACCCAATGCCATAATACCCAATGCCGTCATACCCAATGCCAATATTCCCAATGCCGTTATACGCAATGCCAATATTCCCAATGCCATTATACCCAATGTACTTTGATATTTTCGTTCAATAATTCGACAACAAATTAGCAGTCGGTATTACCCTATGTTTTAACATATTTAATGGTCATGGCCATGCCTCAGCGGCCCGTGGGAACTGATATGAAACTATCACAACCGAACATGGGATTAAATTATCCGCTTGTTAAATTATACGTATAAGAGCTATTTTCTGCTAATGGTGGCAGTGGATCCTTCTTTCGGTGCTTCCTGTTCCACCTCGCAGCTCTCTCTCTCTCTCACACACACTCTCGCCATGATATTGTTTGTTAAGGAGTGTCCATTATAATTGTCTTCGATTGGATTAGGTGTGACAGATTTGCCTATTCTACCCTCGTCTTGATGGCTTTCAGGCTTTCAGATGTTCTGCTCCTTTCTTTAGTGACTTACATAGTCGTCTCGGTGTATCACGGATTGAGCTCTGTTCATTTTCTTTGAAGATCGGATCTCAAAATGACATCGCATTGCGTCAAGTGAGCATATACATCAGGTATATGTTGTCACCTTGGTGTACACCACGAAATTTCCTCTCGTGCCTTGTTTTCACCCGCACCCAAACATGACCAGTTCTTTTCCCCTCTTCTTTAAACATATCTTATTTTATATTTTTCCACGTGCGTAATGGGTCGAGTTGTGATATATAGAGTTGCGCTAATCCGATTTAAATCTGGCAGTGGTTGCAAATTGTAATTTGGGATCTATTCTATTTCGGCTCCCCAGTGTTTTTTACGCCCCCCCCCAGTTACAAATCTTATGCTGTTATATAGAACGTTACTATGTAACAAAATAGCACGTGCGCCGGTGGGGGGGGCGTAAAAAATGGTGTTAGGACTTTTTACCCAATGCCATTATACCCAATGCCAAAATATCCAATGCCATTATACCCAATGCCAATAAACCCAATGCCATTATACCCAATGTACTTTGATATTTTCGTTCAATAATTCGACAACAAATTAGCAGTCGGTATTACCCTATGTTTTAACATATTTAATGGCCATGGCCATGCCTCAGCGGCCCGTGGGACCTGATATGAAACTATCACAACCGAACATGGGATTAAATTATCCGCTTGTTAAATTATACGTATAAGAGCTATTTTCTGCTAATTAGTACTCGGATTATGGAACGAAAATATCAATGTGAATTGGGTATAATGGCATTGGGTATAGTGGCATTGGGTATTTTGGCATTGGGTATAATGGCATTGGGTAAATTGTCATGTAACCGTAAAAAATATAAGCCCACTAGGCTGGGGGGAACAAAATAGATCCGCAATTTGTCATGCAATCCGTTTTGTTCGAAGTTACTTCACAGACTAAAGAGACTCAAGGAAACAATGAAAATTGACTACAAACACTTCGTTAACTCTTATTTTGGCAATTTTTACGTCGAAAATTGTGGTAAACAACTTCTGAACAGTGAATCTAGTCAGTTCCCACAGTCAATCAAGCAGAATTGATAAACAGCTAATCACTATTTTTTATCAGTGAATTGAATATGCATATTTGAAGTGAAGCATTTTATTATTTTCTACTGAAGAAAGAGGAAAACAACGGAGATCGTTAATTTTTTTTACAAATATCAGACAGCTTTTTTTATGGCAATACCTACATCTAATTTTAGAGAGGAAAATTTGGATTGTCGAGACTCGAAAAAAAGTGAATCGCATTAACTGACGTTACATAACTCGATCACTTGCAAGTTGTGTTCGAAAATGAGGACTATAGCTGAAAATGAGATTAAATTGTGCAACCGAATCATAAGTTGCAACGCAAAAGAGTGATACGTCTTTTATAATAGTATAAACAAAAATCAGAAGTTAAGTTTTTACAGGAGGGAAGATATAGCAACGTTAATTTATGATCTACTAAGCAAATCAATGGTGAGAATGTATGGGTGAATTTGAAATAACATGCGCTGAAATAAATTGAAAACGTTATTAGAGTATGACATTTCCCTCATGTGCAAAAATTTTATTGCACCATCGAATCAGTCAGATTTTTTTTACAACTAAGTAACTTTTAGTAATTTAGTAACCACTCACCGGTAAAATGAAACATAAAAAGAAAGTTGGTTTATTTTATTGGTTATGACAGCTTAAATCATGAGTCTACTAATTGAACGGCTAAAACCACAACTGACGCAAAACATTTGCACTAGGCTTCGAAATTCAGTATTCCCGTCATCCATCAACTCTTACGCCGCTCTTCCCGCTTCCCAAGATGCTTGAGTTGTTTCGCCTTGTGATGTATACAGCGGTTTTTAATCATTTAGATTTCGAATACGTGGGCCACTGAACAAGACAGAACCACAATTGGAAGAAAAATAGGCAATTTGAGCTGATGCAAGTGTCAAAATTGAAATTCTGATCTTTCTACAAAACCAGTTGCGCAGTGATTGTTGGTAGGAGCCTCAATATTGTTAAGGTCAATTCACTGACAAAAAATAATTAGCGATCAATTAAACGACGTGCTTGATTTAATATAAATCTTGAAATATATTCCATGAAGATTGATTATATATATATATATTATGAGCTTTTAAAAAGTTAAAACTTTGTTCGGAGGAGCGGTCGAAATATACAAAAACATTCATCATTTCGAATTTCATTATATATAGAACAAACATATCTCTGATTTTCGTCTTTAGGAACTATGCACGGTTTCTTGTCCTGAACAACGATGCGTGAATGACCAATTTGAGATTATAACCAATCGCTGTACAAGGCTCTCACTCTAAGTACGGCACTACGAATTTGCAGTACATGAAAAGCAACAAGGCATATTGCGAGACGCAAATGATGCGCCCCTTCCCAAATGACTCTCAAGAATATTTTTTTAATGAAAGCTTCTTTAATTATTTTGGGGATGGCAATTTTTTTGTCAACACATAGTTTCTGCCTTCACACTCTAGTCCCGCTGGTATGAATGGACGTTGGGATTAAGCTATGTCCGATATCATTGTCTAATTAAACACAATCTAGCACCTCCTTAAGAACTGCATATTTACTATAACTTGAGACCTAGAAACTTTAATTAAAGTAATTAGCAGGAAAACAACATCCATAAAGCGCTCATCAATATGTGAGGTCCACTTGAGGCTAAAGGCGTACAATCTAATGGCAGGTGTTGTGTTAGTTGATTGTTCTGCAGTTTCATGAAATCATAATCGGGTTCAACCTTGTGTTGTTTTTTCTCTATTTCTTTTATTTGATCGAAATATGAAGATGCTATTTATTTTAAGTGCCGTGACTTTATGTGATTTTTTATTTGAATAAAGAATGAGATCTATACAAAGTGTGAAAATCGACTATTTCTTTTTTTTTTAAATCCTGCGACATGCTTTTTCGTTCATTACGTTTGCTCTTCAATTAACAATCGTTTGCGATAAAAATTTAATCGCCAGCAATAACTGTTGCTTCAGTTAGCATAAAAAATCGATAGTTCTCAGTAAGTTTTTAGAAGTTAAATTTTGCCAGGAAGTAGTGCTGAGAATAAGAGTTGACTCAAAAACATCAAAAAATTTTTAAAAGAATTGAGTTGAATTTTCTTTCAGCTGAATGTTGTAGCAAAAGCATTTTCAGTCCAATTTTCAAAAATGAAATCACTGAGAGTGAGTCTGCTGAAATTAATGAAAACATGCAATTATTTTTTAAATTCCTCTTTCAATCTCCAATTCAAAAAATTGGAGATAGTGATTCACGGAGACATTTTAGCCTTCTGTAATTTCACATGATAGCTAGAAATTAACTTAAACAACCTTAATTCCTGTCCAAATTTAATGCTTTTCTTTTGAAAAATGGGGATAGTTAAGCAGAAATCACTAACGTCGGACAAATTGCTCTTCAACGACAGGCAGGGCAATTTTATTCAGGGGTTGTAACCTAGATAGTTTTTCCTTCATGCGCGCAAAAGACTTACGATCATGGAGGTCTTCAAACCTCCAACCTCTAGAGTTCTCGGCTACCAGACCGTTGTGACTTCTAATGCTAGAATTGGTTTTATTTCAGCGACAAGCTGTACTTCGGAGTGAGAGCAATTGATATCACTCAAAAATGAACAAGACAAAGAAGCCAGAAAATATTCAAAAACTGCAACGCAAATACGACCATACAAAAATTTTGCATTTGAAAGGCAAACACTTTTTACAGTATTTGATTCAAACATCGTTCCAGAGCAATTAACAAAAAGGAATTAGGAAAGGATAGTTTTCATAGAGTTTCTTCCTGCATAAAATCTGAACAGTTAAAACACCAAATTATTCTCAAGACACTAGAGCGCTGACATTAATAAACTCCAAGACAATGGAAATGCTTTGTCCTCACAGTTTGCAGTTTTCATATCTAATTACTAAAAAAACGACTTCTATTTTTCGTTTCAAAACCGACTGCTTTCAATTATAGTATTTTCTCTGACAGCCATTTTTGCTCATAATTCTTTGTGCTTGCCCTTTGTAGAAAGTTTAAAACAGAATCAACATCCCTAACCAAAATTTACTTCAGGAAAGTTAAAAAACAGAAATGTAAAAAATGTATATTTTTTCGAACAAAGCACAAATAAATAAATTTGCTATTATAAATAATTTCCCTATTAAAACAAGCTTTGGTTATCTGGCTGAATGGTTTTTAAATGAATTAAATCAACGGCTTCTTATCGATTGGTAATTGATCTACAAAATTTTATGCTTCTATTTTTATATTTAGAAAACTGAATTCTGTATTTATAACAATATTTACATTTGACATAAAAAACTTGATGGATAATAGCTTTACTTGCCGATTTTTTTAAAGTAATCTAAAGTAAAGTGTATCTAAATTCTAAAATTATTACTCTAAACTAAATTTCTAATATATATTTCTCTAATAAAAATTACTCTAAAATAAATTTCTAATAAAAATTACTCCAAAATAAATTTTTAATAATATATTTCTCGATGTTATGAATAATATTTTTAGCATTAAACAGAAGTTGGAAACCAGAGAAAACCAATTGAACACTTACTGCATAAATCTTAAAGGTCAGATGTTGATTGCTTTAGATTTAGAGTTCTTATGCTTGTTCATAAAAAAAATTAAGAATGAATTGAAAATTGAATTCCGATCCCCTATTATACCACATAATGAACTTCCGTCTGAAAGAACTAATTGACATGTAATCAATTTGCAAATGGACTTTAAATATTCAACATTTGAGTATTCAATATCCATTATAGCGCCAGAGGGTTTTAATTTATCTCAGATAGCTTCTCTGTATGAAAGGGAAAACTGATATTGCTTATTTCGTAGAAATTTTGCAAAAAAGAATCAAAATAGAAAACTAAATAGGGCCTAGACTAAAATAAATTTTCACACTATCTTCTCATAGAAAAAGAACTTAATAGCCGCTAAGCGATAGCGGCTATTATTGGGAACATTATGGTTTTTTTTATTTCGTCATCTCCACCGATGATTCTTGCGACCATTGACCTTTTCAATTTCGGTGACTTCTACTGCATTTCAGTTAAAATTTGTGTGCTTGACATCATTTGTTCTGCTATTACAAGAATTGCGTGACTTCCCTCACTGAAAAATGACTTTTGAACTCGCTTAATGAATTTTAAATATAAACAACATTTACTAGTTGAAGATCAAGAGAGTGCATCTAAATAGTACAAAACATATGCCCCTATTCTTGAGTATTACAGTCTTTAGTTTTCAGTCAATAAACATGGTAACTGAAAATTATAGCCAATGGATTCAACAAATTACACCGTACAAGAAGGCCAGAAAAAGTTCTTGCTGTCGGGACTAAGCAATAAGACCAAAAAAACATGCTAGGCTAAGAAATCATTTCATTTTTAAAAAAATTATTGTCAAAATTATTGAAACGACGGTTATTAACTCCAGCGAGTAATAGAGTTCCCCTATTCACCTTAAGCAAACGGTGAAATCTGTCATTAATGAGACTAATGAGCAAGCTAGCAATAAGTTTAACAAAACAGCAAAACTCAACTGTTCGCTAAAATTTTTCGAAAATGCATACAGGTCATAGAAAGTACGACGCTTTGAACTGAAAAAAACAATTCGGACAACTGCGGCATCCTTATCAAGAGACGAGACTTGTAATTAAAGGCAAAAAGCAACTAGACATCGAATTGTACAATAAAACTCAACAAACTCAAAAAATCGATAATATTTGTTCCAAACAATTAGATTCGAAGTCATGAAAAGCATTAGCTCTGAACTGGAACTATTCAATTCGATTAAAAAAAATCCTATTAGCAACCTATGAGACTTTTTTTAATGAGATCAAATGATAAGACAACAAAAAGTACAACAAGTACTCGCAAAACTCAAAAATTCATAATTTTTTATTAAAAACAAATAGTGCAAAGCAAATGAAATCGAAATTTAGTTGCACTTATGCTTTAAAATTCGTTGATTTATGCTTTACAATTCAGGAAGCTTAAATGCACCTAAATATTGATTTAATTTAATTGCTTTGCACTATTTGTTTTTTTAAAAAATTATGAATTTTTCACTTTTGCGAGTATTTGTCGTACTTCTGTTGTCTTATCATTTGATCTCATTAATAAATGTCTCATAGGTTGCTAATAAACGAATTTTACAATTCGTTTATTGTACAATAAAACTCAACAAACTCAAAAAATCGACAATAGTTGTTCCAAACAATTAGTGTCGAAGTCATGGAAAGCATTAGCTCTGAACTGAAACCACTCAATTTGATTAAAATAATTCCTATTAGCAACCTATGAGACTTTTTTTAATGAGATCAAATGATAAGACAACAAAAGTACAACAAATACTCGCAAAACTCAAAAATTCATGGAATTTTTTTGAAAACAAATAGTGCAAAGCAAATAAATGAAATCAATATTTAGGTGCATTTATGCTTCCTGAACAAGAAATGAGATCTGTCACCCTTGGCGCTAAGTGATCAGATCTGCAGAAACAACAAAAAAAGCAAAAATAAAACAATTAACTATTATGTTATGACAAATAGTGTCTAAGTAAAAAAATTCTCTCAGAACAAAAATTTGCATGTTAACTTAATTGCATGTTAATAGCACAAAATAGAAAAGCTAAAATCAGAAGTCATTTAGCCTCAGTTGAACTAAAATTAGCTTTCAAAAGCCAAAAATTTGTTCAAATAACTATTTCTGACTCCACTTTGATGGTACTTTAAAAAAAAAATTCACACCTGCTCGCTTTCCCGCTCTCTTTACTTTTCCAGCCTGGTAAAAATCACCACTCTATTTCACTTATCCCACTGACCTGAAAAAGCCGCACAATAAATGTTAACAAATCTGAAAAAAAGGAGCACACCAATTGAATCCTTTACTCTGAACTATAAAAACCAAGAACACCGCTAAATAACTACTTTCAGCGTACAGCTTCGCAGCTATAAATAAAATCACAACACTTTTGTTAACAAATCTCATCATAATTTTTTAAGCAAAACTGACAAAAAAATAGGAAAAAATTACGAAAATGATTACAAAAACAACAGATATCATTCGGATGTTCACAAAAATATAAAACTCAATAAATCCGTGGAAAAAACGAAATTAAAAAAAATTCTTTTTAATTGTATTTTCTACGCTGGACGGGCTTTCTAAGGATACGACTCCTAACCCTGTAACATAAATATATCAATCAGGCGAAATTGATTGAACAAAAAACCTTTTGACTAAAGATGGTCGTAACAAATATGAAACTTAAGCTAAGAAAGACAGCAATTTTCACCAAAAATGGTTTTGTGAAATTTATTTACTTCAATTAAAGTTCATACAAGCAAATTCAAGCGTCTCTGCAGCAAAATTATGATCGCATCACACACTTCTCATAAAATTACATCTGCGAAACGAATACCTACGTTTTTATACAAAAAAGTTTGGTATCAATCAACGGCTTTTATTTTAAAAATTCTTAAAATTTACTGCTCAGATAGCATCAATTGATAGTTTAACGTTATCACGTTTTACTGTTGATTGATATCTTCAAAGTAGAAAAAAAATAAGTTTAAATCATTCTAATATGTTTAAAAGTTTAAATAAACTGTGCGGTCCCCCTAATATTGTTTTTTGAATCCTATCCTAAAATACTAATGAAAATGATGCCATAACAAATTATTACCATAAAACAATCTCCCAACTGCTAAGAGCTGAAAACAGCAATTTCGATTCGAAGATGCTGGTCATAAAAATTATTTTAAACTAACATGATGTCCTGAAGTTTTTCTGGGGTCACTCAAAAACCGTTTAGCAATGATTTTGAAACAAAAACATTTCACAGTGAAGAAATATATATTCTTCTACCATTGGTTACAAATCAAGATTAAACCTTTTTCCAGAATAAAAAGCGCCAATGACAGCCTCACTTGGTTACCTTATTAGTGGCTATTAAATACAAATTTATATAAATCCACAAGTACGTACACCAATCACATGCTTAAACACACACCGCGCACACATCACACACACACACACACACTTCCCACATCTCCAAATACGCACATAAAAACATGCACCTAACAATATGTGTAAATGATATGGTATTTTTAAGTAAAAAAGTGACAGCAAAAGTTAACTCTTGGTTTTCTTCGGAAATAATAACTAATTCAAATTTCTGCAGCCGATCTATTCAGTTTCTGAAGCCTTTACACTGATATCACTCATAATTTTCCACCCAAAGATATTAATTAACAGAAGTTTCAATAAAAAAATTTCCCCTGGCGCATAGTTCCACCCAAAAAATTTCGAGTCTGGAACATTTACTTTAATTACCGAGTTTTGCGTTCTTAGAGCAACACCGAAGTTTTCTTTTTTGACAATTAGTTACGTTTTGTCTCAACACAAAATTTGTCCTTCATAAATAATATCTTCGGCTGCCTGTAACGCAAGCATTAAAAAATTAATATGGCGATGCTCTTTGATAAGATATTTTGTTGAACCAATTAATGTTAAATTGAACTCCAAACAGATGAAAGCATTTGCTATGTTTGGCTTGGCAAGTTTTGCTGTATTTTGGCAGCTCGGGGGATCATATATCTTGAGGAACCATCTAGCCGTCAGCTGTTTAGAAGATGTCTAGACGTCTCATAATTTTTAATAAAAACGCCGCAAATAAAGTTCAAATTTCTTTCAATACAGGCGCCGATGGAACACATCAATTTTGGACAAAATTCAAAAGCATCGCCACCATATAATGTATCAGTTATTGTATATGATAATTCTAATGGTCGGCAAGGTTTTGAGATTCAAAGAAATTGCGATTGTTCGAGAACGATGGCGCTTGATTAAGTTTAAACTCCGACCAAGATTGTAAGTTTATTCTTTAGCACAAGTTTTAGTAAAATCAAACAAACCTATCACCCGTAATTTTGATATTGATTTTGATAAATACATTGTAGTTAACAAAGAGAACTTTGACTGGTGCGCATTGAGTATTGGTGGTTATCGTTAGATCTTCCTTGTTTTTCAGACACGATTCTGTGCGTCTATTTATTTCACTATGATATGAACAATAAACTTGAACAAAATAACCTCAAGACATGATAGCTTTATTTTTGTTAATCAGAGAGGGCGTAATAAAATTACCATGATAAGCGATTGATATTTAAGTTTTGCATTGTTTAGCTGACTTGAGCAAGCTCTTATCAAAAGAGTTCGAGCGAGCTCGAAACTTATTAAAAGAGTGAAACAGCATACTAATCCCGACATGAAACTTGAACATCTCTGCAAAGCCGGGATATTACCCTCTTTACCTCTGCAGAGGGTTC